>NC_073302.1:169930033-170264686 GCF_027595985.1 Sorex araneus
GCATTCATTTATCTTTTCATCAAGGGTGGCTTATGTGGTCTTTACTGACTTTGGTTTCTCATCATCATCGCAGATCAGCATCTGCATTGTGTGCACTTGTAACAGGGATAATGGATCTCACTTACAATACCTACAAACTCAGCTGAGAGCCGTGCAAAGCAAATGGCCATAAATGCACCCATCCTGGCCCAAGTCCTGATGAATAAAAATGAAGATCTTGTCAAATAATAAAGTGACAGGTTAATTTACAGCATGGAATAGTGTGAACGGGGAAAGCACTGCTTTTTCAATCTGTATGAACGGTGCCACCTATCTGCAGATTAGCAGAAAGCTTCAGAAACACTAATTCAGAAATCAGGATAAATACATGTGATGTTGCTTAGTTTTGTAAATATCACAGGAATGGAATTGATGATAAAGGCAAATGTAAGATTAGACACACACAGTTGCTTTCGAACCAAAAAACAAGATTCTCAACAAAGGGTTGCTGTATCAAACAGTAATAAAGAGCCTCCAGCAGTTGTCTGTGCTCACGCCAGTTTTCATGCTTTAATTCAGCTGCCCTGTGCTTCTTAGCTTTGACATTGAGATCTGCACGGCCACCAGAGATAATTATTTCAACCTTCAGGCCATCAGGCGCTCATTTTTGATCATGGATATGTAAGAGATGTTTTCTGCTTTCTAAGTCTTCCAAGAGGATATCAATAGTAGGGTAAAATAAGGAAAAGCAGGAAGCATTTGAAAAGAACTTAAACACTCTGCATCACAGAAATGTGAATTGCTTTACTACTTGTATAAATGCTCCACTTAACCTGATAGGTATTTTAAAAGTATTTTTATTTGTTCAAATTTTAGAATTACTGCCACTAGTATTCTAGAAAATTCGATGAAATATTTACACTAAAATTCACACTTAGAATATTTTAATGGAAATATAAAGGTATTCTAGCACAAAATCATACACTATTAAGAACAACTTTTAAAGTTAAATAGGTGCATCACATAGTTCACTTTTATGCTAAACTGCACTAGGGAACATACATCAGTCACTAAGTAATCAAATTTGCATTCACAGATATCATTGAAGAAATAAATATAAGAAATCTCTAAAACATGAAGAGATTACATTTTTCCTATATAAGATATGAGGAAACAATAGCTCCTGCAAAATCTGGCATAAAGTTAAATGATCCTTTTGACAATAAAAGTTAAAGTACATAAATAACACAATTTTAAAAAGATATATTTTATTTTTATGTAAAATGAATAGCAGTATTTTAATAGATAAGAAATCTACAGCTCACAATAAATAAACTGAAATGAGAATCAAAATATTTTTCTCAAAATCTTTTAAGAAAAATGTTTAAATATTTTAAAATATGCCATAATATTAATTATTATTTAAAAAGAAATATATGTCTAAAAAATTTACTGATGAGTAGAGAAGACAAGATTATAGACAGTTACTCGAAAACTTGTTGAGCCTGTGTTTAAAAACAAACCCCACTGTCGTAATTCTGGAGATGAAAGAGAAGAGATACTACCAGATTAGATGCTTACAGATGGTCCAATAAAAATCATAGCACTTTCAGAATAAGGCAACTCACAGTTAGGGAAAGGGAAACAAAAAATAACTACGATTTCGAAGTTTAAAATTTAACATTTCCCTCAAATATTAATAAAACCTGTTAAGAATATTCCATTCAAAATGTAAAGAAAGCTCAGAAGGTAATACCATGATCAGGTTTATGCAAGTACTGTAATATACTCAAGACCCCATACCCTATTTGAGTTGAACAAACCAGCAAGTGGTAAAAAAAACTTCCTCAGGAAATAGAAACTTCCAAATTGTACAGAACACCAAAATTTCAAGACTGGTTCAGGGTATCTGATCTTCTAGAACATGGAACATGCATAATTTAAAGTCTTTTCTATTGGATCGTGTGTCCAGAAGTTATAAGGCTGAGTATAAATTAGCACATAAATAGTAGGATCAGATATGTAAAAAACTGTCACATAGCTCACTGAATTCACTTGATTTTTCCCAAAATATCAATACAGAAGTGTCCACAGTACTCTGAATTGAAGTCAAATAAATTTTTGATTTATTAAAAGAAAACTGACCTCTATGGTACTGGCAATCCAGTCTCCCCCAAAGAAAAAGCTACTTTTCTGCAATATAAATACTTGTTTATAAATAAAGGCTCTTTTGTTATTAATGTATCCTAAACCTTTTTATAAGCAAGAGATTGGTCTTTCTAAAGTGTTACCTCAGTATTATGTAACATGTAAAGTTTGTATGAGAAAAGATCTAAAAACAAATGAAAGCATAGAAAGTCTCTGAAAATGCCACAGATCATACTTTGGATTCTACCATTTTCGCCTTCTTCTCTCTAAAGACAAAAAGTGACACGGCCAATAAACAGAAAGACCAGAGGCAACAAACAGCCATTTTGTAAAGTCACTGTCACTGTGTCGTCCATTGTTCATTGATTTGCTCTAGCGGGCACCAGTAACATCTCCATTGTGAGACTTGATACTATTTTTGGCATATGGAATATGCCAGGGGGAGCTTGCCAGGCTCTGCCGTGTGGGCGGTATATCTGGATAGCTTGCCGGGCTCTCCGAGAGGCATGAGAAAATCAAACCTGGGTCGACCATGTGCAAGGCAAAAGCCCTACCCACTGTGCTATTGCTCCAGTCCATTTTGTAAGGTACATTTTTAAATTTATTTTTTAATTGAATCGCTGTGAGATACTGTTACAAAGTTGTTCATGATTAGGTTTTGGTCACTCAATATTCCATTGTATATAAAGTACATTTATGCTGCACAATTTTATATGTAAATTATGAAAATTTCCTGAGATGATGGCAAACTAGGGTAGAAGAAAAAATAAGAGCAATTACATATTATAATGGAATATTAGCTTCCTAGTTTATTCAAAGAGATCACCAATTCTATAGAGCTCCTTTATTGAATTATTGCCAGATTCTCATGCTAAAAATATTTGGGGCAGAGACACTTGCTTTCCTGCATATTCAACCATGTTTCAGATTTGCTTACTACCACTGGGGATTCAAAAAATCTTAATTATAGAGTCAAGAAAAGACAATACAGCTGAAATGCATAAAACATACGACTGGCCTAAAGGAGGTTCAGTGGGTTGCCAGGGATATTTGAGCTCTCCAACCTTATAACTGGAAAGTGAGAGAAATTTCTCCTTCATATCCTGATCCTTTCCTATACCATACTTCCAGGTCAAAGTTAATTTGCAAGTCTGGGGTCATGGTAGTAGTTCAGGATGATAAAGTAGCTCTGTTTTAAAGAAGCAGGACCCATGTTTCCTAATGCTTAATACCCACCTTCTTTTCCACTCCCCAGGAACTGTTTTTTCAAGTCAGAGCAGTAGTGCTTTACACTCAGCTGGCCGGAGTTCCATCCCCAGCACCCCATACAGTTCCCTGCACCCCGCCAAGAGTGATACCTGAGAGCAGAGCCAGGAGTAAGCCTTGAGCACCTCTTGGTGTGGCCCCAAGACAAAACAAACAAAAGAACTGTTTTATCCTTATTACAATAAGAAATAAGAGTTCTTATCTGAGTATCATCTTACAGATATTTCTGTTCCGTTGTTATATTCTATGAATGCTCTTCATAGATTTTCTTTCTTATCCTTTTGTCTGTGGAAATTATTGGTTAAAAAAGTCTCAAAGTAAAAAAAAAATATTAAAGGCAGAATAATAAACAGTACTAGTTCCCTTAAACGCAGCTTAAGTGATATATATTTATGGTACTTGCTATTCCTCACAATGCATTATCTTTCTGTACCATCTTTTGCTTTATGTACTGACACACACAGAGTAAGGAAAGCTCTTAACCAACCAAATGGCAAAGGAAGATTTTTATTTGGTGATTTTCCATCTAAAGTCAATACAGAAATATTTCTCAAGTAATTTCAACCACACACACGGAATAACAATTACATAGTTATTAGAAAGTCTAATACAGGGTTCAAAATGAAAAAATTACAAATAAAAGTAACAGGAACATTTATTGCATGATTTCTATGTGATATATACATTAGGTAGTTCACATGCAATGTACTCACTGAATCATTTCTAAAACCCTGTGAGGTAGAGATATTAATGGTACTCACAGCTTATAGCTGTGAACATAGCACAACATGTGGTATAATTGGGACCACAGTTCATTCTGACTGTAAAACCCACAGTTAACTGATATACCATATGATATTTATTACTGCTAGCTTATGATAAGTGCTGTTTGATTTTACTTAGGATCGTTTGCTGCTTTTGGATTCCCAGGTGACAAATATCATGATTTTCTATAGCACACATAGATTGATGATACTTCTGGTACTAATTTTGTAATGACCATATATCACCCCAAGGGGGCAGATACATTTTAAAAGATGAAATTAGAAATATAGGCCATCCATGAGTTTTTTTTTTTAAAAAAAAACCTAAACATTCAATATAGAAAAAATATTAACTATAAAATTGTCACTTGGTTAAAATGTTGGCTTAAGGTTCAGATGTATAAGGTGTTTTAGATATTCTTCTAACAATCCTAAAATAAGAAAAACTTTTGAAATTCTCTTTGGCTCTGATAATAAAGTTTCCCTAAATGCTCACAAAAGAATAAAAGAGCAAATTCAAGTTTCTGCAAAAAAATATTTTGGTAATTCTGGTCCTTGTTTTACCTAGGTTGAATTTTAAAGTGGCTTACCGTTAGAGGCAAAACAGGAACCTTTACCTTCGGCATGCATTAGAAAAAGAAAGATGATAGGAGTTGGGCAACAGAAGGAAGGAGGGCCTCTGACCAACTTTAGTGAACTCTATAAAGTTACCTAAGAAATCAGGCTGCTTTTACAGTTGCACAGTGGCAACATAAAGTAATCTGAGTCCATACTGATGGCTGATTAGGATACTTTAATTGCATCACCGTTATTAGGTTTAACGCAAAAGTTCAGTTAAGAATCACTTAGATGATTTCACCAGTGTTAATACAATTAAGATTAATTACATTAATATAATTATTAAGTGGTCCTTATTGGCACCTCATGGAGTTCTAGCAAACAACTATTTTTGGGAAAAAGTAAATATTAGCAAAAACATTTTACCATATTAAACAAATACTATTTACATATACTAATTGGCTCTAGGAAAGAAACCATTCAAGTGAGAATAGAAGTATTGACAAAAGCATAATGTCATTACTTTAATGAATGCTAGACAGTTGATGAAATATATTTAGCGATTTAAAATATATGCCAATACAAACACCTCTTCCAGGAATCCATAAATCAATTAAGCAGTTCCTGAATAGGGCCTATGTGTGGGACATTGAAGGAAGTAAGCTAGAGGGTAATACAGTAAGAATTACTTTATCAAAAGTATTATTTTGAAAAAACTTTGTTCAATTTTACTTAATTTGTACATAGCACTTTCCTCAGAAACTATCTAATTCAATTAGTTATTGATGTAAATAAAAAAAGCAAACAGAAAAAAAATCAAATCTAAAGATTAGAAGGTAATACAGGGTCCCACTGAAATTTAATTGAATAGTACCTAATGGTTTTGAAGATAGATCACAAATTATGTTAAAATTGAGAGTGAATTAATTCTAAGAATTGAAAATATAAAGTTTAATAAAGTATGAACAATATTTTCTAAGATAATCAGCCATAGGCATAAATCATTTAAAAACAGAAACTGAAACAGTATTCAGAATGAAATTAATGTCTTTAATAGTTGGTCTCAATGAAACTCTGGGGCTTGCTGTCTTACTTTGAAAAGAAATACCACACAGGAATGGAAGAATTAGTCACATGAGTTGAACCTGGTTAGGTCAAATGCGATTACTCAACTGGCCTGAGAAGTACTCTTGGCTTATTTCATATTCCAAAGTCTCTGGCATTTTTTTGTGATTAACTTTGAGCTTTAACCTAAGGCTTCAGTAACTTATATTTTTCTCTATTCCTTCTCTCACAAATTGCCAGAGTGGGGCCTGCTTACTGATGGATAAAGGTCTAATAATGTTAGCCACCTTCTACAAGTTTCTAACTGCATTTGAAAACAGTCATTATTCCCTTTGAATCAAGTTTGAGTTCAATAGCACAGCAGATAGGGCATTTGCCTTGCACACAACCAACCTGGATTCGATTCTTCCATCCCTTTCAGGGAGCCCAACAAGCTACCGAGAGTATCCCGCCTGCACGGCAGAGCCTGGCAAGGTACCTGTGGCGTATTCGATATGCCAAAAACAGTAGCAAGAAGTCTCACAATGGAGACATTACTGGTGCCTGCTCGAACAAATTGATGAACAACAGGGCGACAGTGCTAGAGTGCACAGTCAAAAAAAAAGCTGAATTTTTAGAAACTGAGGATGACACAAGAATAGCCTACAATGCTTCCTGAAAGTGCTAAGGTGTGATCTTTGGTAGTAAAACCAGTACAGGGTGAAACAAAAAGGAAACCTATGAAAATAAGTATAGAATCTAATAAAGTCAATATATTCGTGGTTGTTAAGATTTCCCTTATTACTAAAGGATGTATTGCATATTCACAAGAATTTGCTAACAACTACCCTATACAACTGCAAATGCTTTAAGAGGCTTATAAAAAGCTTCGAATTGTAATAATCTTTCAGAAGCTCAAATTCCATAAACAGAAAGTTTTGAGTTCCTTTGTTACAAATTCAAATGTAAATATATAAAAATACATGTTTCGATTTTTACTTAGTGTGATTCTGGTAATGATAGAGATTCAGAAATTCAATGTCCTACCACCATAGTATCAGCATCACTCCACTAATGTCTCAAGGGACCCTCCCAGTCCACTCCCACCACCTTGGCAGACGACTCTGCAGTCCAATTCTCAGGATTGGCTAACGTTAAGAATAACAGTCAAGTTGACAGGCAGGGATAGGTTGGGGTTGGGATGAGGACAAAATATGAGTACATTGGTGGAGGAAGTTGACATTGGTTTTGAAATATTATATACTATCAATAACTTTGTAAATCACAGTTCCTTAAAAAGTGGTGAAAAAGAAAAATAAAGAATTAAGACTGGGGGACTGGAGTGATACAGAGGGTAGGGCATTTGCCTTGCAAGAGGCTGACCTGGGGTTGATTCCCAGTATCCCATATAGTCCTCTCAGTATTGTCAAGATTCCTGGGTGCAGAAACAGGAGCAATTGCTAAGCATCGCTGGGCATGGTAAGAAAGAAAGAAAAGGAAGAAAGACAAGAAGAAAGAAAGAAAAAGAAATAAAGGAAGGAAAGAAAGAAAGAAAGAAAGAAAGAAAGAAAGAAAGAAAGAAAGAAAGAAAGAAAGAAAGAAAGAAAGAAAGAAAGAAAGAAAGAAGAAAAGGAAGGAAGGAAGGAAGGAAGGAAGGAAGGAAGGAAGGAAGGAAGGAAGGAAGGAAGGAAGGAAGGAAGGAAGGAAGGAAGGAAGGAAGGAAGGAAGGAAGAAGGAGGAATGAAGCAGAGAAAGAAAAAGGAAGGAAGGCAGGCAGGAAGGAAGGAGGGAAGGAAGGAAGGAAGGAAGGAAGGAAGGAAGGAAGGAAGGAAGGAAGGAAGGAAGGAAGGAAGGAAGGAAGGAAGGAAGGAAGGAAGGAAGGGGAAGATGGAAAAAAGGAAAGAAGAGTCAGTTATTACTCTGCAAGATGAGTATAAGTTATGTGTAATTCTAATGTGACTAACAGAATCATGAATTATCTTAGGACCTCGGGTGACCAAAGGTATATTTCTCTAAAAAGTTGTTTTTGCTTAATAGTTTTGAGGGAGTTAGGAGTTCTGATGCTTGGATCAACACTGGAATGAACTTATGAAAGTTCACAGCTCTTGAAAGTTAAAGCAATGCTTGAATTAACAAAGAACATGGGAAATTAGTAAGTTCAGTTAAGAGTGCTTTAACTTATAATTTGCGTCAACCTCAAACATTTGTAAAAGCAGTTAGTCTAGAATTATTTAATAGGAAAGAAAGAAAGGCAGTGTAATGAATTTTAAATGTAGAAGAGAATAAATGTAAGAGACATGTCTATTCAATATTGTGATAACACAGTTGTTCAATGAAATGGTATTTATTTGGTTAATGGGTATTTCTATTTCATAAAGATAAAATATATAAATAAAAATATTCCTATAAACCATACACATAATAATTATGATAAAATAAGGTCACTTTGAGTATTATTCATCTTTTAAATCCAAATAAAGTCAGACTAGTAACACTTGTCTGGCTAAAAATATTATCTTTGTCAAGGAACAATGTTTTAGTCATATTTCCTATTTAACTGGGAATTGGGGTGAGGGGAAGTGAATAGTAAGTATGTAGATTATTTGTTCTACTCTATAAAGGGTAAATAAAGCATCCAGGGCTTGAGATAGGGTACAAAGAACGTTTCCATGGTTACATGCTTTTCCATATCAAATTAGAGCAGAATTTGTGTACAAGAGGTTTGTTGACAGCCTACATAGGCCATAAAAAGAATAGAAGGCTAGGAGTCTGAAATCTAAATATATTCTGCAAAGTCTGTTGAGAGAAAGTTGGGTGAAGAAAGCAGCATCAGGAGACTAGCAGATTAGTTAAGAGTATCAGATGCCATTTTGTGAAAAAAAGATTATTTTTCTTTCGGATGTGACTCATAAAATTCACTTCAAATGTACGATTAGTTACTCTTTCCTTCCTTTCCACACAGATACCTGAAGCTAGTGTCCACACAAGCACTTAAGAAGAACCATTATTTGGCCTGCGAACAGACAGAAGCATCAACTCCACCACCTGCCCAGTCGTGCAGATGTCATGCCGCCATATTCAGTCTCAACCATGGGCCTTCAAACAGAGTTAAAGGACTGTTTACACACAAATGCTGACCAAGCTAGAGCTTTGCCATACACCCGCTCCTATTCTTGTAGGCCACTGAGTTGGAGTGAATTCTTTAGCACATGTTGAGAGTTTCAGTTGGCTACAAAGCATCTTATAAATTATAACATGGTCAAAACACTGTCCAATAATTTGGAAATAGAGGATCATTCTCACATGCTTAAATTTTTCTTTATATACCAGCAAAAGTATATGGAATATCTGAATCAATCCTTACTTTGTTAACTGATCTACAAAAATCAAATCATGGTATTTGTGCTTACTATATTTTTACTAATACATATATATAAATATATATGTAATATGCACATATATGGAGAGAGATCACTGGAGGTCAGATTATTAAGTGATTACTAGGTAAAGAAAATGTTGTAACTAAAATTACAAACATTACTTAGAACTCTTTTTTGTAGAGGATTTAAAAATATTTAAGTACCCCAGTAGTTTAAAAGAACTTAAGTCTTATATCTACAAAGAAACAAGTTTACACATGACAGAAAACCAAATGACATATTCTTTCAAATGCACACCCTACTAAAATTAGCTAACTTCTACTTTTTCTACTATGCATCATTCAGTAATATGGAGGAGACAGCATTTCAGCTACTGGTTTTATTATAAAAATAGTATCAACAGAATAAGGACAAATTATGGTATGCAGTACAAATGATTTGAAGAGTACAATATAAAAATGAGCAAACTGATTATGAATCATTAAACTGACACTTCTGTATTTCAGTGCATATAAACACCCAAATGTCAGAGTTTTGAAGGCAATCCCTTGGTGTGAGTTAGTATGAAATTCAGTATCTTTGGTTAGTTTAGTGATTTTAGATTAACAAAGTGAAAACAAAAAATACTGAAGAACACTATGTCTTCCTCAAACTCAACTTGCACCTAATTTGATCAGTTATTACTATTCTGGTTGCTATTTAGCAAATGTTTTTAGATCGGATGGTTGGAAATTTGGGAGGCACAGACTTAAATTATTTTTTAAAAATTCTAATTTATGGAAGAGAATAAAATATTTATAAGGAAGGAAAGGGAAAAAAAGCAAATGTCAAACTACTGTTCAATCTTATAAACTAAAGGGTATAGAAGTTGCTAAACTTCATAGGCATTCGTGTTGGGCCGACAGCTAGCGGAACTTGCAGAGTTCTAAATCTCTGCATCTCTACCATGTAAGAAACAACTACACTCCAAAAAATATGGCCTGAAAGGAAACACAGTTTCAGTTAATTACACTAAATAGCTTGAAAAGACAAATTTTAAGGATCCAGAATTTGATTTCAGAGAAGCTTAATTCTTTAGTTCTAATAAAATTTAAGAAAATGGTTTCTTTTTCCTCATTGACGTTCATTATTGTAAAAATCTGGGAAGTTCTGAGCAGTGTTTTAGAGTGATTCCCACTAATTCATGTGGAAAATATAGAGTTAAGAAATATTCTAAAATGCCTGAATTTTTGAGACTTGAAAATGATATTGCTTACATTAAAAATTTTATCCCTACATGACTAAAAGCCTTATTTTTTACTCATAAGTCTCAAAAAAAATCATGGATTCTATGTATAATGTATGCATTTACAAATATATTGCATACTGTAGACATTTACCAAAACGATTTCAGTGGACAAGAAAGCAATCTAATCTTCAAATTTATCTTTTATCTCAAGCGCATTTAGAAATAAGAAATTTGAGGTCATAAAATATAACAACTTTGTCTTAGATGACTTAAAAATAAAATTCAAAATTGCTGAATGCCAAGAGAATCATCTCATTTATTTTTATCTACATTAAAACACCGTACTTTTTATTTTTCGGATGTCCCCAAATCCCAACACATTTTATAGTAAAAATCCAAGTCTTAAATGAGTGAGGCTGGTATAAACTTGAACAAAACTTAAAAGAACTAAGTATACCCAGTAAAAGAATAAAGAATTTGTGAAACTAAACAGCTTTGACTCAAAGCAATTTAATGACATTTTGTACTTTTTGTTCTGAAATCTTCATATTATGTTCTACTGCTACTCTCTGTCCTAATTCTATGTAAGACAAACATCGTATGGGCAGTTTAAATCAAGTATTTATTTTGAAGTGAAAAGACATGAGAATATGGCAGAAAGCCTCTTTTACTTTTCAACTTTGTTGTATTATATGTGCCACAGGCTCTGTATGTACAAAATTCAGATAGGAATCAGAAGACAGCATGGAAAATGACTTAAGAGTTGAAAAAAGTACTATTAAGTAGGTAAATACATAAATTATTATGATTCCCAGCCTTCATTCAAGCGTTGTATTGTGAGTATAAAGACAAATTGACAAATATATTAACATTTCTTGCACTTCTTGCATAATAGAGATTGTCTAGAGACAATCTCTTATTAAATGCAAGTGAAAAGTGGAAAAAATGTGATAACTAAAAAGAATAACTCTTCTTTAAAAATCTAAATGCAATTTAAATAAAGTTCTTCTAGAGTACATACGTATGATATTTGAAGACTTAAGGATCATCAATTGAGCTGACTCAACTAGACCATAAAGTTTAGAGAAAGATATTTTAATAATCATGGGTTCTAGATCAGCTGATAATAGTACTAGGGATTATCTTCCATTCCTTCTCAAATTCAGTTACTGTGTTATATTTTAAATTTAAATCTCTTGAACTAATAGTACCTGAAATCAGTAACATTACCTCTTTAAGTTATCCTGATCATGCAACACTTCCTTTTAAATTTCTACAAAATCACTGGTTGTCTTCTTCAAAATCAAGATCAAATATACCACAGATACTCTTAAAAAGTATATATTAACACTTTTATTTTGCAAAACATTTCAGAGCAAAAATGTAGTTTTTTAATATTAAAATTTTGCCACATGCTGTACTTCTTGATTGTATATCAGTTCTTGCATTGAAAGTTTTTTTACAATAAAAATGTTTCAATATTACATTAGCTATATAAAAAGTAAATAATTCTAGGATAAGTTAATATGTAAGTTTTCTGTTTTACAGTTTACATATTCTGTATTAAATGACAGTTATGTCTGCTACTAGAACTACAAAGGCAGACTATAAAATCAAAGCTAAAACAAAGTATCTCTCTTGGCTTTCTATAAAAATTTTGTATTTCTTTTTCTCCGTCAGATTTTGAACCAACAAACCACCAATCACTTCTTTTAAATTATCAACATAGAGAAGAGAGAATACCAGAGAGTTGAAATGCATGAACAAAATTTGAACTTAGAGGATTTGGTTTCTACTTTTTTCTTGGCCTTTCACTTCTTGTGGTTTATGGGGCAAATTCCTTCGCTCTAGTCTACCCTCAATTTCCACATCTGCAAAATGGGAATAATGGCAAGCACTGCATTCTCTGTCTCACATAAAATTTTCAAATGCAGAAAAGCAATTCACAAAAATGTCAAATGCCATGAAAGACCTGATTTTATCCTATTAAAACGCAAAATTATAACAAAATGTTTTTTAGCATGCCACAATGCTAAGCTAAAAATAAATGCCTTAAAATTTTTACATCTTTAGTCTATTAAGGATTTAATTCTCTGAAGTTGAATGACTAAAAAGATGATCTAGTATCTGACTTTCTGGGCAACCCAGAAAGGCTCTGCTAAGTTTGTTTATTGGTGATATAAAGCATTTTTTAGCAAACTAGGAACCTTAACATACACCAGATATATTCAAGGAAAATGGATCTTCACTATACAAGCAACAGAGTTTAATGAGATCACCTACTCGTTATTTCAAACATTTGGCTAGATATATTTCCTTGGCTGCCTTTGTTAACTATTAGCAAATACTATTATTTTAGACCCCCTCCCCCAGCAGTGCGAGGGGTCAAGGGCTGCTCAACTGATTTGGAGCACTCATTTTTTAAATATCTTTATTAAGGTTAATGACAAATGTGAGTATACACACATACACACCCACACTTACACATACTGACATATCTAAGTGTAGTCCCAAAGTGTCTGCTTTGGAATGCTACTGTGTAGACTGAAGGCACAGAAATTTTCCTGGGAAAATTTAGTTAGTAATAAGTTAGTTAGTAAATAAGTAAATAAGTAGTTAGTTAGTAATTAATAAGTAGTTAGTAAAAATAAGTAGTTAGTTAGTAAAAATAGTAAATAAGTAAATAAGTTAGTTAGTAATAAGTTAGTTAGTTAGTAAAAAGTTAGTAATAAGGAGTAGGTGATCCTCAAGCCCCGGGAGATGCCTGCTGTGAAAGTGCTTTTAGTCCGATATACACCAGCCAATGACTGATTTTGATTCTGTCATATAGAATGTGGCAATAAAAGACAAGAAACTAAAGATTTTAAAAAGTCTTTTGAGCAAAGGAAAACAAAAACATCATTTTAATACAGTATGCTCAAGGATTCTTGTTTCCAGATGTGAATGTTTATTTTCAGAGCATCGTTTTCTTCCAGGATTCTCAAACCTTCCAGGCTACAGGCAGTAGTTATAATTTCTTAAAAGACTAATTTTATATTTTAAGACCATCACACCTGATAGGATAACAGTTACATCTGGGATTTGGAGTTCACAAAGATGAAGTTCAAACTTCTATAATTATAAATCTATATGAGTAAATTAACTAATATTCTCCAAATCAAAGACTGTTACTTACACAACAATATTATTTTTTGTTTGAACAACAAATTCCCAGTCACTTAAAAGTAAAAACTGCGTTATATAGTTAAGAAAAAAAATTCCTTTCCATTTTTTTTGCAAATAACATAACCCTAGCGATTGTATTGTAAGAAAAATATGTAATTTACTTTTTTCAACAATGTAAAATTTCTTCTGAATAAAATGCAAAAAATAAACATATCTGCTTGCTCTTAAATACATGCTGCAATGTGTTGTATTTCCATACTGTATTGAAAATTAAAACAAAACATTTTAAACATTACATCACTAGAAGAAACTGTTGAGTATTGAAAAATAAGAAACTGGCAGGTACTAATTTATCATACAAGTAAAGTAAATCATACCAATCTTCTAGCAATACTATATTTTGCCAGCACCTAAAAATTCGTCACTCATTTTTATATGAAGCAACTTTTAAGACTTATGTGGATTCTAAAAGAATTCTATTAATAGAATAAACATTCAAGAAATATATTTATAAATACAAATTAATAAAAAACTTAGAGAATTTAAATATTGTATAAGACAACAGATTGAGAATCAGATAACTGCCTGATTATTAGTCCCATTTTTATAGTTTTTCTAATAAGCATAATAAATTATAGTGTAAATAGGAGTAAATAACTTCAAATAAAATGTTAAATGATATGTATAAAATACACTGGGCTTATTAAAGGCGTGAAATATAAATCGCTGCTTAAGAAAATGCAACAGTTGATATCTTAATGTTCTCTGAAATATAAGAATTTTGTTCTCATTGACCCCTAAAGTGAATTAAACATTTTCTTACATTTACTACTTTGAGATGTCTCTTTAAAAATATCATTAAAATTATGACTGTGATACTATCTTACTACAAGTCATACTGCCAGAATTGAATTATAGAACCCTTAACATCAGTTTTATATGAAGTTCTAAACAGATATTTTCTATTCCACATGAAATAGGTGGATGTATATAACATAGTAAGTTCTGATTTGGCTGAGTTAGTAAAACTCCTAAACATCCTAAACAACATCTTTGTATCTATTAAAATAACGTTTCTGAGGACCAGGTCTTCTGTACAATCACAAAACTTAACTTCTTTACTTCCCCATGACCACCTCTGCCCCCTGCTGCCCACAAATTAGCTATAGCCTGGTCTAATATTTTTAAATCAATTGATTAAAAACTCTAGGAGGTAGAACACAAAAAGAATAAATTTACCATTTTCAAAGGTTTAAAATAACCCTACTAATTGAAGATATTTAAGGTTTCTTTTTCCTCCAAATATTTACTGCCTTTGCCCACTCCCCATCCTGCCTGAAATAAACAATTAAAATAGGACAGGGTGACTACGCCAATCAAATTAAATCAAAATTAAGAACAAAATTTTAAAATTAATTATTTTTTTTAACTAGACTGCAAAAAATGACATATGGAACATTTTTCAGCCCTAAGGTATTTAAATTTTTACATTTAGATTAAATTACAGTAACAAATGACTAAAGATTATCTATATAGATCTACCGTGATGAGAAATTGTAATATTTGAGAAATTGAGAGATATAACAATTTCTCATCATAGTAGATCTGCATAGATAATATTCTATAACAAGAATATTAGACATGTGAATGATCAGAAAATAGGACTTGATGCTTATAAATATTCAAATATTCATAACTACATTGGTAATCTGTTAGTAATATTTACACTTATTATATAATTTAAAATATTTATAGACTTTGTCCATTTATTAAATACTTATCTCCAATTGGATTAAAAAACAAACAAAATACAACAGCTTAAAAGGAACATGAGGCAGGAAAATGAATGGACATAATTGGGCTTATTACAGAAAAGTTATCCTATTATTCATTTTGCACTAAAATGTATTTTTCAGGGCTTGCAATCATGTAAAATATAGTATTTTATTGTCCTTAAAAATGCTTCTGATACAAATGATTATAAGGATAAAGCCAAGATGCTGCCAATAAAAGTACATATGAATCTTTTAATGACAAATATATGATCTTTACAATATGATTCTAAAAATGTTCCCACAAATTACTAATTAAGATGATAAAGCTAAAATATATAAAAATATGTTATTGGGCAGATTACTTAGTCAAAATTAAGCATTTTTCAAGGTTGTTTTTTAAAAAAGAGGACAAAAACTTAAAGCCACAAATGTTTTAAAAACAAAAGATCTTAACAATACATATTATCCTATTGTACTTTTTCACTAGACATATCTAATCTGATCAGAAATAGAACATTATAAAAACTGATCAGATATAATGTACTTGGTATTGTGACATATAACAAGTACAAAAGCTATTCTTTAATCAAGCAATCATAATTGTCAAGGCATATGCAAAGAATGAGACCTAAAATACAAGTTAACATTTTAAACTACAGGGAGAAAACACATTATTTCATATGCTATGCACTCAAGAAGACATTTCTAGTGCAATTTTCTTACTGCTATTGTGACAGGGGGAGAAATTCTAATAGCTTTAGAATCGTATGTATTCAGCTTTTTTTTTAACATCTATAAAACATAAAAACAGTTTAATGTTCATTTCCTACAAGAATCCACATTTAGAAGACAGTCATCAAAATTTACTACATGTGAGATAAGTAAAACTGACAGAGTTCTCTAGATTCACATTTCCTCTGAATCTTCTCATTGCTTGCCATTACTACCCAGTGGAAGAGCGCTTTTTTGTTGTTTTGTCTTAGTGTGCAGACTTACAGCAATGGTAAGTTCTCTGTAGCAATACAGAAAACTTCTCAAAGAAGTCTGATACACAGAATCTGCATTATGGAAATGAATAATCCACAGTAATAATGAAAGGTTCGGGAACTACCTAATTTGAAGGTAAGAAGACCCATAATACTACCAATTTAAATTCGACCCTTTCAAATCTTTTCTGTTGTAAGAATATATCTGAATACATTTTTAAAGAATTTCTTTAATCCAAAGGGGAAAAAAAAGAAAAAAAATCTACTATTATCTCGCTTGGATTATTCTCTTGAGATATTTGTATATGTTATTGTGGTATTGGCCTCATGGAAGAAAGAAACTGAACAACTAGAAAAAGAGCTTCAAAGAAAAGCTTCTTTGGAAGTCTTAAAGAACTACACAGAATTACTGACTTAAAGCAAAATGATCAATTGAATGCTTAATGCATCCTGAAACATTTATATGTATGAAGTAGATGAGACAAAACAGGTTGGAATAAGGAAAAGATCCACCTTTCTACAGTGATGCTGTATGCTGAATGAGTTGCCACACACAGAAATATACATTTCATTTCCATCTGAATCTGAGATCTGCGTTATTGTATGCAGCTCGTCTCTCTTTGATCTTCCTTAGCACTCAGCTCAGTGCTAACTGTCCTGGGTGGTCTCCCATCAGGGCTCAGTGAGCAGTATCCCTCTCTATTGGCTGCCTTGGAGGGATTCCTCTCCGCTGGATTCTTACATGCAAGTGACAACTTTATTAGCTCACTTGGATTGTGCTTCAGACCATCTACACAGCACACATACCCTTTCTCAAACAATCCCACTTTTGTAGTTGACTTAGAACAAATAATTATATGAACACTTCAGCTGTTATACTCAATAATAAAGTCGAAATGAAGAGAAATTTCACATTATGTATAAGTCAGAGCTTAGTGTTCATGTTCAGACTAAAAAAAATCAATTCCAGATTGATTTTTGTGTATATATCGTTATTGTCAGAGGATTAATTGATGAATTTTTCATTTGATGAGTCAGGTGGAATAGGCTTGAGGCACTTAGTGAGCAGAATTCTAATTTGCCCTGACTCTTCATACTCTGCAGTGAATCTTCAACTTTGATATTTCATCATATTTCACATTCATCATACCTGCTTCCAAAATGTTCAGAATAGGTCCCAAAGAGAAATTAAGGATATTTAGGTCTATAAATATACATTTTTGCTTATATATTATATGATTAACAGGACCTGGGTTTTGGGAAATGGATTTATACTTTTGAAAGATACCAAACTCCTATCTGATTTAATCTTTCCACTTTGACCTTTGACTTTTTATTTCAATCTCTATTATATAGCTAGCTCTAGTTGCCACCTTATCCCTAAAAATTCCACAAAACAAATACAGTAAGGCTAAAAAATACATCACTTTTAACTAGACTGTATGAAACTACAGATAAAAATTATGGAAGTTTTATTTTGGTTTGAAAAAGGCATATTCCTATGATAACCAAAAGGGCTAAAATCTGAAATGAAATATTTTACAGAAAAATGTGATGCCTCTATTCATCAAACATCACATTGCTTCTACATAATTATTTATATTTCATGATGAGCTCAAATGCTTCACAGAACAGGGAGAAAAAGAAAATTCTTCACTTTTCTCATTCAACACAACACACTGTAGACTCTAGCTATATCTTCCAAAGGTAATGTGTGTGTTTTTCATGTAAAACAAGGTCGTTTTTATTTCAGTTTTTGATTCTGGAACACAGCCTACTGTGCACAAGGGCTACTCCCCACCAAGTGCTCAGGTCACTCCCAGCAGCACTGGGGGGACAATGCAGTCCTAGGGAAGAAGTCTGGCCACGCAAAGCATCACTCAGCCTACTAAGTGATCTCTCCACCATGCAAGCAAGGCAGTTTTTAAAACAGAGACTTATATAAACACATTAGTTCTGAATATAGCCAAAGCCTCCTAACTAATGAAGTTCTTTCAAAGCTACCTTTCTTTTCCCTCTGGGTGTTTCTCCGTAACATCTTTTTACATTTATTATTTTCTCTATATATCCACTTACATCTCACCATACCCACGTGCCACACACACACACACACACACACACACACACACACACACACACACACACACACACACACACACACACACCCCTTCTTTTGTTCCTTAAAGCTAAGTCATTATTTAATTCCAAGGCTGGTAAGAACAAATGAGAGATACTGACTCCTCACTCTTCCTAAAAGAAGATGTAATAGATATAGCATCTATGGTCAAAAAGGCTGGAATAGCTCCTTTCCGAGTTTAAGCTCATCAATGTGATTTTCAGGCAGTCAGTAAGTTAGTTATGATGCTCTTAAGTCTCTCTGCACTGTGGACTGTCTTCATAGAGCTATCAGCATCAAGGATGGAGAGCAAGAGGTCATGTTCAACTAAGACTAATATAACCTCCTACTTATCTATTCTTGAAAGTTTCTCCTTTTCTACTTCGATGACCTTGTCACTTTCCTTCATTACTTTGTCCTTGGTTACTAGAGGCAATAATGAAAGCATCTGCACAAGAGATTGGCTTGGCACGTCAGCTGAATGAAACTGATTCCATTGCCAGTGGGGCTGTTTGACTGCAAAATTTTAAAAGGTTTACTGCATACCTCCATAGAAATGAATAAAAAAGAACCTGAATTATCTGGTACTCTTTGCTTTAGGGTCAACATGGTCTCTCAAAAATGGTCTTTCAGATATGCATATTAGTTACAGCACAAAGCTATGATAACATTTTCAGATAATACATCTTCTCTATTTATTCCAAACGAATTTTTGATGAACTCATTCATTTCTTAATATTCACTTTGGGGGAAGGGTAGTAGAGATCGAACCCAGAACCTCCTAGCTGTGGAGTATATTCTACTACTGAGCAACATAACATTCCAGTTAAGTGTACACAGCAAACTACAATTTATGGCTACCCATACAACCTCTACAAATATATCAAAGCCTAGTATGAGGGAGCAATATTCCTTAAAATGACTGAAATAAATGGATTATTACAACATTGAATGATTTTAGTCTATTAATTTAGAGAAAATCTATTTTAATTAATATTCTTTAACACTGCAAGAAGTTTTGGGTTTAGAGTTAGAATAAATACAAAACTACAGTCTCAAGAACAACTGACGTAAAATACCACCCTCTCTCTAAGCAAGACCATTCTTCCAAGTAGATTCATATTAGAACACTGATAATCTCACTTACAAAGACAACTCATATTACTTGTCCAACTGGAGATGTCAAAGGAATTTAAAGCAGATACACTAATATCTAATAAATCTGCTACCTCTTGCCAGTTGTGATTAAAGGTATAAATTGTTGTCTAAAATTTCAGAATCTGGGGTTATTACTTACTAGCTTCACTTTAATTTCCATTAGCATGGCTAATAAAGAACTATGAGAACTTGCCAAGAAAATAACATTGTGGAAGTTAGCAGAAGAACTAAAAAATAAGATGGTGATTTTATTCTGAAGTCATAATAATCTATGATACACTGAAAATAATTTTACGGTTTAACAGTGTTGAACAAACTAGGAATTCATATTTCCTCTTATTATGTGCAATTACATTTCTAATGTAGAAGAATTATCAATTATAGTTCCTTTAATCTCTGGAATGCTCGATTTATACACCCAGATCTTACATGAACAGAATTACCTATTTTTACTTAAAGTTATATATTAGACGAACTCATTGAAAGAGACACAATTCTAAATAACTGAAGGCTAACCTTTGGAATCCAAACTTTCATCTTAACTTGTGAATATGTTTCTAACTGTGATAACCTCCCTCCCCCATAGTAAATTAGATAATCTACTGCTGGTTCAATAACTGGGGTCATCATTGTGGACAGTATGTCATTAACTGTTATTTCTATTCTACAAACATGAATGATGTGAAATTAGGTGCCATGTGAAGGCAAAGGACATCTTAAAAAAATTGTCTTCTTGATATCTGCTACCTTCTCTTAAAAGTATAAAGTAGAAGAAAAGGGAAGAGATTATAATAAGCCATGCTAAATGTTTTTACTTAATCATCTAATGACTAACCAACTTTCTCTTCAGATGTTCTCTTGCCTTCAACAACACTGTCTTCCATATTTTATCAATGGCCATGAGCTTTTCTCTTGCTTCAGAAGCTTCCTTAAATATTGGAAACCAAGCAACCATGCTCTTCACTAGCTTATTTACCATTATGAAGTATTACTGCCATCTTGTGGGCTTAAAAATATTCCTGGTAAAGAACACCAAAGGCAAGTTGCATTTTCCTAACTACAGGCATAAACAGGTATTATTTCTGAGTATAATGTGGCTGGGGACTCTTGAGCAAGAAACATAAACAAGATTTTAGTTTACAATGAGCATAGAATTTTTACCTCATTGCAAAACTGACCTATTAATGATAAAGCTCTTGGTTGCATCAGGTAATTGAACATAAATTTATAATGTTTTAAAGAAGCTTTCTTGGTTTTATGAGGGTCATGAACAAATGAGAAAATAATCTGATGACTTTCATAGAAACTTGAAAAAATTCAAACATCTGAAAACTACCATTATATGTAACACACATCAGCTTTAAAATAAACCCTATTTTATGACTCATTTACTCCATCCACAGGTCCTCTTCTAATATGTGTAATGTGTACCAAATATGAATTTTAAAAAGAATGAGGTAACATTAAGGAAAAATGCTTTGAACTGGGTTGTAAGATCATGGTAGGATTGAATATGAGAAGCATCCCAGAGGGAAGATTTAGGAAGCAGTATGATGAAAATGAGTTCTACTGTGACTGAATTAGATTTTATTTGATATCTGTGCTATACATGTTGTTTTATTTTCAGCATTTGCAAAGTTCTTAAGTCAAGGAATATGCTGCATACTTCAAATGCCACAAAAAAGCTTGAGCAGAGCTGTTATACTTATTAACAGACAAGAAACTATTCAGCAGCCTTTACTGTAGGTAGTAAATATACTATTAAAATATGCTATTTTACTATTAAAATAATTTGGCATTAAATGTTGTATGACCACATTTTCCATCATTGAAGTTGGGAGAAAAACAGATACTGCTTATGCATACAAACCAGGCAGAAGCAGGCTTTTCCATTCTGCAGAATTATATTTTCTCCCCTCCCTCTTCCCCCATACCTGCACACCCCCTCACCTCCATGTTTATCAGTATTGTATAAGTAAATGTTTAAGAGTGTTTTATTTCACTAAGAAACAATCAAGCAGGGATCTTGAGTGGTAGTGCAATGGGTAAGATGTTTATCTTGCATGCAGTTGACCCTGGTTCAATCCCAGCACTCCAATGGTCCCCTGAACCTGCCAGGAATAATCCCTGAGTGTAGAGCCAAGATGATAACTGAGAAACAGAAACTAAGAAATACTCTCTAAATGCACTTTAGCATTTAGTTATATGTAAAATAAAAATCAAAGCTGACATCATCCAGTATAAATTTAAATCTAACAAGTATGAAATAAATATGTATAAGATATTATAACAGTGACTAATATATATTATCCATGCTCTACCAAATTTAATAAGGCAATTTTCAGCCAATGGCACCTGTGCTTTGAAAAAAAGAATATGGCTTGCTTCAAGTGTAGCAGAAGCAAAAATCAGAAACACACTGGGTTAATATTAAAAGTTACATTTTGCTCTGTTATAATTCCAAGAAACCATCTAGATTTCCCTGTTCTGTATGTCATATAGTCTGCAAAAATGAGGGATTTACACCCAAAGCCCCTTCACGGCTCTACATTCTTGCCTTCACTTAGCCATGCTAAGTAGATCCTTGAAAGGACATTAAATTCAAGGAATTTTTTTACTGACTCTTCTAAATACTCAAGGGAAATGTCTTGCAAAACATGTTGGTGGCACAAAAAGAAGCAGTGCAAGTATATGGAGTTTTACAAAGAAAATCATGGCAGGGTGGTGGAATATAGGAAGGTCAAAAGTAAAAGACAGTATTTGGACTATTGCTTTTCTGGCATGGAATGATCAGGTCATAACGAATGAACCATTTTCTTATTAAGTTCATTCTATCCATTCTTTCACCTAAGTATTTACTAAACTCAGTCCACATGCCAGAGTCGGGTATAGAGAGAAAGATTAGGGGTAATTGGTAGGTTAAGAGTCCATGTCCATACAGCACAGAAAGAAAGAAAGAAAGAAAGAAAGAAAGAAAGAAAGAAAGAAAGAAAGAAAGAAAGAAAGAAAGAAAGAAAGAAAGAAAGAAAGAAAGAAAGAAAGAAAGAAAGAAAGAAAGAAAGAAAAAGAAAGAAAGAAAAAGAAAGAAAGGAAGGAAGGAAGGAAGGAAGGAAGGAAGGAAGGAAGGAAGGAAGGAAGGAAGGAAGGAAGGAAGGAAGGAAGGAAGGAAGGAAGGAAGAAAGATGAGATGAACGTAACTGTAAAAACTGCTTCAAAGGAAAAATAAGCTTTCCACTAAAACATAAAACATGCCTTAACTTAGCGAGGGGGTAGTGGAAGGAAGAAGGGGATATTTCCCTACAGAAATGATATTTGAACTGAGACCTTAGGTTGGACAGATTATGAGAGGAGAAAGATAGTACAGCTTAAGAGAGGCATAAAGACTCTGGCAACCATTCCACATAAGAACAATAAATAAACAACTGAGGCTTAAAGGTGGAAAGTGACACGGTCAAACATACATGTTCAAAGATCATTCTGTTTACTGAGTGAAGCTGAAGTGAAAAGAAGTGAAAGTGGATGTGGGCGAATACAGCAATCCACATGAGATGGTGGTGACTTTGATTATGGTGTGAGAATAAAAATAGGAATTAAATAGTCATAGACATTCCATGTAGGATACAGTGAAAAAGATAGTTATAAATATTTAACACCAATCATATTACATTATATAAATGTATCAAAGTAACATTTATACCATGTCATACAGTTGAACATATCTAATCTAAAATATAAAAAGACACTTAAGAAGTGTAAATAAATTTAGTAACTTCACTAGGACGTAGGAAGTAGAATTTAGTAATAAGTGGGGAGTGAGCGACTAGAATATGCTTAGATTTCTGGCAGGGGCAGTGGCAGGGATGTTGAGCTACGTACAGAGAAAGGAGCATATGAGTCTATAAAGAAAGAGAACCGTGTGTTCACCCTCAGTTCTGTCAGTTAAAAGAAGCCAAGGGTGGATCAAAGGAGACACGTTGGATTTTGGGTTTATGGGTCTACAGTCCAGAAAAATTGGGGGTATAGATTCACATTTGAGATTTAGAGATCTCAAATTTAGAGAATCAATGATAACTGAAGCCCCAAACTGAAGGTCATTATGTTGAAGAGAACATGGAGGAAGGAAAAGATCTACAACCATACACTGAAAATGTCCAATGTTTTGAAAGCAAACAGAAGAGACTGAGAAAAGTGACAATTTGCTGTGAATCAGAACATTTTGTTGAAGGTGTCATATGTATGTCCAAAAAAGTTTCAGATATTAAGGAACTAGACACACATTATCATTAAAAAAGGGCAGAACAATAGAAAAATGGTATAAGCTACAGGTTTTTTTTATTAATGAATCACCATGGGGGTACAGATACAGGTTTACATATTCTCGTGCTTGTGTTTCAGTCATATACAGCTTGAGTATCTATCCCTCCACCAGTACCCGTTCTCCACTGATGACCCCATCATCCCTCCCACCCCTCCACCTCATTCCCCTCCCCACCCCGCCTTATTGGCAGAGCATTCTCCTCAGTTCCCTCTCTTCCTCTGGGCATTGTGGTTAGTAATGGAGGTCTTGGGTGGCCAATGTGTTCGGTCTATAGTCTGCTCTGAGGACGCCTCTTCCATCCCAGACGGGTCCTCCCACCACATTTTTGCTTGGTATTCCCTTCTCTATCTGAGCTGCCCTTTCCCCCAGCATGTGAGGCTGGTCTCCAAGCCATGGAGCAAATCTGGTACTTATTTCTGTTATTCTTGGGTGTTAGGCCTCCATTCTGTTGTTTTATATTCCACAGATGAGTGCAATTCTTCTATGTCTGTCTTTCTCTTTCTGACTCATTTCACTTAGCATGATACTTTCCATGTTGATCCACTTGTATGCAAAGTTCATGACTTCATCTTTTCTGACAGCTGCATAGTATTCCATTGTGTAGATGTACCAAAGTTTCTTTAGCCAGTCATCTGTTCTTGGGCATTCGGGTTTTTTCCAGATTTTGGCTATCGTAAATAGTGCTGCAATGAACATACATGTGCAGATGTCACTTTGGCTATATCTTTTTGCCTCTCCGGAGTATATTCCCAGAAGTGGTATTGCTGGGTCAATTGGGAAAAGCTACAGTTTTGAACTGTAAATTTTGAATGGCCATCTTAACATAAACTGAAATTGCTATATTATTACTGAATATATATCAGTGGACATCATTATATAGCAATTATTCGATAGTAAAACATGAATAACCCATAGTGGTTTGCGGCCACACCAAACACTTAAGGGTTACTCCTGGCTCTGAACTCAGGGATCACCGTTAGTGCTCAGGAGACCACATGGGGTGCTGGTGAACCTGGTCACTGTGTGCGAGGCAGGCGCTGTGCCCGTGTACTATCGATCTGGCCCTGTGTCATCCCTACTTTCTACTTGGAAGGGATGCTAAGCAACCTGCCCTAGGCCCAACAGCAAGGGGAAGTGAATTTGGGATTGGCCAGTTCCAACTTTGAACTCTCACACAGACTTCCCCACTACACTGCATGACAATTCTATAGCATGTTATAGTTTCACATGCATCACCTCATTTAATCTGCTGAACATCTCAGTGACAAAGCTCAATGCCTCTCTTACACACAAGGAAATGGAATGAGAAAGATTAAGTTATAAAAATTTATCTTGTTAGTAGGAGACAGAGGAAATGGAAAGTCAGATTATTTTGAATTCAGTGCTTCCCCCCGTGTCACTCCACACATAGGGTTGTGTTCTAAAAAGTAAACAAAAACACCCTATATTTTCTTGTTTCATGTACTAATTCAACAAATGTATGAAATTCTGTGTAGTAAATGATAAGTGTAAAATTTTTTTATCTAATTTTTGCTTTTTATTTTTGTCAAAATAAAACATACTTCCTTTTGTCATTTCACTTCTGTCTCAATTCCCTCCACTGACCCTGAAATGAATTCTCTCCTAAAGAACCAGCGTGCAGATGTCCGTTCTCCATCTTCTCTTTGCTGAATGTATGGTTCTTTCTAACTTGTTCATTTTTGAATCCCAATCAATCTGGATCAATTTTACAACTGAGCATGACTTCCTTATGCTTAAAGGCTTATAGGTAATCTCTTTTTAGGTTTTCTGTTTCCTCAAATTAAGTCAATCAACAACCAAACTTGTCAGTGTAGATTTAAGGCAATAAACTGCTTTTCAACGTATTGTCTTGCATGTAGCTGAGCTAGGATTGATCCCTGGCATCCCATATGGTCTTCTGAGCATAGCCAGAAGTGGATCCAAAACCAAAAAATAAATAAGTCAACAAATAGTAGGATGAGAGAAAGAAAAGAGTAGAGAGAAATTTTGTGTGTGCCTGTATGTAGAAAGGAGTGGAAATGGTATGTTTATCAGATGTGTGACATCAAGCAAGGCATTTAAATTTATACCCATGAAACGAGGACATTAACTTGCTTCCAAATGTAAAACTAAGCTTTTTATTTTCCCTCTGCTTCCGATATGCAGTCACTAAGCATTAGTTGTTTTTTTTTTTTTCTTTTGAAACTTCTCTGAATTCCTTCGTGATACTCAAAATCATTGGTTCCTTACACTGGTTGGAAATTGTCATCACCTAAGATGTTTTACAATACATTGATACCCAGTAACCATCCTTTCTCCTGGATTCTGATGTAATTACAATGCCATGTGGCTTGGGCTGAGGGCAACATTGCAAACTTTGCTACATAGTAAACCACCAGGAAAACATTGAACACTTAGAATTAAGTCACACTGTCTAGGGATGGCTATGGAGTGGTGGTATTTTTCTTTCTTTCTTATCAATGTATTTTAGGCACTAAGATTAAAGTGATGATAAATTTGTTTTGCCATACAAGATTACTGTAAGTACCCAAGAAGCTCCATCACTGTACATCACTTATACTCCCCCTCCTTGCCCTACTGCTTACTGATTTCAGTTCTGTGCTCAAAAGACAGGGTTTTGTTCAATTTGATGTCATTTATTCACTTGTTCTGGTTCCCCAGATATCACATATGAGTGACATCATCTGGTACCGGTCCTCTCTCTAACTTATTTCATTAATATAATGTCTTCCACTTCCACCCAAATTGCAGAGAACCACACGATTTCATCTGTTCTTATAGTAGTATATTTCATTGTGTATATCTGCCACTGGGTATTTGGGTTGTTTCCATATCCGGGCTGTAGAATTTGATGCTGCCATGAACAAGGGTGTGTATACATACTTTGTTTGATTAATATTTTTTGTTCCAGATGCAGATGTAAAGAAGTGGGCTCATGAGATTACATGGAAGCACTATTCTTAATGTTTTGAGAGTCTCTATACTGCTTCTCATAGAGGCTGAATTAAAGAACATTTCCATTGATAGTGAAGAGAGGTTCCTTTTACACTGTATCTTTACCAACATTCCAGTCTTCTATATATGCTATACTCAAATGTGTGAGGTACTAACTTATTGTTATTTTTATTTGCATTTCGCTGTTGATAATAAATATCAATGAACACTTTTTTATATGCCTATTAGCCATCTATCTGTTTTCATTAGATTGCATTCATTTGTTCATCTCTTCCCCCTATTTTTGATGGGTCTAATGTTTTTGCTGTTAAGCATGTGCAAATACTTTCTCCCATTCAGTGCAGGGCGTTTTTATATTAGCACAAGTTTATTTAGCCACAATATTAGTATTTTTCAAAAATTACCCAGGCAATTCAAAGTCAGCAAAGTATGAGAGAAAACAAAATCTGGAGAAGCAGTCAAGTTTGAAATATTATCTAAGAAGCTAGAGAAATAGTACAGCGGGGAAGGCACTTGCTTTGCAAGCACCACCTAATCTGGGTTCGATCCCTGTATCACATATGGTCTACCCAAGCTCATATAAGGAGTAATCCCTGAGGACAGGGATAGGAATAAGCCCAGAGCACCAAGTGAGGCCCCCAAAACTGAACAAATAACAATATTTAGTCTGAATAAGAATTTAATCTCACAAATGCATAGATTTTTGTAGAATGGGAACAGGATAGTTGAATTTAGGATTTCAAGGACTTTTAAACACTTACATAAGGATTTTAAAATTTTTCATTAAGAATATTATTATTATTAATTTTTTTGCCTTATCTGTAAATGACACTAAAAAATCTACTGGCTACTGGCAAATTTGTAGATGAGAGAAGACAGGCATCTTCAAAAATATTATTTAGTATATTTTGTAAAGATCGTTTATTATATGGTAAAGATTTTTCTTTAAGAATGATTTATAAAGGGGCTGGAGCAATAGTACAGTGGGTAGCACACTTGCTTTGCACACGGCCCACCAGGTTCGACCCCCCAGCAGCCCATATGGTCCCTTGAGCACTGCCAGGAATAATTCCTGAGTGAGAAACCAGGAATACCCCCTGTGTATCACCAGGTGTGACCCGAAGAGCCAAAAAATTTTTTTTAAAAAAAGAATGACTTATCAGGGCCTGGAAAAATAACCCAGAGGCTTAGCACATGCCTTGAAAATTCTTGAGTTCATATTGCTGAAAGGGGTCCTGCCAACTCTCCTGTAAGTATGGTGGCTATAACATCTGTGGTCCCAGCACTACAGTGATTTCTGCCACACAGCAATCTGCCACCCAGTATGTAAGCAGCACCAAGCAGGGTGTGATCCCCAGTGAGCACCACAACTGAAAATATGTACAAGTACCTTGGCAAGCAAGGGGGACCTCGGGAGAGCACTGTGGGAACAACTGCAGTGAGCCCTGGTGATCACCACAACTAGCATGTGTGTGTCTCAACTGAGAGTGTGCACCCTGGTGAGCATGTGTACGAGCCTAGAAATTAAGATGTGCAAACCTTGGCCAAATTCACTGAGGCCGAGGGTGCAAGGAGTGCCAGCTGCTGTGAGACTTCCGGTGAGCACCCCGCTCAGTCACATGCAAGCCCTGATGGATGCAACAACAGCGTGGGTGAGGAAGTGGAGAGGGGAAGGAATGATTATTTTTTATTCATCTTTTAAAATGTCCATTGATGTTATCATCTGTTTACAGTAGTAGAGGGTCTCCAGGGCTGGGCCTCACCTCTCAATGTGTGTATCATATCCAGCATATCTTTGACCAGAGTCGGTGTGCTCCCAGCATCAGACACACCACGGCCCAATTCCTCACAGCGCTCTCCTTCTGCTCGTCATCACAGCTGTCATCAGCCTACTTTTAGTTTGCATTTATTCCAGTTCCTTTGCTTTAGTTGTTCATATTCTACATTAATGAATGAAAGCACCTGACAATTGTTTATTTCTTTATTTCACCTCTATAATTCCCTTAAAAACTATTCATTTTGTCCTAAAAGGCAGGGCTTCATAATTTTCATGGCTGAGTAATATTCCTATTTTTGTGTGGCAATCTACCAAAAAATAAAGTAGATTCCATCTTCTGATTATCATGAATAAGCTACTATAAATATGAAGGTGAAAATATTGTTTTTCACATGAATTTCCATACCCTTTCTCAAAGAGGCTGTACATCAACAATGTATCGAGGTTCTTTTTTTTTCTCTAAATCTTTGCTAACACCTAATGTATGTATATATATATGTATATATATATATTTAAAATTGGAACATTCTCATCTGTATGAGAAGGGTCATCTTATTGGGATTTTGGTTTGTATTTACCTAATGATAAGTGACTGACAATATTTTCTCACATGTTTATATATATTTTTTTCATATTCCTGTGAACCGTCTGTCTTTTCTGAGACCACTTATTCAAATCTTCTGGCTTTTTCTTTTACTGTGTTGCTGAGTATTTTATGTATTTTGGTTATGAAACCTTTCTTGTAAGTTTATGTACAAAATCTCTTCTATAATTGCTAGGGTTACTTTTTTTTTTTTTTTTGGCTTCTTGGGTCACACCCAGTGATGCACAGGGGTTACGCCTGGCTCTGCACTCAGGAATTATACCTGGTGGTGCTCAGGGGACCATATGGGATGCTGGGAATCAAACCCGGGCCAGTCGCTTGCAAGGCAAACACCTTACCTGCTGTACTACCGCTCCAGCCCCCTTTATTTATTTATTTTTTTTTTGTTTTGATTTGCATCTCCCTGATGACCCCTTTATTTTTTTTATAATTTTATTAAGTCATCATTTAGTTACAGACATTCCACATTCTAACACCAATCTCACCACCATTGCAGCTAGAGTACTTTTATATTTCTGTGAAATTATTATTTCATTGTGAAAAGACTATTTAATTTGATGTCTCATTTGTCTATTCCTGCTTTTGCTTTCCTTGTCAAGGTAGTTAAATCTCCAAATGCACCTCTGATATTGAGATTCTCTAATGCATTACATATCTATTCTTCTATGTACTTTACAGTATCAGGTCAAATATCTAAATATTTATTTCATTTTGACTTACGTTTAATAGCTTATTCTTCCGATTATCACACTGTCTTGGGAAGCTTAATCAACTATGGATAAGTAACTGTCTGTCATCCCATCGTTCATCAATTTGCTTGAGCGGGCACCAGTAACGTCTCCATTGTGAGACTTGTTACTGTTTTTGACATATTGAATACACCACGGGTAGCTTGCCAGGCTCTGCCGTGTGGGCGGGGTACTCTTGGTAGCTTGCTGGGCTCTCTGAGAAGGACAAAGGAATTGAACCTGGGTCGTACATTAAAAAATTGAGCATGTCTTCATAGGGTATAGAATAAAAATATTCCAAGAAATTCTTCAGAAGTGAGGTGAAAAAACAAAAATGGCAGAAGAAGCTACTCAGAAACCCATGAAATGAAGAAATAAGTAAATGACAGTGAGTAGATTTATCAAACACTACAGTCTTCAAAGCTCTACTCTATCTAGAGATGAAGTTTGGGAGAAGAAAGATGAGGATGCTACACACTGAAATATTAAATCATACAGGCTTCTTGGAAGCCCTGTTTTGTTTTGTTTTTCCAGTCCATTTTAGTTTGCTGAGATAAATCACTTAATCTTCACACATGCACACAGTCTAGCCTATGTCTTCAAATAGTGTAAAATGAATGTAGGCCTTAGAAGTTGTCAAATGGAAAATGGGTCTGAATGTTTGTCCTAAATTTTTGTTTGTTTTGAGGCCATACCCGGCGATGCTTAGGGATTCTTCCTGGCAGTGTTCGGGGGACTGTATGGGATGCCAGGGACAGAACCTAGATTGGTCATGTGCAAGGCAAGAGCTATACCCGCTGTACTTTCTCTCCAGCCCCCATGTTTCTCCTCAGTCTTCAACTATCACTAGGTTAGGTGCTCAACCTTATGTTAGTAACTACTGAAAAAAAAAAGTCCAGTTTCCAAGAACTATAGCAATTTAAAATAAACAAATATGCTTCTATGGCATTTTTCTCCATAGAATAATAAATTTTAGGTGAAGCAATAGCACAGCAGATAGGCCCTTGCATGCGGCCAACCCGGGTTTGATTCCTCCGTGCCTCTCGGAGATCCCGGCAAGCTACTGAGAGTATCTCGCCCTCACAGCAGAGCCTGGCAAGCTACCTCTGGCATATTTGATATGCCAAAAACAGTAACAACAAGTCTCACAGGGAGATGTTACTGGTGCCCACTCGAGCAAACTGATGAGCAATGGGATGACAGTGATAGTGACAGAATAATAAATTTTAGGTTGCTATAAATTGTATGGTCTTCTTTATTTTGCACCTATAATTTACAAAGAATACAATTAGGCAACAAGCAGATATCTGATATTAAGAAGAAAACCAGCAATGACATAATGATCTGACACATTGATAGCATAAATACATAGGACTGTAGTGGACTGTTATGGCACAAAATATCTTTGAAATCCTGGTAAATAGAAAATTAATATTCTTATAGTTTCCAAATTGAAGATGCAATAAATAAAACATGTCAAAATGAATCATTAGCTTGGGCAAACAATGACCAGCATAGAAATCTTACAAAATGTGTACATGGTTATTCACACTCCTTACGACATGCTAACGCAGATTAGTTTGGGGCTCCTGGGCTCTCCTCAGTCGGGGCCATCTGTGCCATATTACAACTGACCACCAAACCTAAGATTCTAGTTCTCTCTTTAATCCAGACTGGCCTGGTCCTTCTACGGATTTGGCCAACAGAGAGTGTGATTAAAGTGAAACTAAGGAGCACCGTAAGTAAAACACAATGTTGTCCGTACGTACTACTGTAAACTATGAAATCTCAATTTTTAAAAACCAATTAAAATAAACAAACAGGGGGTGCAGAAAAAGTACAGTGGGTAGGGCCCTTGTTCAATCCCCAACATTTCATATGATCCCCAGAGCACTGCCAGGAGTGATTCTTGAGTGCAGAGTCAGGAGTAAGCCCTGAGCATTGCCAGGCGTGGCCCAAACTAAGTTAAAAAATAAATAAATTAAACAATACTAAGCCAGTTTCTGGCCTAACTTTTAAGAGAACCATAAGTTTCCGACCTGCCCGAGAAGAGGGGAGTACTGTCTCCACCCCGCTTGGAACTTCCTGGCTCAGCTAAGGTCCCTGAGAACTAAGAAAGAGGCCAGGCAGGTGAGACATCATGTCAGGGGTTTCTGGAGTAAACTCAGACACACCATTTGTGCTAGCCAGCGGGGAGGGAGCCCGGCCCCTCTCCACTCCAATTCACTCCAATTCACTCCAATTCACTTGGTGGTGGGGCCTTTCTCCATCTCTCCATAACACATCCTGTGTCAGAAGTTCCTGTGTCCTTGACATTGAGCCATAACTTAAGAAGTCTGAGTACTTAGATGCTGTCTTGCCTGAGATATTAAAACACCAGCATTATTACTTAGGTAACCCGTTTCCTGTTTATTAATTATGTCATACTTAAAGCATTTCTAGCTCTCATAACACTTTGGCACAATTAAAAGCTCCAGGTGAGCGGGAACGTTTGCCTAATCACTTACCTAGAATGGAGCCTCTTTGTTAAAGAATCTTTCTATTTTTTTTGTTTGTTTGTTTGTTTGCTTGTTTGTTTTTAACTTAGGCAGTGCTGATTTATAGAGCTCGTAACTGCAGGGTTTCAGTACACAGTGTCCCAATTCCACATCTACCAGTGCACTTCTTCATTCTCCCCCTGAACTCGCTCTCATCCTTGGCATCCTCGTGTCCGGAATCCAGAGCCAAGGGTTTGTCTACAGTTAACACTATCCATTCCTTTGTCATGTTACTCTCTAGGGCACAAAAAGAACATCTGGAACGTGTCCTCTTTTCCTCTGCCTTATTTTACTTAAAATGATTCTCTCTAGCTACATCTGAGTTGCAGCAAACTGCATGATTTCATCTTTTCTTGTGGCTGCATAGTATCCTATTATGTATACACACACCGCAACTTTGTAGCCACTCATGTGCCATTGAACATTTGTGAAATTTTACATGACCTCAGTTGTATAAGCATATAAAAGTTATGAAAATCAAACATTTAACTAATATGTCATAAAGAAATTTATTTAAAAATATTCATTTAAAATATTACCTTAAAAAATTACTCAAGCCCACGGTTGTTTCAGCTTCCAGTTTAGGCATCTGTGCTTATAACTAGATCAATGCCTCATATACAGTAATGCCATATCATATATATCAGATGTTCAATAATTATTGCTAAATGAATCAATATTTAGTTAGATATTCACTGTCACTGTCACTGTCATCCCGTTGCTCATTGATTTGCTCCAGCGGGCACCAATAACGTCTCCATGGTGAGACTTCTTGTTACTGCTTTTGGCATATCGAATACGACATGGGTATCTTCCCAGGCTCTGCCGTGCGGGTGAGAGTCTTGGTAGCTTGCCAGTTAGATATTTAAAAAATAAATAATGTACAATTGAACAAGCAAGCAGAAAAAAAGTGTCTCCAATACATTTGGCTGGAAAAACAACATCAAGTCAAGACAAAACAAACTTTGAAAGAAGCCCTTATACAGGAGCTAAGGCTCTTTTCTTGATTGCAGCTTGCAAGGGTCAACACCCTGCGGCCATGCTGATGGCCTCCACAGAGAGCCAGGGAAGCTTCTGAGCATGCTCAATGTGGCCCGAAAACAAAAAGAAAAGAAAGGATAAGAAGGAAAGCAGCCCTAATCTATTTTATCGGAGGGTAGTTCATTATTAAATCAGTTTTTCTGATTTTCCAAGTGTCTTTACCCCCCCACACACACCCCTTCTGTTATAGTTTCATGGTTACTTTCGTGGCAACATCAATATGCTGAATAAACACAGTTTATGGTCATAAATTTTAGATCACAGCAAACATACCAAATGTAATACACTGAATATACTTTCCATTTGCCAATCTATGACCCGATGGATAGTAAGCAAGAAGAAGAAAGACCAACATAGGATGATCTCACGTACCTGTGGTATACAGAATACAGGGTAACGAAATGTACTGTAGCAAAAGGGGAATACCTAGATTACCCTTGATTCCAGTGTTCAGAGAGGAGATGGACAGAGAGGAAAGAAACTGGGAAGCAATGGGTGAACGGGCCTCAGGGCTTCAGTTGTACCAGTGGTATGCGTGAGGGCTATAAACATCCAAAATACAGATTCAATGAAAACAAAACATGAGACCTAAGCACAACCACTGAAGCTTTTTACTGTGCCTTTCATGCTGATAGGCAGGGGAGGATCGGGGTTGAAGGGGGGAGGGAATCAGGGAACAAGGTAGAGGGACTGGTGCTGATACATTGTACGTCTAAAACAAACTATCAGTAACTCTCTAAATCATGGCTATTTAATGTAACTTTTGAAAATTTTAAATTTATTTTTTTTATTTTGGGGCCATACCTGGCGATGCTCAGGGGTTACTCCTGGCTCGGCACTCAAGAATTACTTCTGGTGGTGCTCGGAGGACCATGTGGGATGCCGGAGATTGAACCTGGGTCAGCCGTGTACAAGACAAACAGCCTCCCCACTGTACTACCACTCCGGCCTTAAATAAATATTATTTTAAAAGATTTTTTTCCTGCCTCAAAAACTCAATTCCCCTGATACTGAGATAGAATTTTAATATACTTATGCTCTGACAAATACTACATTTTAACTTTCATCCTAAAATAAATACATCTTTTTTTTTTCTCATTCTTGCATATTTATCTAGATGTCTTATATAGAAAAATCCTCTAAGTAAAGTTCACAGTGGTGCTACTGATTTTTCCAGATGGGCAAGGTGGTGAGATGAAATATAAGTTTCTTTCTCTTTTTTTAATTAATTAGTTAATTTATTTTTAGAAAAGTGTTTTTTTAATAAATCACCATGAGATACAGTTACAGACCTATAAACTTTCATGATTACATTTCAGTCATAATGATCAAGTACCCATCCCTCCACCAGTGCCCATTCTCCACCACCAATGTTCCCAGTATTCCTCCCGCCTCCCCATCCCCTCCCACCCCCTGCCTCTGTGGCAGGCACATTCCCTCTTATTTTCTCCCTTTGGGTGCTATAGTTTGCAATACAGGTACTAAGCGGCCATCATGTTTGGTTCATAGACCACTTTTCAGCAATCATCTCCCATTCCGAGCAAGTCCTCCAACCATCATTTACTTACTGGTCCCTTCTCTATCCTAGCTGACCTTCCCCCCATCATGTGAGACCATTCCAAGCCGTGGAGCGATCCTCCTGGCCCGTATCTCTACTATCCTTAGGTATTAGTCTCCTATTACATTACTTCATATTCCACAAATGAGTGCAGTCATTCTATGTCTGTCCCTCTCTTTCTGTCTCACTTCACTGAGCATGATACTCTCCGTGTCCATCCACTTATTTCATGATTTCATCTTTTCTAACAGCTGCATAGTATTCCATTGTGTAGATATACCAAAGTTTCTTCAGTGCTAATGATCTTTAAGAAAGAAGTTGGCTTTAGGTGGACCAAATAAAGATATTCACATATAGTTTGAATTTTTGAAAAATATAATAAGCTTGTGGGACAAATGAATTCATTTAGCCAAGGTAGGCATGTGTCAGGTCAGGGCAGCTGTACAACAGGATAAATATAAAAGTCCTCACCCTGCCCCATTCCTCAAAGAATCTGCATCCCCAAGAAACAGATAAATTTAAAGAAGAAGAAAGAAAATCATCATATGTTGACAGGAAGTAAAAATACATGGAAACAGAAAGGAGCAAAGAGTCCAGACTCATAAAAGAGACAATAAAACACGATTGTGCTCCCGGGCATATTTTGTAAGTGCTATTTTTCGGACAGGGTAGTGAGGGGATGTTTTGGACTGATACCTAAATTTTAGAGCAGGGCTTCACTATTTCAGAGAAGAAATTTTTACTTACTAACTTGACAAGGACTAACAATTCTCACTTTGCTTCCCCCCACCCCCACCATCCTGTCTGCCCCAGAACAGGGCAGGCCCCTGTGACTGGCGAACAGCTGCTGGAGCCTCTACCTCTTCCTCCCACCTGGGCTGCCAGCTGCCCACGGACACTGGCTTTCTTCCCGTCACTGAGGGTCATAGCTTCCCAGGGTGAGGCTGGAGGGGAAATTGGCAGAACTCCGTCCAGAAACCTATCAGCTCTCTAATTTGGCAAGTAGACCTAACCTATGTCTCCAATTTATTATTTTTTAAAATTTAGTTACTTTTAGTGTTTTATATTTCCAATCTATTAGTTATCAGTTCTGAAGATTATACATTGATCTCTAGATCTGATTCTTTTCCTCCCCACCAGTTAAAAATTTGGGTGATGAAAAAGACATCTAGTCTCAATTTTAAAAGTGTTAAACTATAAAGAAAACGTGCACTTTGGAATCGACACAATAGAGTAACTGATACTGTAGTATAATCACTTGTTAAGGAAGGAGAGGGAGGGGAAGAGAAGAAAGAGGAGGAAAGGAATGGAGACAAAGATCACCAATATTCAGCTGCCTTAGCCAACTACAAACTTGCTACACACACAAATCCTTAAAATCTCCAGACTCCAAAGTTCTGCCCTGAGTTATAATTCTGACATGGACAGTACTGATATCCTCCTTTTCCATAGAGTTATACAACTTTTAATCCAATAGGAACTGCACACAGCTGTGGCTATCTATTCACCTAGGTCTAGAGGACGGGGAAACTTGGTAAACTAACACCCGAAGTTATTTTTCTACAACTCTGGATGAACTGCTGAGATTGGTCTTTTGCATTGATCTCACTATAATGTTATTTATCCAAAATATGAATTTTTTAAATGAAAGAACTGTTTAAGGAAGAACAGAAGTGATTTTATAGTTTGATTTTCATACTGAGACTTCATTACTTTTATGTGTTTGCTATGAATACCCTGAATATACAATGAACCCTTCGAATTTTAAATTTACATTTATACATTAAAAAAAGGAGATTTAGATCTTTATTCCTATTATCAATTCTTACCTTCCTTATAATATGGTAGCTAAGAATTTTCCCACTAATAAGATACTGAATCTTATAACACTATTTATGTGTAAAGTGCTTTTCTGAAAAGCCTAATATATTTTACAAGTAAAATTATATTGACATAGTACAAATTATATGGCCATTAAACATAGACAAAGAGATCTACATGAATATATATTAATTTTTAACTTTTCGTTATAATAGCTAATTAGCTTAATTTTAATATTTTGTGCAATCATTATGTTAATATGAACATAAAGGACCGGGAAACTGGATTTAAAATAGTTATTTATGAACGCTTAAAATATAGATAAGGAAACTTTAAATTAGTTTTTTCAAAAAAGGCAGAACAGACAAAAAGTATTGATGAAACACATAAGAAAAATGCTGACATGTACTAGGATATATTACAGTTGAAATGATATAGAACCCATCTACCTATTTTCTGCATAAAAATAGGCATTTTATAAGTTCTTCAACACAAAGTCAACCAGTAGTCCTCAAAGTATAAAGAGAAATCTTTTTTGTAATAATCCTCAAGTAAAAAAATTACCTTGAAGTGACATAATTGTACTGTTAAAATTAATTTTTCTATTATTATATAAATATCTGTAATCAAGCTTCTAATCATGCTACAACTCTACAACTCCCAAACACTATGAAATAATTTTGTTCTTTTCATATCAATGCATTTTCATTTTCACTAGAACTAATTACCTTTAAATAAATGATTCGGAGATGTCAAAAGTGACTCTCAGGGAATGTTTCAAGGGGTCCCAGTTTCCTGAATTATAGCCTAGAACATCTGCTTAGCAATCTGGCAAGTAGTATGAAGCCAAAACAGAGCATCTCATATATAGTAGTTGTATCTGACCTCAAGAATCTGACAGCTGGCTATTTGCCTATAACCTTTTTACTGTAAAATCTAAAATTTTGTATTCAAGGGAGGCTAGTAAAATCAGAGTGCCAATACCAGAAGTATGAGTTTAAAAGGGAAATGAGTTGCTTTAGGAAAGTAGAATTGTTGTCGGCTTAATGTCAAAAGAAGTAGAAAAATATTGTTAAAAGAACTTTATATATTAAAAAGTGCATAATAATGAGACTTTTTCCCTTGAAACTTAGAAAAATAAAGTCAAATCCATATGTAAAGTCATACCTATTCTAAGAATGGGAAAACAATAAATTAAAATTTAAAGGCCTGAAAATAACTGTCTTGTATGCGGCCAATGCTGGCTCAATCCCTGGCTCTGCATATGGTCCCCTGAGTTCTGCCAGAAGTGATTCTTAAGCACAGACCAGGAGTAAGCCCCCCAAGCAAGCTGGGTGCTGCCCTTAATTAAAAAAACAAAAACTAAACAAAACAAAAAACCACTTAAATGAAAGCCAGAAATGAAGCAGAATTATCAGAAGCATTATAAGAAAGATTCAATTAACAAAGAAATGAGCTTACCAACTATATAAGTACAAATTGTTTCGAAATAGCAGACAGCACAAATGAGTCATTTAAAAGAAACTTCAACCCAAACATAAACATACTATTCAGAGGGGGTCCAGAAATCACCAAGATTGTGGCACTTCTATAACCAGACAGGAGATAACAAATGGTCCAGCACAATCTAGATTCAAATAGGTCTTGGGATTTTTAAAGTAGTCTTATTCTTTATTAGATCATAGCTCAATGACATGAGTAACATTTATTGTAAAAAAAAAATAAACAGAACCAGAATTATGCATTTATCTACAAAATCGTAGTGGAAAAGGAAGTTAGAACTTCCTGCTATCATATTTTCCACATACTTGATAATGTGTAGACAGATGACAAAGCATTTTATGAAAGCCAATACTGGATGGTTCCAATGAAGACAACAGAAATAACTGACAAAGTATAATATCTCTAAGTGTTATTTAAGGAAGTAGTAATAGCCTCAATAGTAATGTTACACTTTACTCTTATCCAGAAACCAGACTCAGAGCACTCTCAATCAGCTCTAATTCCTAACCCTCACCCCCTGCCACCAATGTCTAAAGCTGTTAACACAGATCTTCAAATTATACGATAAAAATCAGGAATACTGCTATTTACCACTAAGTGGAAGTGATTCTTACCTCAAACAATCCAAGAATGACTTACACAAGAATTTTATGAAAACCAAAAAAGTAAGAACTTAGAAAGGAGGCATCAGATAAAGGAAAAGTGAGAGCCCCGGTTATGTAACAAGTTCACAAATTGAATCAGTGTGCTTGCAGTGCTACAAGCACCGCGTGGGCAAGCACTAAGGACTGCATGGGGCAATCCACACCCGGAACAATTCTCTCTCCAAATGCCAACCTGAAGCTGAGAACACCTGCATAAACCTCAGTGATCCACACATTTGGCCTACTTCCCCTGGTCAAGGAGAAGAAACCATGAGTTTGGCATTTCTGCCCTCCAACCCTGCCATTAAGGCCTGGAAATCTACCTTCTTTAATGAACAAATGAATACAGGAGACTTAGTATGTCCCTCACCTGGATCATTCTGGTAAACAATTACCCCAGGGAGCAGCAGCATCCACTCTGGGAATCAGTGTCCTAACCAATTCCATGAAAAATACATATTCCTTGTTGTGGGGTGGGGGATGCAAGAAGCAAGTGAAAATGGAGTGTTCTAGGTCTGCATCGCTGTGCTGATAAATAACTCAATGCATATGCTATATGCTTAATTATGTTCAAGAAATCTGGATGAAGTCAAATAAAAAGCAACAATGCTACCAAAATAATCAAATATTATAATAGTTTACATCTCATTTGAGACAAATTCATTTAATTTTATATATAAAAAAAACCTAAAAGAATCTGAACTCAAAATTATTTTTTTACTTGAAAAAGTTTCGGGGGGCTGGAGAGACAGTACAGTGAATAAGGTGCTTGTCTTGCACAAAGTCCACCCAATTTCCATCCCGGCACCCCTCAGTCCCTCCCCCTCCCCAGAACTCTCAGAAATGATTCCTGAGCACAGAACTAGGAATAAGCCTTGAGCTCAGCTGGGTGGGACCCATCCCACCTCCCCCAAAACATTTTATGCTTTTAATTTTTCCTAAAAGCCTGCTTTCCATGGTACCCAGGGCTTAAGTTTTGGGCACATATACAAGGTTTGGCATTTCTGCCCTCCAACCCTGCCATTAAACTACAATGCCTCAAGTGCAGTTCCCAGGCCCCTGAGCATTGGCTGGGAGCATCCCTACCAAGCCAAATATATGCTTACAGGGCAAGAGAGATACTTAATGGGCCGAAGTCCCAGAGTCTGATCATTGCCTTACCCACCCCCAACCGCCCAACCCCCCACTTGCGTCCAACATGGCCAGGTATATAGCCCGGGAGTCCACAAGTACCACTGGGGTGGCTCTGAGCACTGCTGGGTGTGAACTGCACTACAACAGCCCCAAGCACTGAACACATGTGAGGTTCACACACACACAGGTCAAGCATTGATGAGAGTGGTCCCCAGATTAGGGCCCTGAGCACTGCTTAGGAAGCCAAAAACGGATTCATCTGAGGATTAAAATAAATCTTCAAATAAGCATATTCAAATAGTCAAGCGGCATCTCTGACAAACACATTAATTTAGTCCTAGCATACTAAACCCATCCTTTTTATGTGAAAGGGGAATTTTAGAACTTCAAAATCTCTTTAAGGGTAAAGGAGAACTTAGAGAAATGACTGAGTAAATATGCTTAATTTTAATAAAGCATTCCATATACTAAGATATATACTTTTTTCTTTTGCATTTCTTTTTTAAAATTGACCAAGGTTTCACTTATAAATGCACAGCTGTAAGTGCTTCCTACACAACCTTCTTTTTTTTCTTCTTCTAAAATGGACAGTAGCAAATTGCCTTGGATAAGGAATAATGAAAGAGTAACACTATTTATTAATTTTGTATAAGTTTTCCTCCAGCCCTGAGATTCCTTGGAGAGGAAGAGCAAGTGAAATTTTACAAACATCCAGTGCCACAGGCAGAAAGTGGGAGGAAGTAAACCAAAGCCTGGCGGGGGAGTGGGGGGAGAAAATGCCCGAGGCAGCAGATGACCTACTCCAAACCTCTCCTGCAGGCTCTGATGGGATCATTTGTTAATTTCTGGGAAAAAAGGACAATTACTTTTGATTGTTCTGATAGAAGAATTTAACTCGTTTAAGGTTTTGATCACAACACACAATGTTCAAAGAAGAGTACATTTTCTAACCATTAACAATTCTAAGTAAACAGGCATGAAAAGACCCTTCCTTACCACCAGAAAATGCAAATGAGGAGTACTTAAGGTTAACCTTAAAAAGTTTTAAAATGTTCTCACATGTGTGTCTCTGGGTAAATCTTCTGTAAAATATTTCCAAGACCACTTCATTGCAAAAAAAGGAAATTTATTAAAATATGCAGCTCACAGTATGAATAAGTAAGTACTCGCCTCCCAACAGAACCGACGAGCTTTCCAAATGATGTAGTTTTTTTCATATTTTTATTGGATTAGCAATTTTGGAATTTCAACACACACACAGATATTTCTAACATATGCAGATATGTGTTTACGTACATGGTATAATCAGGACTACATTCCAAAACATACCTATTTTTCATAAGAATTAAGAAATCCTTGTTAGTGATTTATTACAAAGCAGTTTATTTTTAATTTACGCTGTATCAAAATATTTAACTGTACACACATACTGAATTGCTTCCCTTAGTTTCAATCAAGTTTCCAAAGCTGAATGTGATAATAAGTAACAATCAATATGGGGGAGAACCCAGACAGGTGCCTTAATCCAAATACGGTATCTCCAGTCCCAATAATGAATGATCTGTGAGAATACTTTGAAGATTAGCATAAAGGTAAGTCAATAAAGATTTTAGATTCTTTAGTCATACTATTGAATGTGGGGAAACTGAAAATTATAGCCAAAGTGATGTTCTTTGTAATCAGCAGGAAAAGCAAACTAGGATTCCTTCCAGTAGTTCCCTAATTTAAACAATATGTTTCTCCCGCTCCATACAGTACAGATGGAAGTCCTTGCCCGCACAGGACTGATCCTGCCACAGCGCTGAAAACAGTCCCTGAGCACCACCAGTAGTGAGCACTGAGCAGAGCTGGGTATGGCCCAAAGCCCAAAATAAAATAAAGTTAAATGAAAAGCGATTTTCTTTGGGAAACATAATAATTATTGACCATAATCAGTATTAGAAAAATAAAAGGTCAAATTCTGGCAAATATTGAATTTTTCTGGTGAGGTAACTTTATTTTGTAACTTTCAATTTATAAAATAATTTTAAATAACTTATTTTTGTTCATAAATAAAGTATGCATGTTAACTGTAATTTTAAATGTAGGCAAGAACAAAAAATAGCAATATGCTATTTTAGCCATTTCTGCATGGCATCCTGAACCTAATGTGGCTTAAATCCCAGTGATTTTATAAAACCAAATGTGAATGACCCTAAAATTACATTCATCTTTATAAAAATTACAGGATGTATACTTAATAGACTACTACTTATATTTTAATTTTTTTTATTAATATTAGCTGGGTCATTCCCAGACCCAGGTTTCAAACTTCATGAGACATACCCTCTACCTTGACTTTATAAGCACAGTACCATCTTCTTTTCAATAGATTATAATCACAAAGCAATGACAAATATTCTAAGATGGTTGACATCTGAATGAAGGAGACTACTGATTATATTTACATTTGAAGTAAACTGACAATAGCTTAAAACACAATGCTGTGTGATTCTAACTATTCAGATTATTCCAAAGCACTTCATCTAACTTTTATATCTCAGTATAAATTTTTAAATAGTGGTTTATTTTATGTCTAGGTAAACAAGACTGGATATTATTTTGTTCTTGTTGGTTCTGGGGTCAATCTAACAGGGGCTTCTCCCTTCTGTGCTGGGGGTCAGTCCCCACCAGAACTCAGGGGAATAGAACCCAGGATTCTGCTCGGCAAAGCATAGACTCGGCCTATACAGTTTCCCCCTGGATCAGGACTATATGTTCTATGAAAAACTAGATTATATTATGGTCTATTCCCATCAAAATTACTCTTGAATCCACTCAATTTAAAGAAATTGTACTTTATACTACAAATAATTAATAGATGTCTTTCATGCTAATGCTAAATTTATAACATTTAAGCATTAAGTTAAAATTTCCAATATCATTTATTGAAATGGGCAATTTATCTAGAACTTAACACTTTAAAAACATCTTTTATTTATGTCATTTAAAAAGTTTGAGTAAAATCATCAGAAACATGAAATGCTACAAAAACATCAGAAGCATAAAATGCTACAAAACAACTCCCAAAGAGACTTATAAGTATTTATCCTGAAGTTAGCTTGTGTATATTATTTTCTTTAAACTATTTTATTTTTTTGATTGTGTAAATATATTTTATCTAAATCTACGTGACAAAGTGCAAACTACATGTTCATGAACAAATGACATACTTGTATAGTTCTTTGAAGTAAAAATGGAATTGTTTCCTATTACCAAGAGATAACACTTTATCTTATCTTCAAATTAAGAAACTAGGGGGATAAAGTGATGAATTCTGGAAATAATTTGTTTTAAACCATGCATGAAAGATAGGGCAGAAATGATAGTACAGCAGACAGGGCTTGTCTAGGATATGCTTGCGCTTCATGCGGCCCACATGGATTTGGTCTCTTCACGTAGAACCAGGAATAAGCCCCGAGCACTGCCAGGTGTGGCCCCAAAACAAAGGAAGTAAATAAATAAACAAAATAAAATTATAAAAGATAAAGTGAAAAAGGCTGAAAATAAAAAAAAACAAAAGTACAGTGAGATGTGCATAGCTGGTTTATTTATAACCTTATAACCTTTTGTTGTTAAATTAAGGCTATTCAATAATTTCCCACTAATTATTCCATTGTATTGATAGTTTTTCTCTAGGGAAGTTACTGTGTAAGTTAAATACAAAGCAAGTCATGGCTTTTCAAATCTCCGCATATATCAAGAGAACTAATTATAACTGCAGAAGTTACCTTCTACCCAGAGAACCTCATCCAGCATAATCTTACACATGTTCTCACTCCAAAATTCAGCTTTGATTCAACACATCAAACTGTTTCAGCTGACACTAAAGGAGGGACCACAGAAAAGGGGCCTGCAGTTGAAATGAAATAAGGCCAGAGAAATAGTAGAGCAGGTGAGGTGCTTGGGTTGTATGTGGCTGACTAGGGCTTGATCCAAAATAGATAAATAAAACCAGGAAAAGGGGATCTAGATTAGATACAGCAGCACTCAAGAGTAACGCAGATTTGACAAAGACACCAGAGTGACCCAGAAGAAAACATGACAGAAATTAACCAAGACTCGAATGTCTGCTGTCTGTGCACTAAGATTTACCTCAACGGCCAAAGAAAGTCTGATAAGATACAAAATCCAAGACGTTTGTCATACTTTCAAAAAGCCTGCACCTATTCTAAGTCTCTTAGCATTCATGTCCACGTCTTAGGTGAGCAAGAGGAAAAATAGTCCTCAAACTATGTATATAGTTGAGAAATAGACCAAAGCATAGCAAAATTATAAACAATATTTCAGTGCAAAAAGTGCTTATTTAAAAATCAAGTAAATTTTTTTCTCTTTCATTTCTGGAAAAAGTCTAAGGTTTACATTAAAAATTATTTGACGTCAACTATAGACACAGTTTTAAAAAACAGGCATTAGGGGCCAGGGATATAGCGCAAGGCACATGCCAGATGCAGGTTCAATCCTTGGCACCACCTGTCCAGCCACCAGCCACCACTCACCACATTGTTGGACACAGCATTCAACCATCTAGGAGGGTTGCCAGAGAACCAATGGGTGTAGCTCCTAGCTGCCCTGATCACAGGTTGGGGCAATAGAATACCACCATCAAGAAATAGGTACTAGGTGTAAGAAGATTTGTAATACATTTTATGGGATGATGCCAGAATATGTCCTATGCTATTATCGTTCTGTACTTGGCTATCAAAGAAACCTTAAATGTAAAGTTTAATCACTTTCTCTCTAAAGAACAATCTGGATACAAAGAGCTATCACACAATGCTTTGTTCACATCTCAGAACAATGGCCAAAATTCTAGAACAGTAATCAGATTTTCAAAACGGAGAGTATCCCACCCCCAATTCAGTCCTGACAGGGCCAGAGGTAATGGGATACCTGCTATGATGCGTCTAACAGACCTGTCTGCTGTCAGGGGCTGAAATCATAAGGGAATAAGCTGCCGTTAACAACCTCTCTCTTTTCATGTTAGGAGAACTGTCATTTTATTGTTTGGGTTTGTCTGTTTGTTTTTCTTTAGTTTATTTTGTTGCATGCTGGTCTCATATGTCTTGTCTCTTCAGTAATACCTAAGTCTTTAACCTTTCCTGGAACTCTCAACTTGAACAACTGCATTTAGTTGACAGTGTCATAGTTTTTTTGCTTAATTAATAGAATATCTCAAGGTTTACTTTTCAAATTTGGAATTAGAGCTCTTGGTTTCAATATATACTTTAGCAATCCACATTTCAAGTAAGAAAAAAAAGCAGCTGCATTCAGCTTAGAGAGGTTTGAAATACAAATATCAGAGGTCTAAATTAGTTACTAAGGACAAAAACCAACAATTATTTGAAGGAAGTACCGATTTTATTTTACACTCAAACATTTAAATTCGTAGAAATAATTAAATTAGTAACTACAATATTACCATCTATTTCATGAATATTTTATTTAATTTTTTTAATTTGAAATGTACCTTTTTTAAATTATAAAAGAAACACCTGCATCAGGTAAGAAAAGAATCAAATATAAAAACTAAAACTGAAAGGTTAAAAAAAAAAAACCTTATGGTTCCAGTCATAAAGTTCCAAGAACATTAATGTACATCCATGTATGTGTGCCTGTGAGTACATGGATATACATACATATATAAATGTACCATTTATTTTGGGTCCTTCACCACTGTATTTTTGTTACTTTTAGTCCACCTCTTTACTTCTCTGAACCGTCCCCCCCATAAAAGTGTACTTCTAAACAAACATCTTTCATGTGTTTTCATGTGATAAGTCTTAAGATGTATGAATGAACATAAACACAGATATACATATAAAACTTGTTCTAAATAATTGCATAGCTTCCCAAACATGAATATATGCTCATTTAATAAAAATACAGCTCACTGCTAGTGGATATTTAGGTGATGGTAGGTTTTGTTGCTTTTAAAACTGTCGTGATAAGCATTCTTATGTGTATACTTTATACACCACTCATGTGGAATAAAACAAATATTTTAGATGCTAATCAGGGATGATATTGTTGAGTCTGAAAATGGAAGCAGTTATTTATGTCAGCTGTGATTAAAACCAAACAGACCATGGACAATATAGTGGCTCCCAACCTCTACAAACTATGAACACCTTTTGTTAACTGCAATTTCAGAAAAAAAGTCCAGAAAATAAAGAAAGCAGAAAAAAAATCTGATTTAAAAGCAAGGATGAGGCAAATTCTTTCTCCTTGTTAGCATTCTTCAACCTGCTTCCAAAAATATCAATATTCCCCTCACCTTTCCTGACCCTCAGCACCCAGACACAGGCAGATCCCCCAAGAACTTCAGAGAAACCCCATCACCCCCACAGGACCCTACGGGGATTTGGATACCATCCGAATCCTTCAGATTCGGATGGTTCTTCAGAGAAAACCTACGAAAAGATTAAGGCTCAAATTATGCAACTGCATCATCCACATAAAAGAGATATTTCTATTTAAAATGTTCATCATGTAGAAAATTATCATGATATTCATTTTTTATAAAGAGAATAAAGTAAATGAACTAAAATCCTCAAAGTACCTCCATCCCTCTCGAAGAGCCCGGCAAATTACCGAGAGTATCTTATGCACACGGCAGAGCCTGGCAAGCTACCCATGGCGTAGTCGATATGCCAAAAACAGTAACAAGTCTCACAATGGAGACGTTACTGGTGCCTGCTCAAGCAAATTAATGAATAACCAGATGACAGTGTTACAGTGCTACACTACATAGTGACTACTAAAGATACTAAAGTACTTATAACATAGCTGCTTCTTTTCAAGGAACTTGAATTGCTATGAGTGAGAAAAACAGAAAAAAGTCAAGGCATTGAAGTATTATTATCTCCTGATGCTATTCCTACATTATAAGAACAAAATGACTGACTATTTTAATGTTACTGGCAAACTTCCTCCCTCCTGTTTGCGATATCAACAAACAGATTGTTCCGAGATGTTAAGCATGGCTTCCCACATACTCTTTCACCTCAAAAAATCTCACACAGAAATAGAATATTTAAGAATGGGAAAGGCTTAGTTAATCTAGTAACGGATACATTTTAATTACATAAAATATTTCACTCTGAGCACTCACATGTACAAATATCTGTTATTCTTTACTAAATTACATTCATTGAATTGTGGTCACAATTTGCATGTAATGCAAACTTTCAATGGCATCACCCAGATCTGTTCTAACCACAAACCCACACGCAGAAAGTTCATTTTCTTACTCATAATCTCAAATATGAAAGTTTAAATAATGCATTATTTTACATGAGCTACTTCCTTATAAACTTTCTTTTAGGTATTTCAAATGGACTACTAAGGTTAGCAGCTGGCCAGCGAAAATAACGCCTTTAAATTCTTTAGATAATTCATGAAGAGTGAAAAAAAGTACACAAGCTACAAATGTCTACTTACAGCATTTTACAAAGTCAACGAATAAAAATAATCGCAAAGAGCTGGCCTGACATTACCCTGTCAGGGTCAAGAGAACAGGGAACATATTCCATTTTAGTGAGGCAGTGCTCGGGGGATAGGGCCAGCTATGGACAAGGCAAGCGTCTTAACCTCTCCAGCCCCAGAAACATTATCTGTGGCCTTTGGAATCATTGGTGTGACTCTTTCAATTTTAATTACAAAAAAAATAAAATGTAGCATAAAGGATACACACACAAATATATTCCTGAATTTTATACAAGTTGCCACTTAATTTTTTTCTGAAGAAAAACTTTCTACTCATATGTGAAAGGAAACTGTACCTTGCCACCATTTCATTATTCATTATAGCACTTAAAATGATGGAACTGGAGCAATAATGCATAGGAGGTAAGGAGCTTGCCTGGCACGTAGCCAGCCCAGGTTTGATCCCCAAGTCCCTCTATGGTTCCGGAAGCCCTGCCAAGAGTGATCCCTGAGCACAAAGCCAGGAGTGATCTCTGAGCATTTTTGGGTGTCGACCCAAAACAAAACAAAACAAAATGAAACAGGAAAAAAAAGCAACCAAACATTCAGATGTCACAGGCTAAAAGAAAAAAACTATCTTATTAATGCAGGGAAGAAAACCTTGAACAGATTTCGGGGGTAAAGAGGGATACTGGAATGGAACTCGGGGCCTCATATATGGAAAGTATGTGCTTTTTTCACTCAGCTACATATCAGGCCTTGAAAACCGATTTACAATTTCAATTTATGAAAAGTTTGAATTCAAATGATAATTATATTGAAATCATTTTGTATGTCTGTCTTATGCATAAAGTATTTTGTAGTCTCTAAAGAGATTTTTGAAGAATAAGAAAAACAGTTATTTCCACTATTCTTTTAAGGAATAAGAGATTGGTTTAAGTATCAAATTTCCTTTAATGTATTATGTCACTAGATTAGCTAGACAAAGGTATACATACAATAACAGTCACGTTATTTTTTTTCTAAAATATTTTCAAGGACATTAGTCGTTGACACTTAAGTCAGCGGTAGGGAACCATTTTGCTGTCAAGAGCCATTTGGGTATTTATATCATGCATGGGCTGTGCAATAGTGGCAGATGGCCACAGGCAGTCAATGAGATGCATACCTGTCTGTCCCATCATGTACGAGGGCCAAACCACATGATTTCACAGGCTTCTCACAGCCTATGTCAAACATTCCCCATCTCTGCTCATTTTGTTTCTGGTCACACCCAGTAGTGCTCAGGGTCTACTTCAGGCTGTGCAGACCATAAGGGGTGCTGGGGATTGAATTTGGGTTGGCTGCATGCAAGGCAAGTGCCCTACCTGCTGTACTATCTCTCCTTATCCCCTCTTTGAAGGGATATTTCATTTAATGAAAAGCAAACATATTTTATTCTTTTTTGGGGGGGAGTGTGCTACACCCCGCAGTCTTTGGGACTTACTTCTGGTTAGGTGCTTAGGGATATCCTTTGGAAGTATTCTGAGGATAAACTGCAGTGCTAGGTATTGAACTGGGGTCAGTAGCATGCAAGTACTATATAACCATGTACTGAATAACCCCTCTCTGGTCCCAATCAAAAATATATGAAAAATATTTAAGGGATCTGGGAGTGTGTAGAGCAAATTCCTTGCATGCTGGAGGAATTTCATTTCAGAGCCATCTAATTTTTTGCTCACTTAAGATACCATTTTGTTCCTTGTTGAAAGTATAAAATAACGTATAAGTCTTTAATTTAAATAAATAATAATGAGAAAGTCACGATTATGGTAAGATTAGTTTAAGAACATACCTTTGAAATAACATGATAAAATAGTTTATAATATAGCTATAAAACACAATATAAAATAAGATATAAAAATTGAACTTACATCCATAGCTCTCTTAATAAAAGGTATCTGTGTGCCACTGTCCAGATCTTCATTTATAATGAGTCTTCTAGCCCACTGACCTGCCCTGACAACGCCACTACCATGAATTAGAACCATCAGTTTCTCTGGGTTTGTCAAAGCATCATCACTCATAAAGATGAAGCTCTTTGGTTCACTTTCAGTGGCATCCACCTGTATTAAAAAGAAAAATAGTAAAACTAAAAAAAACAATAATAGTGAATAACAGTTAAAAGAACAGTAAATGGTCTCATAAGATGTAGACACATGTGAAACAACTAGAGGTCAGTTTAAGTTAGAGAATGGCAATTAAGAAATAGAGTAGCTTAAAATTATTCATAAAGAGGCTAACATGTACATGGTGACTGAGCAAAGACTAGTAATTCAATAATAAGCACGTTCCCCTACACTAAACCCTAATTAACATTTTATTATTTCAGATAAGAATAACTAATTTAGTGCTAAGTCCCAGAGACTATGCTAAATTAAAAAAAAATCTCAATCACCATTCCACATTAGTATACTCATTTATAAATAATTGAGGGATACAGATTAAATAATTTTCCCAATATCAGCTATTAAGTCAATAATTTAGATCAGACGTAAACTCCACCTGTAATACAGAAAATAGAATAATACAATTGTAAAGGATAATTATTGAAAAATAATATTAGGAATATTACTAAATTTTTTTAAATGAGAAAATGATTTAAAAATTTATATGAGGGGCTGGAATGATAGTACAGTGGGTAGGGCATTTGCCTTGCACACGGACAACCTGGGTTCGACTCCCAGCATCCCATATGGTCCCCTGAGCACTTCCAGGAGTAATTCCTGAGTGCAGAGCCAGGAGTAACCCCTGTGCATCACCGGGTTTGACCCAAAAAGCAAAAGAAAAAAATCACGAATCACGAAATCCCGTTGATCATTGATTTCTCTTGCGGGCTCAGTAACCTCTCCATTTGTCCTATCCCTGAGATTTTAGAAGTCTCTCTCCACTCGGCCTTCCCAATGATGCCGCATTGGAGGCTCTTTCAGGGTCAGGGGAATGAGATCCAGCTTGTTAACTGGCTTTGGTATATGAATACACCATGGGAAGCTTGTGAGTCTCTCCCATATGGGCAGGAAACTCTCCGTAGCTTGCCAGTTTCTCCCAGAGGAAGAAGTAGGTTAAAAGATATAAAGATATAAAAATAAAGAAAGAAAGAAAATTTATATGAAATGCACAGCTACCTGAGCTACCTCACCTCACCACCACCAAAGTATCTAAGTCCCTACTCCCCTCCCCATCTCACCTCACCATCTCATTCACACACACCTGGGTACACAAAAATCACTAAAAACACATTACCTTAACTGCAATAATTTTTTTAAAATTTACACTGTCTGTATAAATAGAATTTAAAATTTCACTTGGTGTGTGAACACAGGATTCTACCATGATTATTTTAGGAAGCAATATTTATTCATGAACTCCAATAACCACAATTTACGCATTAGCTATTTAGCAGGGTAAAAATTTCATTTTAATTAATTTTGATTGTATATACATATATATTATATTTGTTTGATTTTTTTTTGTTTGTTTGGGGGCCAACTCGGCTGTGTTCAGGCTTACTCCTGGCTTTGCACTCGGGGCTCAGTCCTGACGGGCTTGGGAACTACATGGGTGCTGGGTCAGCTGAGTCCCCTGCCACTATACTATCATTCCGGGCACTGTATATTAGTTTTGAATGAAAAAAGTGTATAATTATATTTGGAAAATAAAACCACTTTTAGAAAAGGATAACTTTACAGTCTTTCATTACATAGGCCATGGCACACGGTGCTTCATATCGGCAGTGACCTGGGATTGGAAAGCTTTCAGTGACTTAAAGCTAATGTCTTGATGACTGGTAATTTACATATTGTCTAGTAATATAGAACACATGAAACAAATGTACACATACCACACAAACATGTATATGATGTCTAGACACACAAATATAAAAATAAGAAATATCCCTTTGTGAAATCTGAATGACAGTTGAGCAGAGTAAAGGACTTTAAGTTGAAGGTTTTCTTCATTAAGTATGTTAAATATTTTTACATTCCTTTTTTTCGGTGGGGGGTGGGGGGCACTCCCAGCAGTGCTCAGTAACTTCCAGCTATCACTTGTGATGGGACTAGGGGACCATGTGGGTTTCCAAGGAATCAAATCCAGGAAGGCTGCATACAAGGCACATGTCCTACCCCCTGTACCCCCACCTCCAGCCCATCCATTCCCTTCTTGCCTGCAGGGAGAAAGCTCTAGTAAATTTTATGCTGTGCCCTTTGTATTCGAGGTTTTGCTTCTCTCTTGTGGCTTTAAGTAATTATTTCTGTCTGTGTTTCTTGCCATTTTGAAGACAATGTGTCTTGGTGGTGGTGTTTATTTATTTCATTTTTTTCACACCTCGTGGACTACCTGGACTTGAGCACTTGCCTTCCCTCCAGTCAAATAAAGGATGAAGACATTTGTTGCATCAAATCCTACCCAGAGAAACACTGATTGGCCGCCTGTAAAATGCTACTATCCCAGACCAGAGGTCAAAGGTCAAAGGCACACACTCTACATGGAGCAGGCCAGAATTCAGTCACCTGCACAGGATGGCCCCTCAAGCACCACTGGGACAGACCCCAGAACACTATACTGGGAGCTGTCCCTAAGCAGCAACAGGAGTGATCCAAATGCAGCAAAGAAAAATTGCTTTCATCTCAGAGATCTATACTTCTTCAGCTTCTCCCCATTGTTTTCTGATATCAGGGAAGGCAGCAGTGTTTTCTCAAATGATGCTGCCATTTTGGTGGCTAGTGATGACGAACATGGACACAACCCATTTTACCATCAGATTACATCAGTACACCGTGATAAATATTTCTGTCTCATATAAGCTAAAAAAAATATTGTCAATATACACAAATAGGTATATATGAGTGAATATGACAGATGGGTATATTCATGCATATAAACAAACTGTTAAATCTGATGTTGGAATACATGAGACCATGCATAAAAAATTTAAATATAGTAAGCCTATTAAAACAGTAAAAGAGTAAAAAAGTAAGTACTATATTAATCTTTGGGTCCTAGACCTTACTCAATCACTTATTTATACAAGGTTATTTGGTACAATCTTAGTCTGAATATAAATACTTAGAGTTAGTGGCAATTTTAATTCTATCTTGGTGCCTTGTTTCTTAAATTAATGCATTGAGTATTGCTTTTATTATAATAGTTGGAATTTTTTTATTCATAGTTGCTTTTTGTCAGATTGAAGATTATTCATTCTTCATAAATTGTTAAGTTTGCAACCTTAGTTAAATCTTCTTAAAGGAGCTTTTTTTACAAGCTAAAATTATTCTATCAGGGATGAATGATGTGGACAGACACTTCACATTACTATAATAGGATCATTTTGTCTTGAGTTATACAGAGATAACAATGCAAACAAAGGTTTGCATTGCAAGTTCAAAAGCAGTAAGATATAATTTTCTCTTTTTATATTGTTTTTGTGATTTTTAAACTTACTAGTTCCATACTTTATACTGGCATCAAAAATAAATTACAGGGGCCAGACGGATAGTACAGTGGGTAGTGCATTTGCTTCACACACGGCCAACACGAGTTCAACCCCTGGCATCCCATATGGTCTCTAATGCACCACAAGGAGAAATTCCTAAGAGCAGAGCCAGGAGTAACCCCTGAGCATCACTGGGTGTGACCCAAAAAAGCAAAAATAAATATATAAATAAATAAATTATGATATACACAAAAGTGATTAAACACCCTCCCCCAAATATCCACCTGAAATGCATTGGATATAAAAATAAAAAATATCCTAGGATACTTTTAATGTTTTTTAGGTTTGGTACTTCTAAAAGAGTTAGTTTGCTGCAGTAATAAATGATTAACCATATTTTTAAGCAGCACAAAGGACAATCATTTTAGCAAGAGGAACACAGTAAAAAGGACTTGAGAGAAATCAGTATCTGCATGGAGAAGGTATTACTAATGACCCACCCCTCAAAATTAACTAATTCCTTTCTCTCCGTTTTTGTAATGACATAGTATATCTCAAAATCTAATTATATACTGTATGGTCTACTTTATATTGTTTGTATTTCTGTACAGTTACAGAAAAAGAAATATTTTACAGCTGTGCAAAATATATGATGAGAATTTAAGAAGATAAATTACTTTTTACTGTTTTTATTTTTCATTGATAAAACTAGAAACTCTTTATCAACCATAAAGGGACATGACATACAGGTCTCATAATAGAAAGCTCTTGTGTTTATTAGGCTTTATAACCTAAATTTTAATAAGATTGTTATAACACCTATAAAACAAAGTCCTCCTAATCTCCATCTCAGTGTTTCTAGAAAGAAGATTAATAAAACTTAATCACAGAGAATAACGTTTCTTAAACATTTTCCACCAGGGCCCCAATGCCCTTGTTTTCTTCCTGTGGGCTCGTCACTCATACTACAATGGCATCCTAATCTTGTCCCATGGTCCAAGAAACTCATTTTTGTGATTTTTCTTTAACCTGCAGCCCACTCAAATATCCTGAAGACATAGGTGATATGTCCCTCAATTAAGAAACACTGGTATAGAATCACCTATGGGGCCAATTAACTGTGGCTTATTTTGGAAATCCATAGGTTGAAGTGAGTTTAAAAGTTCTATGATCTAGAAGTACTAAAGATCATCGTAACAAAGACTTAATTCACAGCTCTTAAGAACCATGCTCTTTAAATAAAATTGGGGCCCAGAGGTAGGTGAGTAGGTAGGACGCTTGTTGTATGAAGCCTATTGTGTTCAACCCCTGACATCACATATGGCCCTGTGAGCCCTGCCCGGAATGATCCTGAGTTAGCCCTGAGTTCCTTCGAGGTGTGACCCCCTCAAATAAAAACAAAAGCTAAGTGGAATAAAATCAATGAAAAAGGTAACCAGACAAGTAAAAAAATTCTATCATGACTTTCCAGAGAATCAAATAAAATATTTAGAGAGTACACCTAAACCTAGTGTAGTGGTAGTCCTAAGACTAAAGTGATATAATCTAAAAAACTCAAAATATTCACTTCCCAAAAGATAACAAAATCTTGGTTTTCATGCATTTCTTGTAAAAAAACTTTCCAAATAAGTAAAAATCAGCTAGAGTTTCCAAATAAATCAAGGTTGACCTAGATGTTTTAGAAGAGCTGGAGTTCTCTAAAAGTTTTTAAGAATTCACAAGATAAGCAACACAGTCCTAGACTCTTGTACCTAGGAGACAACTGACTTACTGTTTTCATTTCTATACTTGTAATTGGTCTATTCAAACAAATTCTTCTTGGTTCTGTCTTAGAAAGTTATATGTACTCATTCTAGAAATAAGCCTCCTTTATTCGATGTTGTCCAATTTATATGCATGTGGATGTTTCCAGTAATTTCAGGATTCTTTCCATTTCTGCGGCATTAGTTGAATTTTATCCTTTTCATTTATCATTCTTTTTAATCAGAATTTTCTCTCATTTGTCCTTTGTGACCCTAGCAAGAAGTTGGTCAATTACACCGATTCTTGTCAAGCACCAGTTTTCAGTTTTACTGATCTTGGTTTCTATTTACTTCTACTTCATTTTGTATTATTTCCTCCCTTCACCTTCCTTTTATTCAGTTCCCTCCAGCGCAATGTTAGATCACTTGAGATTTTTTCTTCTTTCTGTGGTTCATATTGTAAGGAACTTCCCTTAGTACTGCATGGAACCTATCCTTGTCAAAGGTCTACATCATTAGAGAAACGTGTATATTTGCTTGGGGGGGGGTAAAAGTTTCCATACAAATCTATTTAGTCCATCTCATTGATTATTTCATTTAGCCTCAAGATTTCCTTCTAAATTTTCCACCTGCATTTTCTGTCCAGTTCTGTAAGTATTGATGTATATCTTGGATATTTATATATAAGTATATGTGGGTTTTGTATATAACCAATGTTTATTGACTAAAAATCATTTTGTATACTTGGATACTCCCATATGCTATGGGCATATGTTAATAGTAATGCTAAAGGTTAAAAATAAAAGCATCACTGTCTTTTATTAGCTTTTCTTTGGTTGAATGCCTACTGAATCAGCTATGGGAACCGCAATTCCTGTTCTTTTCTATGATTACTGGCTTGAGCACTTCATGCCTTCCATTCATTCGGATATCTGCTTTTACTACTCATGTGAGACTTCTTTAGGCACAGTTTAGAAGATTCTGCTTTCTGGCCATCTTGTCACTTTGTGTGAACTGGTGAGTTCGGAGCATTCACATCTATAGTGATATCAATATATGGGTTTAATTACTACTTAGCCATCTTTTGATTTTTTTTTATTTCTGTGCTATTTTGTCCATATTTATCTTTACTATCTTTTTTATGTAGATGGCTTACGATGGCTATTCTCTCCATTCCACCGTTTGTTGTTGCTGTTTTTTATTAAATATCTCTGCCCCAAACTGCTGTTTTGTGCTTACTATGAGGACTATACCAGTCTCTGTATCTGTTTTCTTTGAAGGGTGTGTGCTGATATTGGATGGTCATCTTTAGCTTAAACAGATTCCATCTGATCCTTCCTCCTCTTTGATGTTTTGCTGTTATCATCTTATTCTTGTTTATATTTCTGACTCTGTGTTACTCCTGTCACTATGCTTGAGGGTTGATGTTATTTTTCTTTCCCTGTGAAAGGATTCAACATTTTTTTTTTTAAGTGCAGATTTGGTGGTGAAAACTCTATTAGCTTTTGTTTATCTGGAAAAGCTTTTATTTCTCCTTTGTAACTGAATGTTAGTCCTTCAGGGTGAAGTTTTTTGGCTAGAAATTTGTATTTTTTGAACTGCAAATATGTTATTTTATTCTCTACTGTCCTGAGAGTTTCTGCCGAGAAATATGATAATGGCTTAGTACCATTTTTTTACAATTTTTTCCATGTTATTACCTTTTATTTATCATTAACTTTTTTATTCAGAAACTAGAATCTTTCCCCCTTCAGTTTTCTGATTAATCTTTTCCTTATATTTTTGATATTTTCAACTATCATTTATTTAAAAAGGCATTCTTCCTCTTCTTTCTTTTCACCTTATGTTATCCCAGTACTCTAATACTTCCTTTTCTAATGAGTTTATATATCTTGAAAGGTGACTTCAATTTTCTTAAATCATGTTTCTCCACTAATTAACTAGTGAATTTGTTTATTCTCTGTGTCAATGTGAATTTAATGTATAGCAGTGATGTTATTCATAACAATTATTTTAAGTTGTGTATAAGACTCCTAAGTTTTGTGATCCTGAAAATGATTTTGGAAGGATTCACACTGTCACTAGATTTAACATTTTGGGACATTTGTTTTGCTTTCCACTAGGAGGCACTACAGTTCTTGACTTGAAAATTTACTGCTTCCTTCTAAGATCAGCCAGATTCTGCTCATCAGGGCCTACACTACTGAGTTGAATTATGTAGTCTAGGTTTGGATGACTGCCAAGTCTTGCCAGAAGGGGCTTGGGAGAGAGGGCTCCTTTAGCAGACTAGGTCTACCCCAGCCAGCAGGCTCCGTGGCTGCACCAGCGCGTCTCTTCTTCAAGGAGTCTGCCAGTGCCTTGACAACACCTGCCCGACCTCAATGTCCAGGCACCTTCCCTGCTTTAAAAACCAACGGGTGGAAGGTCAGGGAGACTGATCTGAAGACCCCCCCTCTGCTGGAATCGAGTATGTAGAACAAGGGTCTAACCTGGCAGTTAGCACAAATGATGGGAGGAGTTGCTGCCGTACTGGGGGCTCTTTCAGTGTCAGGTGAATGAGGTCCATTGTTGTTACTTGACGACTGGAATGGGAAGGAATGGGAGTGAAGACAGACAGTTGGCAACTACACCACCTCCGCTTCACTGATGACATCGTTCCCATAACACCGAACATTAGCCAAGCAGCACAAATGCTGGCTGGAAAGGTCGTGGACTGCACCTGAACCTCAACAAGACGATGCTCAAAGAAAAACGAACTAGTCCCTGACACTCCATTTGCTCTCAATGGAATGAACATGTCCGAATGCAGCAGCTATGTGTACCTGGGTCAAAAAATCAACATGAAGAACGACTTGGCACCAGAACTGTGCAGGAGGAAGAGAGCAGTGGGGAACGCCTTCAGGAGCATTGAAGAAGTGGTTAAGAGGACGAAGGACCTACAACTCCGGGCACATCTTTTCGATTCCACCATTCTTCCTGCACTAGTGTACGCCTCAGAGACCTGGGCCCTACGCAAACAGGATGAGAACACTATTTGTGTATCCCAAAGAGGAATCAAAAGAGCTATGCTAGGAGTATCACATCTCACTCAAGTGAGAGAAGGAATCCCAAGTTCTGACCTCTGTCGATGATCAAGAATCAGAGACGCTGTCTTGTTTGCCAAGACATCAAAAATCAGATGGGTCGGACATGTAATGCGATTCAGAGATGACTGCTGGACTAGAGCTGTTACTGACTGGATTCCACGGGATGTCAAAAGACCGCGTAGCCGCCCACCAATGAGATGGTCAGACTTCTTTGTTGAAACCCTGAATGAACGGTTTGAGGCTCTTCCTGTTCCTGGAGCGAGCAGCTATCACAGGGCTACACTAGCATGCGACAGGGACAAATGGAGAGTTACTGGCGCCCGCTCGAGCAAATAGAAGATGAATGGGATGACAAGTGATACAAGTGATACAAGTGATGGGAGGAGTGGGCTTCTTCCTGCAACACTCTGTCACCCTAACCAGCCAGTCCCGGGCCAATCATGCAGACAGTACCAAATGGTGAAAGGAACCAGTGCCTCCCCAGGGCCCCAGTGTTGTTCTGGAACACTCGTGCCCTCCCAGCCCCACCCTGCCCTGCCTGGTTGGCCTGTGACTTCCACTGCCCAGGCAGCAGCACCAGCTCTGAAGCACTCGCCCCCACAGTCCGGACTAATGGACCTGAAGTACTTTGGTGATAAACTGGACAAATTACAGAAGACACATATTTGATCTCTAGATTTTATTTTTAAATGGATTTTCCCCCTACTGAAGTCTATGCCTCTATTTCTGTGTGTGTGATCAAAAATTCTCCCAGATTCAACATCTAATAAAATCAATCTGTCAATCACAGCCAATATAGTCTACTACCTTTTGACAAATGCTTCATTCAAAAACTTAACATTTCAAGGGATGGGTGTTCGAGCATTGTATAACTGAGACTTAAACATGAAAACTTTGTAACTTTCCACATGGTGACTCAATAAAAAAATTTAAAAAAAAACAACATTTCGACTTTTATATTACATACTAAGAAAGAGTATTGTTTGACAATTTGAGTAGAATAAGTCTCATATTTTTTAACTCAAAAACTAAAGTCAGAAAATTTTCAAAAATGTTTGCCCAAATGAGAAAGTGTTACAAAACAGTAAACATGAGAAAAATCTACGAATATATTGTTACAAACATTTTATTCAAAAAATAAAATATGCTAAATATACATGGTTTACAACCAAAAATATTTTTAAATAGCAATTAAATGAGAAAGGTTTACAACCAAAAATATTTTTAAATAGCAATTAAATGAGAAAGGATAGTTTTACTAACTACTATCACTTAATTTTCTTTTTAAAAACTGGAAATTAATATTTTCTTAACACTAATGAGTATTATATTTTAAGTACTACTATATGAAAGGAGATGGTAGATACTGATGGGTATTTAATTATCAATGTCAAAACAAGAAAAACACAATATTATATTTTTGTTTAAGTGACATTTCACCTAAGCAACATAAAATAAGTGTCGTAAATTATTTTGCTTAGAAATATAAATATTAAAAAAACTGGACTTACTGGAATGGAGATTTTTTTCAAATTACAATCCTTTTCCAAAAGCTCATAGACATATTTTGTGATGATCTAGGCAGGAAGGAAAACAAAACACATTAAGATACAATGTCACCTATTACTACGTTTCATGTAAATTATTAAGCAGTTGTTCTGAATTGGTATTTATCTTGAATTGCTTTGCTATTAAATTAAAAGATTCTTTATTAATTATCTATAATAGCTTACTGCTACTCTACGAATAACTGTGGACCTTCATTAAGAATTAATATTAAGAAACTCACAAATCTCGAAAGGGAGTAAAACGCTGCAGAGATATTCCCTTACCCCATGCCAGGCTGACTTCATCTGAGAGCCTTGAAGTGGGGCAGGTGTGACTCCGCCTGCCCCAAAGAATCCCAGCAGCTCAAACCTTCGGAACGCAATTGCTGCCATGCTCACAGTGGACCTTTAAAGGCTCGTCCTGAGCCCCCCACACATAAGAATGAATCCGATGAAAAACCCAAGTATGCTGGACTTGTGCTGAAACTTGTGCTGAAACCTACAGGATTCCTGGACCTGGGAATGAGCCCCCTCTTCCCATCTCCCTGTGCATCCTGGTCCCTGGCAGTCACACTCAAGAACTTCCTCTGGAGGAAGCTATGAATGAGGCCTAAACACATGCAGTTGTGCCCACCTCCCAGACCCTCCCAAAAAATAAACTCATTAACAACCACGTTTCAGAGACTCACAAATAAATCTCAGAAGAGAGCAACACACTCCAAAGATACCTCCAGACCTCAAAATCAACACCCAGTTAAAAATCTAACTCCACGCCTAGAACCTTGATTAAAATTTTAGAATTCCTGCTACTGATATACTGAGTAGCATACCACATTTGCTGGGGTGTAAGGTAGAAGGCAATCAATCTTAATTAAAATATTCATAACAAGCAATACAAAGTAAATGCCCCTTTGGGGCAGGCTTGAGTGGTGGTGAAAAAATTCGAAACAATGGTTATGGGAAGGTGAAATGGTGGTGGTGGGATTGGTGTTGAAATATTGAATGTAATAAATTATTGTGAACAACTTTATGAAAATAAAATTTAAACAAAAATATTAATATTAGTTAATGGAATTACACACACACACACACACACACACACACACACACACTTTGGTTTCTCAAAACAATGCTTTAAGGCACTTTTCCAAATTTCCAGAATTGTTTTCCCCTGATTTTGGAAGAAGTATTCTGGTACTGGCCATTGGAATATTTATTCACTCAGTCAAGAATAAAATGTCATGGGAACCAAAAATATGGCTCCCCAAAAAAATTCACATCATAATTCCTAAAACCTGTGAATACGTTACCTAGTATAAGCAATATAATTGCAGATATAACGGAGATTAAGGAACTGATCCAATCTAATCATAAAAATCTTTAGAAGCAGACTGTTATTAAAAAAAGATGAGATGTCCCCAAGATAATCAGGTCACCCTCCACAGCTTATAGTCAGTAAGAAGACCAAGGACCTACAATTGGAAATAAGTGAATTCTGCCAACAACTCAAGCAAGCAGTAAATGGGTCTTCTCTACAGCCTCAGTGCAAAGCTAGGATGAATAAGGCCTAAACATATCCAGTTGTGCCCCACCTCCCAGCCCCTCCCACAAAAAAGAATCAGATTAGGGATGGGTTTGGGTAATTTGCTGGAGGTACACTAAGACCATAAATGTCTCCACCATTACAAAAAAAATTCTTGGGTGTGGAGATTTATATTAGAATTGTTAGAAATCAGTTATGTCAAAAAAAAAGGGTAGAATGAAATGTTCAAAGTGTTAGGGAAAAAAACAAAAACACCTATCAATCTAGAGCTCTGTATCCAGTGAAATTATCCTTCCACACTGAAAGCCAAGAATGCTCCGAAAAATAAACATTGGATTTTTTTCCTCCACATAGGTCTGCTTTGAAGAAATTGTTAAAAGAAATTTATAGAGAAGTAAAATTATATAAGTGAAATATTTGTATAAATACTGTTTGTGGAGGGTAAAGAAATATTATGATTTTCTTAAATTTAATGGATCTAAGAATTAACATTTTGTGCAAAATAACAATAGCAATAAAGTACCAGGTAATTATATCTTAATGACAAATAACACAGATGACAGAAAAGTTTACAAACTAGGGGTAGGAGAAGCTGACAATACTCTAAAATACACTTACCCTTGAGGAAGTATAGCATTACTAAAAGCACTAGAAAAAGTTTAAAAAAAAAAGCTGTATCTGATAACTTTCTTGGATTTCTTTTGATTTTTAGCAGGCAATCGACATAGTAGCCATAATTAATATAAAATTAAATAAATCTATAAAGGAGGAGAAAGGAAGTAATTTGAGATAACAGACTCTTAAACTAGGTCCCTTGACTATTAATAGAAAGAAGCTCTCTAAGGAATTAAGAGTCTAACTAGATTTTTCCTATTTCAAGATTTTCTATGTAGGAATAAAAGAAAATTTTAAAATGAACCATAGAAAGAAGGAAAATAAAATCTGATATTTCTAGAATTTTCAAAACATAAGATGTTCACCCTGAAATGAACTGACTCATGACTTACTGAGTGCTTCCTCCATGCTTATAATATACTACACACATCTTAGCATTATTTCTGGTCTTCGAATTGAATAAAAAGTGAAGATGATAACTTTCTTTCTTTCTTTCTTTCTTTCTTTCTTTCTTTCTTTCTTTCTTTCTTTCTTTCTTTCTTTCTTTCTTTACTTAGTGAATCATCGTGAGGGTACAGTTACAGATTTATATATTTTTGTGCTCATGTTTCCCTCATACAAAGTTCACCAGTGCCCATTCTCCACCACCAGTAAACCCAGCATCCCTCCCCCCCCCATCTCCCCCCCACCCCACCCTGCCACTGTGGCAGGGCATTCCCTTTTGTTCTCTCTCTCTAATTAGGTGTTGTGGTTTGCAATAAAGGTGTTGTGGTTTGCAATAAAGGTGTTGAGTGGTCACTGTGTTCAGTCTCTAGTCTACATTCAGCCTGCATCACCCTTCCCCTGCATGGCTTTTGACTGCATTATACTTGATGATCCCTTCTCTGAGTTGCCCTCTCCCCAGAATGTGAGGCCAGCCTCCAAACCATGGAGTCAACCTCCTGGTAGTTATTTCTACTATTCTTCTATTCTTGGGAACACGGTAAGTTCTACCCTTACAAAGTTACTACATTTATATTAGAAGATCCTAATATAGAGGGGAGATTGTACATCCATATGGCAGGGGTGATGCTAAGAACCTTCCCAAGAGATATTTCGGGTCCTTTTGAGGCTGTATTTAAGAAACAAAGTGGGATAGAGGTCAAAGCGGTAGTAGAGGGGGTAGGGCGCTTGCCTTCCGGGTAGCAAACTTGGGTGGCATCCCCAGCACCACATCTGGTCCCCCAAGCACTATCAGGAATGATTCCTGATTACAGAGCCAGGAATAAGTCCTGGGCAAAGTCAGGTATGGCCTGAAAACAAACCAAAAATGCAGGTTCCTTTCTTGGCATCCACTAGTCACAAATCTGACTCAATAGACTACCTACTGAATTAGTAAAACATGAATTCTCCAACGTTTAAAAATAAATAACAATAAAAAGTTGGTCTAGTGAATTGTTACAGATATCTAGTTGTAATCTGACAGAATAAAATTAAAGGATGGGTAATTAGTAAAATATACTGCATTTTCTCTCAGTTTTCCTCTGCTTCGAACAATTATGAATATGATGTTTGTATTAACTAGATACATATAAAAGAGCTGAATAAACAGTTTCACTTTACCCAGATCTCTCATTCTAACATTATTCATATATTATGTAGGAAATTTAATATTTTGGGACACATTTGCTTTTAACACAATCTTTATTAAGATTATACTGGAGGGGATATGGGGGTAGAGATAGCTCAAGGAGCTGAGTGCTTGCATTGCATGCAGGTGGCCAGGGTTTGGCTGTAAGCACGGCCCCGGCCCCCAGCACAGTGGGGAGCAAGCCCCACCCAGCAGCCCCAGCCCCAGCAGGAAGCAGAGCAGCTCCTGAGCTTGACTAGACACGAAAGGAAAAAGTAAAAAAAAAAAAATCCTATCTACTTGGTGCTACTCAGTTCCACTTTGCTTAATGATAAAAATAGCATTTTAAAAACTCTGTGGCTTTTAAGAAATCAATCTTATTCATTTCATCTCTAAACAGGCAAAGTACAACTCACAGGAGATTTTTAGCTCAGAGCAATGAGTTGATTTTGAACATGTTTATCCCCAAAGCAGTATGTATGTTAGGAACATTCGCATAGTGCGATTTTTACCTTCAGGGCTGAGCAGTTTATGCTTCAACAAAACCATATTGAGCTCGATTCCAACAGGACACAACAATCCTGTAGTGTTTCTATGAGTATTAAAAGTCAGTAAATAAAACTAATTTTCACACTAATATTAAACTATGTTTTCACTTTCAGACATAATGGGGGAAATCTGAATTGTTATGTTTTAGTAAAACAATGGATACCGATGTACATCTATTAAACCAGTCTTGGAAATTATCTATTTTTAAAAATGTGTGTGCATAATTAGGTTTACCTTCTATTTTTCTCACTCATATTTTAGCAATTATTTCATAAATGACACATGAAATTTTTACTTTTTTACTATTTTCAATTCAGACTGATGCTCCACTAAAGGTCAATTTTTAACCTATTTAATGTGCTTAAATCTAAACTAAATTTAGATTTTGTATTCATTGTATTATGTATCTTTCCTTAGCCTGATTTTTCTGTTCTTGAGGATGGTCCCTAGTGATGTTCAAGAAATCATAGAGTGGCAGGTACTGAACCCTTTACACCAACTCTCCGACCTCTTTTCCTAAAGTTTCATAGACTAAGATTTTCTTTATTCCTGTCTTTCTAGTATACAATTCTATTTCTCTGGTGACCAAAAAATATTAGTAACTTTATGAAATTCAATATCAATACTCTTGATGTCATATATTGAGTAATTTCATATATGGATACTTCTGTATACAAAAATACATTACAGAAATCTAATCACAAGAATACAAATAACAGATTCAAATTAAGAATCATTCTACAAATGTCCTGTACTTAAAAAAAAAAAAAGCCAACTCCAAGAAAAACAAGCAAAAGCTAATGAGTAGTTTCGGATGAAAGGAGAATAGTGATAATTAAACTTGTAAACTTGGATCGGATCCTGGACTTGAGGATTATAAAGCTACTAAATACATTCGTAACATTGAACATGGCTTATAGATGTAAATTGTGTGTCAATACAGTATTTCTTAATTCTAATCACTGTACTGTAGCTATGAAATGCTTTTGTTCTTAGGCAATGCATAATATGTAACAACGGTAAGGAACGTGTTTTCAACTCACACTCAAATGGTTCAAGTGGCATGTAAATGACTCCCTAGAATCACTCAAGTTTTCTTTAAGTGTGAAATTACATCAAAGCAAAAGGGATTTTTCTCTCTCTTTTTACTGGGAAGACGTGCATTTGCTACCACAGGCTCTCTGTGTGGGGAGCCTGGGTTGGCAACAGACAAATCTTTCTCTCGAACCCAAACCTAAGTGAACAAGAATAGATGAATGGGTAAAGAAATAGATGAGTGCATCTGCACTCTAGCACTGTCATCTCGTTGTTCCATCGATTTGCTCGAGCTGGCACCAGTAATGTCTCAATTGCAAGACTTGTTGGTACTGCTTTTGGCATATCAAATATGCCACAGGTAGCTTGCCAGGCTCTGCCGTACAGGTGGGATACTCTCAGTTTGCCGGGCTCTCAGAGAGGGACGGAGGAATTGAACCCAGGTCAGCCGCATGCAAGGCAAACGCCCTACCGGCTGTGCTCTCACTCCAGCCCTATGCAGTGTAATAATATGCAGCTGTTAGAAAATAAAGTCATGATATTTGTCTCTACTTGGATGGACATGAGAGTATTATGCTGACAAAAATGGATCACAGGAAGAGGAACAGAGAGAATAACAGCACTCATATACAGTATATATATATATATATATATATATATATATATATATAAGTATGAGCATAATACCCAAAGACAATAGAAATGAGGGCCAGGAGGACTGGTTCATGGTAGGAAGCTTGCCCAAAAAAACAGTAAGAGGACAATTTTGAGTGCAGTTAGGATAGGGAAGGGGCCACTATGATGATAGTGAGAACTGATCATTCTGGATGAGATCTGGGTGCTGAACAAAGGTAAAGTGATAAACATGATAACCTTTCAGTACCTGTATTGCAAACTACCGTGCCTAAAAGGGGAAAAAAGTGTCCTTCATAGAGACAGGAAAGAGGGGGCGTGGGGTGGGGGCAGTAGGAAACTGGAGATATTGGTGGTGGGACATGTACACTGAGGAAGGGATGATGCTGGAATATCGTATGATTTAAACTCAGTCCTTAACTTTGTAGCTATGTGTCTCACAGTGGTTCCGTTTTTAAAAAATTCTAAACCATTTATATTCTAGTTCAGGTTCTACTAACAGTGCATGTATTTCCATAAATATTTCAATGGAAATGTGACAAATGACAAAGAGGGTGACAATAATATCCTTGCAACAAAGATATTAATTTTTTTAAACATTATACAAATCATAACTATACCTGAGGATAATTTTCAGTCATTCTTGCTTGTCAAAACTAAGATCGTGATTATATCTAATAGTTTACTGTTGCTGTCTATGTTCATTCTCCCAAATTCAACTTTAGCACTTCAGCTTACATTAAAGTTTAACTGAATTTGCTAGCAAACTCTAGGCCTTGTCTATTACACTTAGCATCCTGTCATGATCACCTCCCATCCTCACAAACCCCCTCAATGGGTAACTTAAAAATAAGCATATTCAACATGGTAACATCAATCATATAACATATGCACAATGAAAGAATAAAAAAAACTCAGTACTTACAAGTGTGACATTAAAAAAAAACTCTAAGTTTTACTAGAAGCAAAACTTTTAAAAGAAAAGCAGTATTGAAAAGGCTGATTTTCTTCAAGTTGGAAATAGACTTACAAAAGTTAAAAATGAAAACAATATAAGGATAATCACCACCATCCTTCTCCACTATATTCTTCCTCCTAATGTTCTCCACAGATAATCTTATCTATTATATTCTCCTGCATTCTCCTAGTGTTTCTTAGGATCAATAAAGCAAATAAATGTACATTCATTCTTTTTTCCAAAGTTAAACTATTAAAAAACTTGTAGTTTAGATAGCATGGTTACATACTACAGTAGCAATAGCATTTACGATTTTATGTAGGAAACAGTAACACTAGACACACAGGGCTGTACATTACAGCCTTTCTTCAGAGAACTAAATACAATGTGCTGTTTAGTATCTCAATACATATCCTCATGATCTGTTTTCTCAGTAATAGTTTCTCACTCATTTTTATTAGTCACAGAATTCTACTGTGTGGATATACCATGGTCTTGCCAATCATGAACGCATCTCAAATATATCCATTAAGATCAAGGGGTGGAAAGATAGTGTCTTGCACACAGCTGACCCTAGTTCCATTCCCACATGTTCCCCAAAGTGCTTCCAAGAGTGATCCCTGAGCATCACTGGATGTGACCCACCTCCCAATACAACCTTAAGCTTTTACAAATTAAATATAACAAATTACCATAAGACTGAGAAGCACTTAAAGATCCTGTAGTTACCTATGCTAAAATAAGATAGAGAACCACCTTTTCTACTTACTGCCCAGTTTACCTGGACTATATTCTATACTAATTCCTGCTGAGAAAGAGAGAAAAAAAAAGGAGAAGCAATAAGGTGAGGAAGGGACCAAAAGATAAAATCTCTTAATAACTAAAGTTTAATATTATTCAAAAAATGTCAGTTTGGCTAAACCTAAAACGACTCCTCTAGCATCTTAACAGTAAAGAGACTGATATGAATGGCAATGAGTTGTCTAATTAGAAGTAAAGCACATTTACCCTGGGTGCATGTCCTCTTAAGTCAGAATTACATCTTAGATTTCACTAAAATTATCCCCATCTCATCCCTATATTTTTCCCCTTAAAACTTTTTATACTTTATTCTCAGTAGGTACATGCTAGCTTTTAAAGTCTTTTGAAGTAACTGCTTTTTCAGCATATCTTTGAAATAAAATTCATTCCTCCAACTTTACATTAGCATTCCCTCGAGTACTACTCTCTATCTCTGGCTATCCTTCATTTAGATCCACTTCAGATCAGCTGTTGCCACATTTTCCTTCCACCCCGCTAGATGAGTCTTCCTCATTCTGTCATCCTTTCTTCTTGATATCATAAATGGAGCCAGGAAAAAGGGAGGGAATAGAAAATCAAGATGATCTGATTGGTTATTTTAAATCTCTCTTACCTGGTATGTAACCAATCAGCAGGAATTGCTAATGGTAGTGAGCACTAAGGAAATACAGAGAGACAAACAATAAGAACAGCAAGTAGTTGAACAGGGGACCTAAAAGCAGCCAGGAGTCAGCCAAGGGTGAGCAGCTGCTGGGGTCCACTGTCCCAGATGTGGAAGTTCCTGTTTCTGGGGTTGCTACAGTCCACAGAGCTGTTATCTACCTACACTGTTAAATAAAGTTAGTTGTAATACTATGGGGGCTGGAGCGTGGGTAGGGTGTTTGCCTTGCACTCGGCTGACCCGGGTTCAATTCCTCCGTCCCTCTCCCAGAGACCGGCAAGCTACTGAGAGTATCCTGCCCGCATGGCAGAACCTGGCAAGCTACCCGTGGCATATTCGATATGCCAGAAACAGTAACAACAAATCTCACAATGGAGTCATTACTGGTGCCAGCTCGAGCAAATTGACGAACAATGGGATGATAGTGCTACAGTGCAACAGTAATACTATGGAAGAGATCTGGTGGTTGGCACCTATTCTTTTACTGTTTTTTGGGCCACCCCCAGTAGTGCTCAGGGCTTCTTCCTGGCCTTGTGCTTGGGAATCAGCCCTGACAGGGGACCATATGGTATGTGGTGTAGGGATGGAACCTGGCTCAGATGGGAGCAAGGCAAGCACCTGCCCTCTGCACTACTTCTGACCGGGAGTGCTACTTCTCCAGGCTGACCCCAAAGACCATGGTTAACCTGCTCTACCCTGACTAGTAATGCTGCTTTATTTTTCTTTTAAACTTTTCCCTACTATATTTTTCTGGAAACATGATTTATAATAGTGTTAATGCTTATGCCAGAGGCATGAGTGTTACTGGATCACACTCACCACTGAAGTGCCAGACTGTCTTAAAGTTGCTTCCTGTCTGACCCTCCCTCGGAAAGCTCCATCCCTCTGCCACATGCCCTGCTTAGTAACCTCAGTTCTACTGTGAGGTTTGTTTCTAGTGGCCATTGTCTATTCCCTCACTTCCTTCCTATGTAACTCAGACTTCCACAGGAATAAATAAGTGATTACACTTCTCTCTACTTCTGGCCTATGGCATCCTCTAGTTCTAGCCATGCTGTAGAAAAACACAAAATAGCATCTGTCCTAAAGCCAAATAACACTCCCTTGTGTATATATCACAATTTTTTAACCACCACTTGTTCAATAACCAGACTCTTAACACTTAAAAGAGGAATATAACTACTGCTATATTCCAGTGATTCCTCAGACACCTCAAACTCTATACGCTCAAACTGAAACCACCTTTCCATGTCCAAACATTTTTCCTTTAATGTGTTTGCTGACTCCATAAATGGCATTACCAACCTAGTCAGAAGCCACCGTGTCTTAGTCTTTGCCTAAAACCTTAAAAATGCCCATCAAGATCAAGTTGATATAACACAACTTTGGCATATCTCCATCTGCTAGCAGTAATTGTAATAGAAAATAAATAATATAATTTAAATAAAATAATAACAAATACTGCAATAAATGCTATGTGATATTGGTGTCTCAAGATGTCTTACAATATAAAATATTTTTAGACCAGGTTAAACTGAAACCATGGAAAGTGAAACCTCAGATAAAAGGGAACAACTATACCATAAGTCAAGCATAAAAACAAAAGAGAATTTTTAAAGTGGTCTAGATTTCAGAGGTGGTGAAATATGAAGAGAAAATTTAATATCTTAAGCAAGGCATTCTTAGTTTGTGAGTCATATTTCTCCTGGCTGTGTAATAAAGCCAGTAGACTCTTTCTAAATAGTGAAAATCACTAATAAAATTTACAAGATAACAACAAAAACCCTATTATATAGGAGTAAAGTTGAAAAAATTTTTCGAAATACCAAATTTGTGAGATATTGGAATTTATGTTTTTCCTTAAATAAATGAAGTCATCTATCAGAAGCCCCCCTACAAAGACGGCTTAAGCCCCCATTTCAAGGCCTGTCAGGCCAAGACCCTCCTTGCTAAGAGAATCAGCTGTGCTAGGAGCCCCCCCCCCCCCACACACACACACACAATGCACCACCCTGCCCCACAGCTCCTAGAACGGGCCATGGCTCCTCTGCCTATCAATCTGGCCCACAGGACAGATAAGACACCCATCCTGTGCCTCTGGCCCCAATTCCTGGAACTGACTTCCTTCTCAGGATAGGCTTACAGTATTTATGCATATTTTATTACCTTTATATAAATAGCCCAGACCATTTCACGGTTGATCCAAATTACTATACGTATTTCTTATATTTTTATGTGACTGGCTTTGAATATTTTAGTCTACAATTTATATGCTCCCCTCAATTGGGTCCATGTCTCTCTTGCTTGCCCCCTTCTGGGACTAATCTATAGAAAACTTCAGTTTTCTATAGATTAGTATCACATAAAGTAGCCCAGAAATACACTATAAAAGTGTCCCCTTTTTTGGGGGGCTGGAGCAATAGCACAGCGGGTAGGGCGTTTGCCTTGCACGTGGCTGACCTGGGTTCGATTCCCAGCATCCCATATGGTCCCCTGAGCACCGCCAGGGGTAATTCCTGACTGCAGAGCCAGGAGTGTCCCCTGTGCATGGCCGGGTGTGACCCAAAAAGAAAAAAAAAAAAAAGTGTCCCCTTTTGTGGTGGGAAATGGACATTGGTGGGAGGATGAGAATTGGATCATTGTATGACTGAAACCTGATTATGAACAGCTTTGTAACTGTGTATCTCACGGTGACCCAATAAAAATAATAAATAATTTTAATAAATAAATAAATAAATAAAATTTTAAATGATTGAATAAACAAATAAATAAAGTGTTGTCCCCTAAGATTGCTAGATGGTCTCTTTCTCTGGAGGTCTCTGATCTGTCAATCTGACAGTGAACATGCTTCCAGAAAACTAACTTTGCTCCTGCCTAAGCTGTCTCACTTTCAACGTCAATTCTTGCCACCTGTCCAAGCACTAACAGGCCAGCACTGCTGGGCCCTATCCTCAACACAGATGAGCATGACCTTTAGAGGAAGAGAATCATGGAAAAAACAGACTACTCCGGACAAATAAAAATCAAGATATCAATTGCAGCAGATACAAGAGATATAATAATTCTTTATGCTAAAGAAAATTATTCGAGATGGAAGCCCAGTTATAGGGAAATATGCAAGTCGGTGTTATGTATGAGGCTCCAATTTAATGTGAGACATTACAATTTACCTGATGATAAATTGTGCAAATTAAAGATGCCTCTGTAAACCCTATGGTAATCATATTAGTAAATTAAAACAAAGAGGCATAGTTAGTAAGCCAGAAACCTGCCCTTACATCTACATCTATAAAATGGAAAACTAAAAACATATAGAATAAAGATAAATTTACTACTTTCAAGAAGATTTGCTTAATGGGTGAAACAATGAACTTCTACTTGAACTTGTAATATACATACTATTTGTCATTTTTTTGTTTGGGGGGACAAATATTAGTCACATGTCTTTCCAAGTTTAAAAACTATAGAATCTCATCATTTCTAGACAGACATTCTAAAAATTCAACAAGCACCATTGTACTAAAGAATTCCTATTTAGGTAAAATATAGATAAATCTTCATAAAGTTATAGGATAATTTTTATCAGATTGATCCGACAACATAAGAAAACCGAACTGACAAATAAATATCAAAAGAATGGGAAAACCCAAAATTTAATTAAGCTTCAGATTTAATTAAGCTTCAAATTTAATCTTTCTTCAGAGTGTAAAAACATAACCATCATTTCTAATACAATCAAGAGATTTTAGGAACTAAACTACATTCAAAAAAAACTTAATTTGTAAAGATGTTTATACTTCTGAAACCCAAACAAGAAACCTTTTCCAGTGATCTTATACAATTTCAAAAAGTAAATCCTCAAATCTTATGTATTAAATGATTACATGCTAAAGAGATTAGCCATCAATATAATACAAAACTTCTTTTAAAAAAGAACTATATTGAAGAATATTTGAGTATTTTTAGTATTAGGATTGATGAAAGCAAACTGAAAAAAAAACACCTTGAATACATAATACACAACTTCAATGTTATCTAAAAGCTATTTTATCATATAAAATATTTTGCTTTGGAGAGCTTCACCAGCTGGTACCATTTGCCCAGAGAGACAGACGTTTTTAAGATTCCCTATCTCACCACTGTGATTTTTTTTAGAATTTCCAACTGTCAATTCTAACAGTATGCAATCCCATAGTGACAGAATACTTTAAAAGAAATGGCTCATTAACTGTGAATCTATGAAGTCCATTCTCTTCAGTGAATTCAAATTAAACCCACAGATTCACTAGCACATGAGAGAATTCCCCACACATTTTTTTGTTGTTCTTTTGCACTGCAGACTCAAAGTAAAATATTCATGCCATCTACTAAAAAAATCTTCTGCAAAGTCCTGTAAATGCACTGACAAAAATGTTAAAAGAGTTCTTCAAAAATTATGAATCACAGAGCTATTTTAGCAAAATAGGGAGCTTTCTAATTCCCTTACAATGAAGCTAAATTCGCAAAAACTAATTTGGACAATCAAGTAGAAATGGAAAATGTACAACTGATTTTTTAAAAATTCCCAGTAACAATTCTAAGAGAATGGTTATGCAGAACTGTATGAATCAGGTGAAATAATGCACATAAAAAGCATCAAAAACAGAAATGTTTTTTAAGTGCAAAGTATTTTTCACTATCAGTATAAGTAAACACATCTTTACAAATTACTTGGAAAAAATAATAACAAAGTAAGCATGGGTCATCCAAGGTCCAAGAAATACATGTTGGACCTCAACCTATGAAGACCAAGATATATGAACAATATATGAACACCAAAATATATGAATATATGAACACAAACACCAAAAACATGTTGAATATATGAACACCAATTACTGGATAATAATCATAGCAATTTAAGAAATTAGAGACCTCATCTGCTAATGTATTTCACTTTATCACTGTTACTGTCATCAGTTGCTCATCGATTTGCTCGAGAGGGCACCAGTAATGTCTCTATTGTGAGACTTGTTGTTACTGTTTTTTTTGGCATATCGAATACACCAGGGGTACCTTGCCAGGTTCTGCCGCGCAGATCTATTAGCTTTCCGAGAGAGGGGCTAATGTATTTATGAGTAAATATTCAAAAGAATAAAATTCAGGCTCTTTGAGGTAGCTGTATGTTCACATTCGATGCACAATATTCACAATATTTAAGATACAGAAGTAACCCAATTGTCCCCAAGTGGACAAATGGATGGAGAAAATGTGGTTGATACATACAACGGAATTTTATTGAACCTACTGAAAGAAAATTCTCCATACACAACAGGGATAAACCTGAGTATATTATGCTAAGTGAACTAAGTCACTCATTAAAAAACAAATAGGACATAAACCTACTTATATGAGGTATCAAAAATAGTCAATCTCAGAAAAAGAGTGAAATGAAATTTGTCAGAGGCTTTATGTAAGGAAAAATAGGAAGTTGTTATTTAATAGGAATATACAGCTTGAGTTATGCAAGAATAATCAGTCCTAGAGATCTGCTATGCAACATCATACCCATGGTTATCAACACTCTGCATTTTAAAATCTGTTAAAAGGGTAATGATTATATTAAGTAGTCTCAGCAAGATTATATGTTAATATATGTATATATAAATTCTTCATCCTCTGTCATATTATCATAAATAAAACTGACATTGAAATAAGCTTTGTAAAAAGTACTATGCTGGTGGCTGGAGATACAATACAGCCTTGCACACAACCAACACTGGTTTGATGGCCACGCCACGTGAAGATCATCTCCTGAACATTACCAGGTGTGGTCCCGAAGCACAGAGCCACGAATAGGCCCTGAGCACAGAAAGGTGTGAACCCAAAATGAACCAAAAACGTAGCCCGTTGAACATGTGGTTCTTTGGATGCAAAATCATAGAAACTATGACTCCCTGATTTCTCGCAAATTCTTTTCTCTAAATAGAAGATCAGTACTTAAAGAATGATCACTGTGTGAGGGTTGATCTCTTCTTCAGGGGCTTCTCCTGACCTACTGCAGGCAATAGGAATTTTTCTTCCCAAGACTGTCAGTCTATATCACTTTTGAAATTATTCATAAATAATCATTAGTCAAAATTTTTAATCTAATGACAGGTTATCTCTTTCCCTACATCTCTAGCTACTTATCTATACAAGCACCTATACTGTATATGCATTATATAAGTGTCACTAGAAAAAAAAATCCTTTTTCACCATTATACATCACTTTTTAAAAATAATATAATGTGGGCAAATGTATTTATAAAATCATTAGCTCAATAAACTTTTTAAACTTCATAAGCAGTGCGCTGTTTAAGAGAATGCAGACAGCTAGTAGCAGCGGGTGGTCTTGCTCAAGGCACTCAGGTGTCCCAAATACACTCTCTTGGGTTGACTAATGAAGGTTAAACTCTCACACTGCCCCTACAATATCTCCCACAAAACCCATCTTCTGTTCTTACATGTGTATAAACTCTTCTGATCTCATGGATTTTTAGCAATACGCACATCAAGGCCCTGCAAAGAAAGGGCTCTGTGAGGCTGGGAGACAGGTCCACAGCTACAGGTCTCCAGCTGGGCCAGGCAGTGGCCCGTCACTGCTGGGTGCTGCTGGGCTGTTGCGGGACAGCCAGCACCGTAGCACCCAAGAGCTGTCTCTGGCTAAGGCCAGGATGATTGGCAGAGACTCCCGGTAGGACATTCGAGCCAAGTGAGAGCCACTTGGGCCAGGCCCCCATTCCTGTGCTCAAGTAAATCACTGTATCACTGTCATCCTGTTGTTCAACAATTTGCTTGAGCGGGCACCAGGAACGTCTCCATTCGTCCCTGTCACATGTTAGTGTAGACTGATGGCGTATTGGGGGCTCTTTCAGGATCAGGGGAATGAGGACCATCTTTGTTACTGATTTTGGCACACTGAGTATGCCATGGGTAGGTAGCTTGCCAGGCTCTGCCATGCAGGTGGGATACTCTCGGTAGCTTGCCGGGTTCTCCAAGAGGAAAGAGGGAGGGAGGTAGGGGGTGTTATATTCTTATCTGTTTCCATTCTGTAGACAGAGAGCAAGATGGTGAGTTCGGGTCATTTATCTGGCAGGTACCCCAAGAATCCAGAACGAAGAAGCTGGGAAAATTAGTAAAGCATTATCACAATCCTGCCAGGCTGGAAGCCTTTCTCTCCTCTTCAAACTGCACGCTCTTCCTAGCTGACCTAGCTGCATTTCTCCTGACTGAAGAAGCCCAACAGAGGAACTGCCAACAGGAGGTGGTGGAGCTAGAAAATAGAGAGGCACAAGCTCCTTCCTCTTGCTTCTAGTTGAGCTAAGGACTCCTGACATAAGGGACCCTGTCTTTATCCCTGCAGCCTGTCACCAGGAAGGGCACTCTTGTCCACTACCCCAAGGGTTGGGTGTAACCTATTAACAAGTACAGTCTATGAACAAACTGTTCAGTGCCCAGAATCACCACCCCCATCATGATCGTCCCCATAACCTCAAACCAACTGTTCCCCAGGACCATAAACCAGCTTAACCATATCTCACTAATTTTGCTTCTGTAACTGGCTTTGCTGGTCATGGCTCCACAGCACATAACCCACTGTACCCACTGTCTGACTAGGATGTGGATTTTTTGCCTTTATAAACTCCCCCTGACTGTCCTCAGGCTAGGAGTTCTTTGGGACCCAAGTCAGCTCAGGTCTCCTGCTTCTCTAATAGGCTCCGACTGGCCTCTCTGAGCAGCGCCCATCTAAAGGAAGGCTGAAGAAAATGATGAAATTTTGGCCCTAAAAGAAAATGCTTTCCTAAAATTAGATGGCTTCATTTCACAAATTTTTTTATTGTAGGCTGGGGAGTAGGGTTGGGGGGGAGGGTAGGAGCGGGGCTTTGAAGGGAGCAGAGGGCTATACCTGACAGTGCTTAGGGGCTTCTCCTGACCTACTCAGTAACTGCTCGTAGTGGTGCTTGGGGGATCATGTGGGATGCTGAGGATCAAATCCAGGCTGGCTGCTTACAAGGTTAATATTTTTATTCAAGCACTTGATGCCTATAAATGCCCCTCATCTACAACAGTACAAATTTGTAAACTCCTAAGAAACAATGGTGATCAGGGATAGTAAAACTCCTAAGAAACAATGATTATCAGGGATAGTAATAAAGCTAAAATTCAATAAAAATAAGTGTTTATTATAGTTTGCATTATAATGTTGCTTACAACAGCGCTGGCCTTTTTGGTCTTGGTGCATATAACGACCTTGCCTCACCACAACCAAAGAGCCCAAGAACTCCCAAACATGCACTCTGTCACCCCTAGTACTCAATACCTCCTCCAAATCTGGTGCTGACCTGTTTGTACTCCAGTACCGAGAGTTTGTCATAAATTGCTATTGTCTATCCTCTTAACAAAAATAATTCAGGACCTTTTACAGTACAAAACACATGGTATTACATAGTGTATGTTATGTCAGGCATTTTACTCTATCTGATACAGACCAGTCACTGGGCTAGGCACGAGGGACAAGGCAAGAAGGTTGGTATCCGCTTCAGGACAGGCAATAAAACATAAACAAATAAACTGAACAGTTCTTTATTACTTCATACGTTACGTTCTGATGGCACCTTTCACCTCTAGTTATGGCCTGCCCAGATGGATCTGCGAACCGTTTTCACTTTCCAATTGCAAATACCTATAGTATTTTCTTTAGCATGCCTACCAAATCAACTATCATTAAATATAAATTGTATCAACAACTTGTTGCCAGGCTGCAAAGAAGTAAAAAAAACAAACTGATTCTCATATACTAGTTATATCCCTCGGTTGATATAAACAGCAGCCCCAAAAATGAAGACAACCGCACTAAGAGGAGAAATTTTAATTAAAGTTAAAAAACTTTTAATCCTGCATCCAGCAAAACACTGGGAACTATAAGCAAGGCTAAAGCATATACATATTTCCACATAATGTCATCTATATACTTAGCAAATAAAACCTAATTAGAATCCGAAGAGGAAGAAGAAGGAGGAGGAAGAGAAGGGAGAAAGAAAAATTATAAAGGTCCTGAAGGGACATAATATAGTGGTAAGCTGCTTGCAACCAGCATTCAATCCCCAATATCCCCCAGCACAGCATCCCGATGGTTCCCTGGGCTCTCAGGAGCTATCCCTGAGCCCCACGTAAGTCCTGATCACTGATGCTATGCCCCACCCACCCCCTAAAAAAAAAAGAAAGAGAATGCTCTTAACATATATTACTTTTTAATCTCAAGATTTAATAACATCGCATAATCAACCTCTGTCTTAAAGACTATTCCACATGTGAAAATAAGGCAAACGAAACTTTCTGTACAGTATAACATTTAAAAACCACCTAGAAGTCAATGGCTTGGACTAGTATTCAATATCACTTTGAATGCTATTTGTATCTCTGCCAATAAACTGAATAAGTTACAGAATCCTAAATTCCTTTTTGCGCTACAAAATAAAACCCCTCTGATCTGATCAAACAGTTCACAAATGCCCCAAAGGAGATTCCTAATAGCATATCTGTGTAAACACACACACACACACACACACACACACACACACACACACACACCCCACGAATATCTGAGTATGGCCATGGGTAGTATGCCTATGATAATCCTCAAAGGAAAAGTGGTTTACGGAATAATTTGTGCAGTCTTAAAAAAAAAAGTCTGACAATTTCATGAAGAGAAATAAAACAGTGTAATGAGAAGTTCCATCTGCCTGTGACATAATAGCCAAGCATGATTTTTCAGAATTACTTCCCTTTAATTTAATAAAATGTTAAGATCTTAGGACCTATAGAATATTAAGGTGGCCTTGAGAGGTTATCAATTAGCATACACTTTGGAAGTCAAATCTAGTTCATTTTATTGGTGGCAGTAGTGTTTAGTCTATTTTCTGTTTCAATTATTTATAAAATCTTCATCAATCTTGAGGAAAAGTAAGAAAATATGTACATATGTCAAGTATATTCATCCTTTTTTGGCTCATGCAAGATATATTTGTAAAATATTTGTATGTAAAAACAAACTATATATATTGGAAACTACATATCCAGTAAAATATGCATTGCATTAAATATCTACCTGAATACAGATATTTTTCTCCAGAGCACAGAAAGATAAAGCTTTAGTACCAAAGGACATTGGCTCAGAACAACACACCAGATGAACATAAAAGGTTAATTTTAATAATCAAATTCATAATTCATCTAATCTAGAAAATGCCAAGAATAGTTTAAAGAGATATTCCATTTAACAGGAACTAATGCACCAACTGTCAGTAACAGTGAAGATGACTAAATGATTCTGAAATACAATATGCTTATGTTTAATGACATCAATAGACATGTAAGAAATTCACAATAGATTATTTGCTGTGATGTTTGTAAAACCCTTACTAAGCTACAAATCTTACTCTACTTTTAAAATTGCCCATGATCCAACAAAACAAAAAAAAATGACATAAACGTATTATTCTTAGACAGGTACATTTCAGTGAAAATACACTTTTAAGAATGTTATGCTTTTGCTTCTGGCACAGAAAAACATCTCTAAGCATTATTCATATTATTTCTTTCCCCTAAAGTTAACATACTTTAATGCCATATGGGCACAAATTTACTTCTGTTCATTTAAACTTGCAATTAAACTTTATAACATAGAAAACTGCTAAAGTAAAATAATCCCATTCCACTGAAAGGCTTTTTTTGCTTTTTTTTTTTTTTTCTAAAATAACATGGCTGATGTGCCAAATGGCTAGGATGGGAGCTCATTATACCTTCAGAGAGAATCCAAGTTTGAGGCTTATCTTGGGTTCTCACACATAGAGGCAAAACCTGTAAGTACTACTCTGGGTTAGCAAGGGAAGATCAAATGACTGAACTGAGTGACTACATTCAGAGAGCACTGGTTGTTCAAGTAATCTAATGAGGGGTGCATTAGTAATCTATTCATCAATGCATTTGGTTGAAACTTCATTAAATAAAAGTTCTTTGTATCTAAAATATTCAAACCATTTCACAGAAAGAAGCCCTTATACTGCCCAGAAAGTGTTCCTCTTTCATCTACATCAACTCTTAAACCATAAAATTCCATTTAGTGATTGAAAGAAATAACTCATAAAATTCCAATTTCTAGGGAATCAGTGAACTAATATACTCTTAAAGAAGTAAACAGCAGGATCTGGTCCAGCATATCATTAATCCTAAGTTCATAAAGTGAAGAGAGGAGAACACAGGCATAATTAGGGGCTACGCCTGCCATTCAGACATGAGAAGGAGAGTTTGATCCCTGGCAACAACACAGGTTGACTACAACCCTGGTGGCACCAGCATTTGTGATCTCTGGCAGCACAATAAAGCATGTGATCTCTGACGCACAGCAATCAAGTGTGTGTGCGTACTACACTTATAAAGCTGTGAGCTCCACGATCAAGTGTGTGTGCAGCTCAGTACAGTAATAATAATGACACAGGGACAGAGAGGGAACTAAAAAGACATACTCAATCATGATAGGAAGGCCAAAGACAGTTTCTATGAAACAAAGCAGTGCTCTGGGTGTGTGGGAAGGCTGAAGGACACCTGGACACATAAAGCGACATTCTCTATACAGTCTTTAGTGACAACAGTGGCCCCTTTCCACTTGTTTGGACGAGCTCACACATGAAAGAACCAATGAGGAACCCAGGTGTGCAGGACCCGGGGCTGAGATCTCCAAGCCTACTCCGATCGGGACTGGGCCTTTTCCACTCAGATCCCCCATTTTTCAGTAGCTAGGCAGTCACACCCAGAAACTGCCCCCCAGCCCGTGTAATCCCATCAATGGCCAATATCCAGAGACTATAAAAGCAAGCTCCCGAAAGTGACATCTTATAGCCTAGTTTTCCCTCTCATAGAACTGGGCAAGCTACCAAGAGTTTTCCTGCCCGCACAGGAGAGCCTGGCAAGCTCCCGGTGGCATATTTGTATGCCAAAACCAGTAACAATGATGGGTCCCATTCTCCTGACCCTGAAAGAGCCTCTAAGGAGGCACCATTGGGAAGGATGAGTAAAGAGAGGCTGCTAAAATTTCAGAGCTAGGACAAATGGAGACATTACCAGGCGTGCTCGAACAAATCGAGGATCAATGGGATAACGCGATAGTGGAAGTGATAGTGATGTATTTGAAAATGAGCTTGAAAAACATTGCTGGGAGTTATTGACATCACGTCAAATAAGCAAAAAAACAGGATCAACTTCAAAAATGAAAATAAAAACAATTTCCTAAAGTTGAAATGCAATTTTGTATATTTAATTGATAAAGAGAGTCTACAAAAAGCAATCACAACAACAAAATATAGCTAACTGGTAGTTTCTAAGGTTGGGAATAAGAAAATACTTCAACACTCAACTGAACACAGTGCAATAAAGTTATGGCAGCTGCAATTCAACAAAAAGACACAGAACGCATACAAATCAAGTAGAAAAAAATAAATTTGAGCCTTTAGTGTACAGAGAAAATCCCAAAGAGGCTCATCCCATCCAGGTATCGGTCCCTGTCAAGGCTCCTTGCTGGAGCCGTGATTCTAACCAGACCCCAGGGTGGCCGGTTATTATCCTTGATCTCTGGGGGACAGGAATTGAGGTACACCATGTGCGCACCCCAAGCTGCAACATTCTGGGCACCCTCTGTGCACCCCATCCAGGTATCGGCCTGTGTCAGGTCTCCTTCCTGGAGCCATGGCTGCTAACGTGGCCACAAGTTATTCTTACCCCTCCATATCCCATAGGAACCATAAGTTACCCTCTTAGTTGGAACTTTCACTAGGTTAGCTTAACCACCAGAAACACATTAGCCAATAATTTGTTAAGCCCACCTCAATTAATACTGCATCATAAGCAGAATAGTAATAGTGAGCATGAAAAGCTAAACCGCATAGGTCACAAGATAAAGGAACGCAGTACCCCACCAAGCTTATTTATTGAACAGGCTAGCCCAGAAGACCCCAACAGCAATGAAGTGCTAGATAATCTCTCTGACAAGGAATTTAGAAGGGAGCTACCGAGGATGGTTAGAGCTAAAAGAAACAATGGAAAGCAATGCCAATAAACTACAAGAGGATTTGAAGGTAGAAATGCGGAAAATGCAAACAAAATTACAAACGGAAATGTCATAACTGAAAAACCTGGTACGCCAATTAAAAAACTCAATGGAAGATCTCAGCAGCAGAGCAACAGCTGCTGAGGACAGAGTCAGTGAGCTCGAAGATGAAGTCCAGAGACTCTCTAGAAAAGAACAGAAGATGGAAAAGAGACTGACAATCCGGGAACAGATGGCAAGAGAAGATCATGATAAAGCCAAGAGCAATAATATAAGAATTATTGGCATCCCAGAGGGACAGGAAGAAAACCCTGATGAAGAAGACACAGTCAAAGACATCATTGCTATGATGTTCCCAGAGCTGAAGAAAATATGCGACCACATTCAGGAGGCCCGAAGGGTACCAGCTAGAAGAAAACCAAATAAAAATACCCCAAGACACATCCTGATCAAAATGACCAAAACCTTAGATAGAGACAAAATCCCGAAAGCAGCAAGATCAAAGAAAGAAATTGCCTATAAAGGAGCAAAATTCTTAAGATTCACAAAACAGCTGACTTGGCTGATGAAACCCTCAGTGGCCTGAAAACAGTGGTGGAATATACTGAAAAAAACTCAATGAAATAAATGCCTCACCAAAAATACTTTACCCGGTTAGACTCTCATTCATAACAGAAGAAACAACACACAGTTTCACAGATAAACAACAGTTCAGGAACTTCACAGACTCAAAACCATCGTTACAAGAATAACTGAGTGGATTACTTTAAGACAAGACAGACCCCTCAAATACAACAAATTTCAGAAGAAAAATGGGACACAATCCTATAACAATAATCTCTCTCAATGTCAATGGGCTAAAAGCACCAATTAAAAGACATAAGAGTGGCAGGGTGGATGAGAAAATTGAACCCAACATTCTGCTGCCTATAAGAAACACATCTCAACGATCAGAGCAAACACAGGCTCAAAGTCAAAGGCTGGAAAACAATCCTACAGGCAAAAAAACTCCCCTAAAAAAGCTGGGGTAGCCATTCTAGTATCTGACCACAGTGATTTCAGATGGGAGAAAGTGACAAGAGACAGTGAAGATCATTTCTTATTGGTAAAGAGATCTGTACAACAGGAAGAACTTACAATACTAGATGTATATGCATCTAATGAGGGACCAGCAAAGTACTTAAAACAAGTACTCATAGACTCAAAGAAAGACATCTATAGCAACACAATACTAGTTGGAGACTTCAACACTGCTTTATCTGGTTGATAGAACAACCAGACTCAAGCTTAGCAAGGACATACTTTATCTGAGGAAAGAAATGTAAGAAAGGGACTTAGTAGATATATACAGGACACTTCATCTGCAAAAAGCTGAATACACATTCTTATCAGGTGTGCATGGAAAATTCTCCAGGATGGACCACATGCTGAGCCACAAAAAATATTTCCATAAAATTAAGAAGATAGAGATTATATCAACGATCTTCTCAGACCATGATGCACTGAAATTAGAAATAAATGACACACACAAACAGAAAAATTAAATCAAACATCTGGAAATTAAAGAACTCACTATTGGACAATGGGTGGCTTAGAAAGGAAATCAAAGAGGAAATCAAAAGATTCCTGGAAACGAACGGAAATGAAGACACGAGTTACCAAAACTTATGGGACACAGCAAAAACTGTGTTAAGAGGAAAGTTTATAGCTCTACAAGCATACCTCAGGAAGGAGGAGCGAGTCCACATATCTAACCTCACCGCTGAAGAGCTTGGAAAATGACCAACAAAAGAAGCCCAATCAGAACAGGAGGAAGGAAATAATAAAACTCAGAGAAGAAATTAACGAGATGGAAACCCAAAATACAATTCGAAAGATCAATGAAACCAAGAGATGGTTCTTTGAGAAAATAAACAAGATCGATAAAGTTCTAGCAAGACTCACAAAAAAAGGGAAAGAGAAAACCCTAATAAACCAAATCACAAATGAAAAGGGGGACATTACAACAGAAACTACAGAAATTCAAAGGATCCTCAGAGATTACTCTAAGAATCTTTATGCCACAAAACACGAAAACCTCAAGGAAATGGATAAATTCCTAGATTCTTATAGCCTCCAAAGGCTAAACCAAGAACACCTGAAATACCTGAACAGACCTAATCACTATCAAGGAAATTGAAATGATAATAAAAAGTCTCCCCAAGCACAAAAGTCCTGGCCCAGATGGATTCACTAGTGAATCCTTCCAAACCTTTAAAGAGGACTTACTCCCAACCCTCTTTAAGCTTTTCCAGGAAATTGAAGTATCAAAAACACTTCCAACAGTTTCTATGAAGCAAATATCACCCTGATACCAAAAGCAGACAAAGATACCACAAAGAAAGAGAATTAAAGGCCGATATCCCTGATGAACACAGACGCAAAGATCCTCAACAAAATATTAGCAAATAGAATCCAACGACACATAAAATAGTTCATACAACATGACCAAGTAGGATTCATACCAGGGATGCAAGGATGGTTTAACGTTTGCAAGTAAATCAACAAAATTCATCATATCAATAAAAGAAATAATAAAAATCATATGATCTATCATTAGATGCAGAGAAAGCATTTGACAAGACCCAGCACCCATTTATGATGAAAACTCTTGGCAAAATGGGCATCGAAGGAACTTTTCTCAATATAGTCAAAGCCATCTACCAAAAGCCCATGGCAAGTATCATTCTCAATGGGGAAAAAATAAAAGCCTTCCCTCTAAGATCGGGCACAAGACAAGGTTGCCCCTTTCGCCACTCCTATTCAATATAGTACTGGAAATCCTGGCCATAGCAGTTAGACAAGAAAAAGAAATCAAGGGCATACAGATAGGAAAGGAAGAGGTCAAGTTATGACTATTTGCAGATGATATGATACTATACTTAGAAAACCCTAAGGACTCTACAGAAGAGTTCCTAGAAACAATAGGTCGATATAGTAAAGTAGCAGGATACAAAATTAACACCCAAAAAGTCCATGGCTTTCTTATATACAAACAATGAAAGAGAAGAAAGAGACATTAAAAAAAAATCCCGTTCACAATAGTACCTCACAAAATCAAGTACCTTGGAATCATCCTAACCAAAGAGGTGAAGGACCTATACAAGAAAAATTACAAAACACTACTTCAAGAAATAAAAAGAGGACACTAGGAAATGAAGACACATCCCCTGCTCATGGATAAGGAAAATTAACATTATCAAAATGGCAATACTGCCCAAAGCACTATACAAATTTAATGCGGTTTCTATCAGGATACCCATGACATTTTTCAAAGAAATAGACAAAACACTCCTGAAATTCATATGGAACAATCAACCCCCACAAATAGCTAAGCAATCCTTGGAAAAACGAAGATGGGTGGCATCACCTTCCTCATCTTCAAACTCTACCACAAAGCAGTAGTAATTAAAACAACATGGTATTAGACTAGAGACAGAGCTGCAGACCAATGGAACAGCACTGAATAACATGTCACAGACCCCCAAATATGGCCACTTAATCTTTGACAAAGGAGCAAGAAATGTGAAGTGGAACAAGAAAAGCCTCTTCAACAAGCGGTGCTGGGAAAACTGAATAGCTACCTGCAAAAAAATGAACTCTGACCTCTGTCTAATGCCAGGCACAAAAGTCAGATCAAAATGGATTAAAGACCTCAATATCAGACATGAATCTCTACAGTACATAAAGAAAAATGTAGGCAGAACTCTCCAAGACATTGAAGCTAAAAGCATCTTTAAGGATGAAACAGTACTGACCATGAAAGTGGAAGCAAACATAAACAAATGGGACTACATCAAACTAAGAAGCTTCTGCACTTCAAAAGAAACAGTGACCAAAATACAGAAAGAGCTCACAGAATGGGAAAGAATATTTACCCAATACCTATCTGATAAGGGATTAATATCCAGGATATACAAGACACTAGTAGAATTGTATAAGAAAAAAAACTCCAACCCCATCATAAATTGGAGAGAATAAATGAACAGAAGTTTCCTCAAAAAATATATATATATAAATGGCCAAAAGGCACATGAAAAAATGCTCCACATCACTAGTCATCAGGGAGATGCAAATCAAAACAACAATGAGATATCATGTCATACCACAGAGACTGGCACACATTCAAAAGAACAAAAGCAACCAGTGCTGGCGTGGATGTGGGGAAAAAGGGACACTCTTTCACTGTTGGTGGGAATTTCGACTGGTCCAGCCTTTTTGGAAACAATATGGACAGTCCTTCAAAAACTAGAAATCGAGCTTCCATATGACCCCGCAATACCCCTCCTGGGAATATATCCCAGGGATGCAAAAAAAAGTACAGTAGAAATGACAACTGTACCTATATGTACATTGCAGCACTGTTCACAATAGCCAAAATCTGGAAACAACCCAAGTGCCCTAGAACAGATCACTGGTTAAAGAAACTTTGGTACAGCTACACAATGAAATACTATGCAGTTGTTAGGAGAGATGAGGTCATGAAATTTGCTTATGAATGGATAGACATGGAGAGTATCATGCTAAGTGAAATGAGTCAGAAAGAGAGGGACAGACATAGAAGGACTGTACTCATTTGTAGAGTATAGAATAACATCACATGAGGCTGACACCCAAGGACAGTAGATACAAGGTTCCGGAGGATTGCCCCATAGCTGGAAGTTTACTTCTTGAGTGGAGGGGAGAAGGCAGATGGAATAGAAAAGGGATCATTAAGAAAATGATGGCTGGAGGAATCAGTAGGGATGGGAGATGTGTGCTGAAAGTGAATAACGGACCAAACATGATGACCTCTCAGTGTCTGTATTGCAAGCCATAATGCCCAAAAGTAGAGAGAGAGTATGGGGAATATTGTGTGCCATGGAGGCAGGGGTAGGGTGGGAAAGGGGGTGTATACCGGAGATATTGGTGGTGGGGAATGTGCACTGGTGGAGGGATGGGTGTTTGATCATTGTGTGATTGTAACCCAAACACAAAAGCTTGTAACTATCTCACAGTATTTCAATAAAATTTTAGAAAAAGGAAAGAAAAGAAAATTCCAAAGAATCAATTAGGAAAAAAGAAAAAAAAACTTCTAGAAAAATAAGTGAAAGAATTAAAGGATCCTGAATATAAGATAAACAAAGAATCCAAATAGAAAATGGTCAGAGGCATTTCTCTGAAGAAGATATACAGATATCAACTAAACACAAGAAAAGATATTCAAAATAATTAGCCAATAAGAAAATGCATATTAAAACCACATATCTTTGACAATAGCTAAAAAGTGAAAATAGCTAAAGTGAAAAATAGTGACCGTCACTGAATTTTGGAGAAGATGAAGAGGAACTGGATGATATATGCCTGGTGGCAACAACATGATACATACACTCTAGAAAAGTTTGGCTGTTTCTTCAACAACTGGAACAGTAATAACCACACATGCCACCAACTACTCCTGGGCATTTATCCCAGAGAAATATGTACTTTCCCTGACAGAAAACCATGCACACAATGTTTACAGCATAAGTGTTTACAGCAGCTTCATTCATAATAGTCCCAAACTCAAAATGACCCCAGTGGCTGTCAGCAGGGGAATGATCAAACAAATTGTGATATATCTACATGGTAGAATAATGTTCAGCAGAAAGATTTTTGGGTACCTGCAACAATCAAATTTAATTTCTAGAGAATTATGCTGTATGACAAGACAATCCCAACTCTGCAATTCTGTTTAAGTCAAATTAAAGTGACAAAATTACAGACATGAAGGAAAAACAATAACCAGTGGCTAAGAGGAAGGATGAGAAGCCAGGAAGATGTCTGAAACGGCTTAATATGTTATGCACAAAGGAGCTCCAGATTCAATTCCTGGTACCACACAAGAGGCTGAGCACCACTGTGTATGTGGTGAGGCTGATGCAGGAAGCTCTCATAACTTTAAAAAGAAAATACAAGATAAATTTATTGTGCTGGGTATGTCCTTTATCTTAACTATATTAATTTCATCATCATCATCATCATCATCATCATCATCATCATCATCATCATCATCATTCCATTAATCGTCAAATTTCTCGAGCAATCTCAGTAACGTCTCCATTCGTCCTAGCCCTGAGATTTTAGAAGCCTCTCTTTACTCGTCCTTCCCAACAATGCCACACTGGAGGCTCTTTCAGGGTCAGGGGAATGAGACCCATCATTGTTACTGGTTTTGGCATATGAACACACCATGGGGAGTTTGCAAGGCTCTCCCATGTGGGCAGGAAACTCTCGGTAGCTTGAAATATTCTAATTATAATAGTGTACTAATGTTCTGCAAAGGTTAGCATTGGAGGAGATGGGGTAAAGTCCTTCCAAATTTCTTTGAATATTTTTTAAAATTACATATGAATCTGTAATTATTTTGGAATTAACTGGATGTTCTACAACAGATGACTGGATTGTGAAGAAAGATGTGGTATATATATATATATATATATATATATATATATATATATATATATATAAAACAGAAACTATGCAATCGGAGGGAATGATGAAATCATGCAGTTTGATGCAACATGGATGCAACGGGAAGATATCATGTTAAATGAAGTAAACCAGAAAAAGAAGGACAGGCATAGGATGATATCACTTATATGTGGTAGTTAGAGTAACTGGATGAGGAAATGGCAATGTTTTGAAGAGGGGATTTGTAGAAAGGCCAGACAATAGAGTCCCACAAGAACTTAATCTGATGGTTTATTGTTTTTACTCAAAATTTTAATGTGTACATTAACCAGCTGTAAATAGTATTAAAATATGGGATTTGATTCAATGGGTCTGAACAGAGGATAGGAATTAGACATTTCTAATATGCTACCTTATCAGAAATACCTCAGAGATACTGCCCACTCTGCACTTTGATCAGCAGACTTAGCCGACTTCTACTGACTGTCAAACTACTATCTATGCAAAAACTGCAGTACACTACACTATAAATTTACTCAACAGATAAAATATTCCATCCAGAAAAAAAGATCATGTTACTTTTAGTATATTGCATTTAAGCTGCAGATAATAATAATTAATTTTTTTTTACTTTCCAGTAATGTCAATTCATCTGATTATATGTTCTATATCTCTGTGTGCTTTTCTACATACAAAAATATTTGGAGCATATTGGTCCTCAAGATTATCCTAATGTAGTACTAAATTATCTTCTGCTATATGATCTATGTATAAAGGTAGTATTGATTCCAACTTCAATTAACCAATTTAGCTCACAATGTGCTCTTCCTGCTGCTAGTATTAAGAATAAACCTAAATATATGATTCAATTCTTGGCACCTTTTAAAAGGTCTTTTGATAACATTTTAGCAATATGTAGGTTTCTGTACAAGTTCAGAGAATAAACTCAATTTTAACAGGGTTGTGAAAACTTACATGTTGAGAATAAACTAATTTGATTTTTGGAAAGAAATGTCAGGAACATGTATTAGTATTATGCCTCTCAAAATCTGATTTAAAAACCTGAAACCCAAGAAACACAATTCTTTTAGAGAATAATGACAAATACATTTAAAAAGTTACTACTACTTACCAATTAGTTATTAATAAGAAATAAGATTCATAATATATATAAAACAGTGTAATATTTACAAGTATGGTCACACAAAGGCGTTTATTTGAAAGAGATCCTTTCTGTTTTCACTGAATGGATTCATATCAAAAATACATCATCATCTTTATAAATTCTTTCTGTAATTTTGCTAACTCAAAACTAATCAACTTAAGAAAAATCTGCATAAAACTCTGAGAACTTATAAAATAAGAAACATCACACAATAATCAGACTTTCTATTAAAAGTGCAAAGAGCTAATAAACATATATGTGTGCATATATATCTACCTCAGTATGTGTGTATATCTATGATGTATATGTATATACATATACATATACATAGCCTGACAATAAAACTAATACAAAGCCATTCCGAAAATGATCTCCCTGATTTGGTCAAAATGCCTAGACTGAGAAGCTGAGAAACATTAAAACACCCAAGACAAGCAAGCAAATATTCCTTTTTGTTTTGCCTTCATATTTAATTTGCAGGAGTGGGTTTGGCCCTCCAAGCAGTGCTCTTGTGGGTTTGGGAGTGGCTGTTGGTGATTTGCTGATACTAAGTTAACCAGGATGGGTTGTTCCAAAACTGTTACCCAGGCCCTGCAGGGTCACATCCAGCTGTGCTCAGGGGGTCAAATGGTGCTGGAGTCCAGATTCTAATCTGGGACATGCAAAGCATGCACCGTGATGGCCAGACTCTCTTCCCAGGTACAACTTTCATAATTATACTAAAATCTTTTCTTGGGGGCTGTGGCCTTAAGGGGCATGCTCAGGCTTCAAACTCAAGGCTTCAAACACATTAGTTGGGGGCAGGAATGTGACTCCATGGTAAAGTGCCTGCCCTAGACGGATGAGGGTACAAGTCTAATCCCCAACAGCATTCCAGATCCAGAGCATGATCTGATTCTGGCAGCTCTGCCCTTTGGGCTCCCGAACATTGCAATGATATGTGCAATCCCCACTTAGCATCACAATTAAAACATGTGAGTACTGCACCCAACTCTGTGACTGCTGGTGAGTTACTGCAACTGAAAACAAAGTGCATGGGCATACAGCAAGTTTGCGGTCCCCATCATTAAAACAAAAACAAAGGCAAGAGAAGGGTGAATAAGATTTATTTATTGGACTGGGGGCCACATCCAGTGATATTCAGGGCTTCTTCCTGGGGGACTCAAGGAACAAAAGAATCTAACCCAGATCAAGGGAAGCACCCCACTGACTTCACTGTCTCTCTGGCGCCAGGGGAATAAGGTTTTTAGACAATACAACATCTTTTCTCATATTAAAAACCAGTGCCCACTTATAGAGGCTAGTATCTACATTAACAAAACCCAAATTTATTTACGTGGCCTTATAAATAAAAGCACTGCACTGTATCACTGTCATCCTGTTCATCGATTTGCTCAATCGGGCACCAGTAACATCTCCATTGTGAGACTTGTTGTTACTGTTTTTGGTATACTGAATACACAATGGGTAACTTGTCAGATATAATTCACTAATGCCCTGACATCTTGGGAGCCTGTTGTTTTCTCTGAGAAGGAAATGAGGGTGGGGTGGCAAACCAGGCAGTGCTCAGGGGTCACTCTCAGTTTAGTGTGTGTGTGGTGGGGGTGGTGCTAGGAGTGAACCAGACACTCCGCATGAAAAACATGTGTTCTAGCCCACTGACCTGTCTCTCCTGACAAGAATAAAAATTTTAACTACACAGAGATCTGGTAAATTTAACTAGAAAGATACATCAGAAATAGATAACCAATATACAGTATCTTTCTAACACTGTGTAGTTTTATTTAAAAGGATTTAGTCTATATCATCTAAGCTGCTGATTACCAGAAAATTATTCACATCATTTATTTCCACCCTTTTAACATCTGTACAACATATAATGACAACTAAAACTACTCGTTAGTCTTCTGATTAGGGCATTATCAACTTTACTGATAACATCAAAGAATGAGCTTTTATTTATTTATTTTTTGCTGCAACTGGCAGTGCTCAGGTATTACTCTTGGCTGCTCACTCCGGGATCCCTGCTGGCAGGGCTCAGGGGACCACATGTGGTGCCTGGGACTAAACCTGTATCACCATATGCAAGGCAAGAGCCCTGTCCACTGCACCTATCCAGCCCCCATGTTTTTATTTCTGTCTTTTGCATATTTATTTATTTTTGTCTTGAGCACCTGCTGGAGCTCAGGGCTTACTCCTGGTTTTTTGCTCAGGCGTAACACATATTCTGTGCTCAGAAGACCATATATGCTGTTGAGTAGTGAATCATGGTCAACCATATGCAAGGCAAACACTTTTTTGCTACAGTTACAATGCTTTCATGCTTTGAGTTTCAGTCATACAAAATACCCATCCCTCCACCAGTATACATTTTCCACCACCAATATCCCCAGTATCCCCTGACTCCATCCCATACTTTCCAGGCCTCTATGACAGACAATTTCCCCAATACTATCTCTCTTCTTTGGGGAATTATGCTGCCCAATACAGATACTGAGAGGCTATCATGTTTGGTCCTTTATCTACTTTCAGCACACACCTCCCATCCAGAACTATCCCTCCAACCATCACTGAGTGATCCCGTCTCTATTCCAGCTAAGGCAAACACCTGAGTCCCTATACGTGCTCTCAGGCTCCATTGCTACATTTAGTTTCTTTAAAGTATGTTTTATCGATAACATGGACTATTTTTATTTTTTATTGGGTACAATCATTTCCAATATTCTTTAATAATATATGCTTGAAATAATTATTAACATTACTAAATTTAAGTCTTACTGTTTCCTCATGTACTCATTGTTCCCTATTTGCTCTTTTCCAGTCCTCTTTTATAGTAGTTGTCAACCATATCATTTTCGTTCCCTTATTGGCTAAATCTTTCCTTTTCTTTTCTTTAAGGTAAACAGGGGCTAGTGTATATATTTTAAAGATATTTGAGTATACCTTTATGTTATTAAACTTCATATATAGAAGAAAATTATACTTCAATTTCTCCCTCCCTAGTCTTTGTGTTATTGTCAGATGTTTTATAAAAATATATAATTTTTAACTTATACAATATTGTTATTTTAAACTATCAATTATCTTTCACTACAAATTTTGAGACAAAAATCCATAGCAAAATCTACCATTTTTATTGTGCAATTCAGTCTTACTGTTATTGATTTTTATATCAAGAATTCTTTACATATTTGATAAAAGACCCTGGTCAGACTGATTTCTATGGTTTGCCTTTTTATTTTCTCAAGTGTCTTTCATGTAACTGAATTTTACATTTTCATTTTTCATTTCTGTAGCCTGTGTCCTAATAAAATTCTCTAGTCCATTTAGAAAAAGTGCAATCCACAGAACTGTGATCACTACTAAGTTAAGAACATTTTCATCAATTCTCAATGTCTATACTCAATCCCCAATATCCTCTGCAACTAAACTTCTCAATGACTACCCTACTTGGTTTCTACATTTGCCTATTCTATATTTCATACACGGAAACCATTCAATATGTGTCAATTTTTATTAGCTTCTTTCATTTGCACAATACTCTTAAGACTCACCTTGATCTAGCAGGTATCAATAATTTGTTATCTTTTATTGCCTAAAAATACTTGGCTATGTGGATATATTGCATTTTGTTTTTCTGTTCATAGCACATGCACTTTGGACTGTTATGAACAAAACTGTAATGAACACTTGAGTATGAGTTTTTGTGTGTACAGATTTTAATATCCTTAAATATATACTCAGGATTGCAATCTCTGGATCATATAGTAACTCGAAGCTCATAAGGTTTGACACATTGAGTAACATTGGCAAACAAATTTCCAATGTGGCTTTGACATTTCATAATCTCATTAACAATATATAAGGGATACGTTGTTTCCAGTATCTTTACCAACACTTACTACCTTTCTTTAAAGAACTTGGATAACCAGTTTGCATTTTCCTAATGGTCAATGATATTGAGCATATTTCCATGCTTATTGGTTGTTTGAAAACCTTCTATTAGAAATGACACTCTAGGGGCTGGAGCAATAGCACAGCAGGTAGGGCGTTTGCCTTGCACTCAGCCAACCCGGGTTTGATTCCCAGCATCCCATATGGTCCCCTGAGCACTGCCAGGAGTAATTCCTGAATGCAGAGCCTGGAGTAATCCTTGTGCATCACCAGGTGTGACCCAAAAAGCAAAAAAAAAAGAAAAAAAGAAATGGCACTATTTTTCCCACTTTCAATTGTGTTACCGTTTTATTAAAGAGAATTTCTTTTAAAAAATTACATTTTTTCAGACATTTAATACTTTCTATACTTATCCTTTTGTGTAGATCCAAACTTCCATCATTAGCATTTTTATTCTGCTAGGACATTATCATTTCAGTAGTATTAAATTATCTGATGCTGTCAGTTCAGCTTTTAAATGCCTGGGAAGTCCTTTACTTTTCCTTCAGTTTCCAACAATATTTTTTCTACGTTTAGAACTCATGGGTTGGCTTGTCCATTCTTGCAGAACTTTAAAGCTATCATTCTACTCTTTTCTGGTTTGTGTTATTTCTGATGAGAAACTGACTGTCATTATTCCTAGTCTAAATGTAAGATGTTTATTTTCTTCTATCTGTTTTTATTTGGTGTGGGGGGGAATTGGGGGGGATTAAAACCAGGGCCTCATACATGCTCTACCACTGAGCTACATCATGGGCTCCCCAACCTGCTTTTAAAAGTACCTCTTTGAAGTCAAAGATATACAAAACATTATCCACTGCCCCTGCCTTCCAGGATGATTATTTACATCACAGTGAAAACTGCCCCTCAGCTAGCATGAGAGCATATCTGCAAACCAAGCTGGCAAAAAACGGCAGCTGAGGGGCCATCAGGGCAGGGCAGCCCGGGAGCTGCCAGATTGAGATCCAGCCACAGGCCAGCAGGGTAGAAAGGTGTATGCCCTGCGGAATTTGGCACTCTCCACGGAGAAGAGGAAGGAAGGAGATGCTGGTGAAGGCACAGCATAGGGCTTAGTTTAACATGGTATGGAAGGGGGGGTGGGGATGGGAGGGCACAGAGGGCAAGAAAGAATGTGAGCAGAGCCCCGTGGCTGCCCTAGAGTCAAGAGTAAATACATGGTGTGTGTCCATGTGTGTCCGAAATGAACAAGAGCTCTCTTCCCTGTGTAAGGTTCTAAGAGAAAGCCTGAATGAATGTCCTAGAGGGAACACATCCTTGAGAGACTAAGACAGAGGCAGACAGAGAGGGGAGAGAAGATTCCTTCTATCTACAAGGCTTCGGATGAAATAATAAGGAACATTGCCTTACAACTCCCCAAATGCTGTAGGCCTGGTGATTCTGGCCAAAGGAAGCTTTAGCTAAAGTGCGAATAAAACATCATTAAGATGTCAAATGGGGGGCCGGAGCGATAGCACAGCGGGTAGGGCGTTTGCCTTGCACGCGGCCGACCCGGGTTCGATCCCCAGCATCCCATATGGTCCCCCAAGCACCGCCAGGAGTAATTCCTGAGTGCAGAGCCAGGAGTAACCCCTGAGCATCGCTGGGTGTGACCCAAAAAGAAAAAAAAAAGATGTCAAATGGGAGGGGGGGCTCGTTCTTAGTAACTTGTTTCAGGGTCACAGGCACTGGTGCACAGGGGAGTGTGTGGTGCTAGGAATAGAAGCCAGACTTCCCACTCGTGAAGCAGTCCACAAGCCCTTTGAGTCCCCACTTATTTTATTTTCTGTCTTCGTGTGATTTTCTTATTGTTCCCTCTATTTGCCATTCACTGAGCTTTTGAGTTCTGGTTTCATATTTTTATATAATAATTTCAGTAATAATTTCTTCAAATGTTTCTTGTCAGCTTTTAAGACTCCAGCTACAGGTATCAAAACCACTTCATATTGTCCTACAGCTGTTTTTCTTTTATTTGTTCCATTTCAGGTCACTTCCATTGCTATGCTTTAAATCCACATGTTTATTTGTTTTGCGGTGGCAAGACTGCAATTAATCCCATCCAGTGTACTTCTAAAAGCATGAACCGTTATTTTCAACATTAGGAGTTCAATCTAGATCTTCATCACATTTTCTGTTCTCCTCCCGGCCATGTGCATGTATTTATCTGCTTATACTAAAGTTAATTTATATTAGATATTTTGATGATCTTATCTATCAAGCCTATTCTATGCATCATTTCAGATTTGTTGCTATTAATTTTATTCTTTTTCCGGATTTCAGCAGATCACCCTTTTTGTGTACATGCTTGGTAATTTTTATGAGATGCCAGATACTGGAAATTTTATGTTAGTAGCTTGGCTTTACTCTAATTCCTTAAAGTATTCTCAGGCATTATTCTGGGATTTGGAATATAGTACGGACCCTGGAAGGATGATTTCAAGCTTTACTATAGCATTTCCTGAATAGCCTTTACTCCTGAGCTCATCTGATTCTAGCACTATGAAAAAGACTCTCCGTAGGAAAAGCCAGAGCATTTCACTCTCGCTGACGGAAACACAAACTATTCTCAGCCTCCTGAAAGTTCCAATAACTATTCTGCCTGCTCCTTCCCAGTGATGTACTATCTGACTTTTAAAGATTACTAAAGCTAAAACAAGCATTTTGGCACAATTACAAATATGTATTGATCCATGTACTGTCAGAAATTCAAGGTAACCTCCCCCCCCCCCCACACACACACACAAAGATATCAACAGCATTCTTTCTTTTTGTCGCTGTCTCTATCTTTTTTGCAGTATCTCTACTACCCCACAAATGTTGATCAAGCCTTGGCCTTCTCAAATTCTCAAATTCTGAATTATTTCTGTGAGTGGATTCTTTCTTCTTAATTGATTCTGTGATACCTCCCTGAACTGCAGCACGGAGCCTCACCACACACTCCTGTCACATGTATTTTTCTCTGCATTTTTTTCTTCCAAATTTATTTAAGACAGAGGACAAAGTTACCTCACCCCCTGTTGCCCTATATTTTAACTAAGTGTGGAAGACTAAAACACTTTTAAGAATATATTATTATTCATTCATTCATCAATCTCTCAGAGAAGCTAATCTTTAAAGTCTTATTAGACTGACTGGAATCCTGAAACGTTTTACTTTCTTACATATGTCATACCTATTTTTCACCATTTATGATATCTAGTTTACTTCCTTAAAAGTAAATTGAACATACTTAAAACCTTATAAAGTGGTAAGCAAAAATTCTATTTTTCTAGATTTTATATCTTCTAACAGAGATGTTAAGACCATTTCTTCCCTACCCAGTCTTTTATAGTTGCTACTTTCACATCTAATTTGACAGCAATTTCTTTCAGCACTTGGCTTTATCCAATATTTTCAAGTTATTCAACTGTAAAAATAAAGGTTGTTTTACTTTTCCCTTCACCTTCCTTCACTGGTTTTGCATATTATAGTAAAAAATATACCTGGAGTGGGGCTGGAGTGATAGCACAGCGGGTAGGGCGTTTGCCTTGCACGCGGCCGACCCGGGTTCGAATCCCAGCATCCCATATGGTCCCCTGAGCACCGCCAGGGGTGATTCCTGAGTGCATGAGCCAGGAGTGACCCCTGTGCATCGCCGGGTGTGACCCAAAAAGCAAAAAAAAAAAAAAAAAAAAAAACCTGGAGTAAAGAAATTTAGAAATAGACTCAGTCGAGGAAAAAGAAACAACTACTACAGATGTTGTCCTATTCAAGACTATGCTTTCAGTGTGAACTAATCATTCACTAAGTTAGTACAAACCCAGTTAGAAGTTTACCAATAGAGCTTCTACACATAACCAAGTTGTGACAGCTAATTTAGTATCTAAAAACTTTTAGTCAAGTACTTAGGAGAAAAAAAATCTGTTAAGCAAAGAAAGTTAAGTCTTATAATATGGAAAATAAAGAAATATAGACACCAGGGAGATTGTGTTAGGGAGTCTCATAACCTTTCCCATTACAAAAGTCATGTGTAACTAATAAATACACCCCTGACAGGAAATCTTAAAGAAAGGTACAACATGCAATTTGTGAGACAGGATAAGGAGCAAGCTCATGCAAAACATGGTATAGATAAATGTCTCAAATACCAATAAGCAATGATCACAGTGTGGCAAACAGCTTAAAGTGGCAGAGAGCATGTCAATAGATGAATTTATACCAACAAGTCCATTATTTTCACATAATAGAAGATGACATATTACCTGTATAATTTTAAAATGAAAAACCAGCTTTTAATAATAAATTATTAAAAATCGATAGAATTGCCAATTCCATAAAACCTAAATTATCCTTTAATAAGCTACAAAATGGATTTACTAAAAATTATAAAAAAAAATAGTGATGACCTTCCTGAATCCTCATCTTCTTAGAATTTACCATGTTCAAAATGTTGATTTTAGTATATTATAAAAAATAGGTTGGCTGAAATTATTTTAAAAATAAACTCTATAGAAAATAAAAATTGTACATAAGACTGTCACAATACTAGTGATAAGACACAAATTTCTCATAAATACACCATGGGTCAAATTTTCCAATATACCAGACTGCAAAGTAGTGTGAATGAGAACTAATAATAGGAATCTAATAATAACTCACTAAATGTGCTTATAATCATTTTACCTTTCGCTTGCTCATTTATTCATATCTGAAATTTGTACAGGAAACTTTAAAAGCCATGCTGGGCAGGATATATTCTGAAAGTAAATGAAGTATGATCAGTTCTTCAGAATATCAAAAGAGAAAGCAGTACTACCCTAAGGCTACAGCTAATTATTTCTTGAATTGGGTATCTTCAAAATTCATTGCTTACTTTGAAGGCTGTTCCATTGTTCATCAGTTCTCTTGGTGTATAAGCAAAGAACTCTTTTTTTTTTTTTTCTGAATCTCTGGCTTAAACTTTACTCTCCTTGGCTTTATTTATTTTATCTTATTTGAGATTCTCGAGGCCACATGCAGTGGGGCTCAGAGGGTACTCTAAGTTCTGTGCGTGTGAGTCAACCCAGTGGTGTGTAAAGGCCCGGGCTGAGCCAGGGATGCCAGGCCTCCTAAGCAGACACGCAGCTCTCTGAGCTCTCTCCTGCCCAACTTCCCTCAGCTTTACACAAATGCTGCTTTCTCACAATCTCTAAGGAATAAAATAATCATTTTCCTTAATTTATAATATTTCCTTGAAAGGATCTATGAACTATGATTATGTTCTCTGACATTTCAACTTTTCTAGTCTATACAAATGTAGAAATGTATACATTACACTTACCTCTCCATATCACATTCTTGAACTTGTGGATTTGTATATCAGATACATATTTGAGAAAAGTGAATTTATAAATACTTAATACATTAATGCCAAGACCTCCACATTTTCATAAACTATATATTCATATATAATATTTAAAATAAAGTAAAATATATATTAGTTATATATATATATACATCAGTAACCACAACAGAAAAAAAATGCTTCAAATTCCCTTAATTTTGAATAGAAATGTCAAATTGTCATCCTTTTTCAACATTAAATTTAAAAAATGTTATTGAGTACCAGTGCTACGTGAGGCTCTGTATAGCACCAAATGTGTTGTAATCCAAAGCAAAAAAGCCTCTGACTCCACTTATAGTTTACAGAAAAAGAGGTATCTAAGAGGTATCTAAGACAGACATTATATCAAGAAAACACAAAGTGTAAAATTAGTTATGATAAACACCGTAATCTTGACCAGAATTTTGAGACTCAAACTTTATCTTGAACCAGAGAAGTTTCAACTAGTGAAGGAAGTCCAAACTAAGGCTGTAAAATTTTAATAACAACTTCAAAAAATTCATGAGTTCATTATAACATGAATGTAGAAGATGACAAAGAAAATGAATTTACACAGGTCAGTTCGGACCTTGTCCACTATATGAAGTTGTTTGAAATTTATCATCAAGTTATTGAGAAGCAGAAAATAAGTAGTCAGGGAGATGAAACCAGGAAAGTCCCAAGCACAAAGCCTTCACTGATCTCTACATGCCTGAATCGCCAAATCATACTTCTCCATGATACATATTCTTTAGATGGTTTTAAGGAAATCAGAGTCCAGTCCAAGCTTTATCCTTCTTCAATGACATGTGATCTTTCCAAACCCCAATAATTATTCCCTTTCTGGGGTTTGGGGCCACACCCAACAATGCTCAGGGATTCCTCCTGGCTCTAAACTCAGTGATTACTCCTGGCAGTGCTAGGGATGCAGGGGGCTGGGCCTGGGTTGGACGCATGCAAGGCAAGCATCTTACCTGCAGTATTATAGCTCGAGCCCCTTCCCCACTTTCTTAATACTGTGATACTCCTCAACCCTCTGTATATGTCCCTCTTGTTATTCAACTCATCCTAACCCAGGGTTTTTATTTTTCTTTCCCCAAAGCACTATCATCAACTAAATACTGTATGTTTCCTTGTTTTATGACCTATTTCTCCCTGGCCCACAAGAAAACACTCTTCAAACATGTTAACCATGCTAGAATATTACTTGGCATAGAGTCAGCAGTCAGCAAATGCATGCTACATTAATGACTAACTGAATGAAAGAATATATAATGAATAAATATATTAAGCCTAGTATATGATGAACTAAAAATAAATGGAGGGTCAGAAAGATAGTATAGTGGATAGGGTGCTTGCCTTGCATAAGGCTAACTTGGGTTCAATCCTAGGTACCCCAGAAGGTCCTCCACACCCCACTTGGAGTGATCCCTGAATACAGAGTCAGAAATAAGTACTAAACATTGCCAGGTGTGACCCCCAAGTCAAAAAATAAATACATAAGTGGAGAATATCTGAAGAGCATTCATAAGCAAACCAGAAAGACTATTAAGGTCTACAAATTTAGAGAAAGGAGAAACTCAAGTCTAAATCTTCTATAATTGATCCTAGTGACCTAATACATTAGTGACGTAGATTATTAGTAACAACAGATGTTGGTAAATCTACTTCTGTATATCTCATATACCTCTGATATTATCTCTGCAATGTTTGACTCTAAGTAGTAAATAAAAAAGAAACTAAGCCAAAAAAATTTTATTTCCCACAGAAATATTCATATGCACATTATATATTATTTTAAAACCTATATTTCATTATGATTGTATATCTCTGTGACAATTAAACAAAAGCATTTAAACATACAAACAATATCTGCTCATCATTGCAGCTTTCAGTATCCAATATACACAGCCTTTTCCATCACATTTAGATGGAGCAACCTAAAAGGTATCAAAGGTCAGAGCAAACATAAGACTAATACTGACTTATACTTCTGCCTAGTATAGGTAAATGCTCACGCATGAAAGGTTAGCTCCTTAATATCTATGTATAAATAAAATTTTATATGTATGCTTTTCAAAGATAACTTTTAGTAACATGGGGGGAAATCACAGCCCAAATACAAAGCAAATTACAATGCACTGGAGCAATACACCATCAACTCATTTGTTCCCTTTTAAATATTCATGGAAAGTAGCAACTTGAGCCCTGCACTCTCACAAAGCACTTTCCTCTAGCAGGCGATCTTGAATCTCTGGGTGTGGAGGAGTGGCCGCCCACTTCGGTAGGCAGGGGCCTTGTGTCTCCAGTCTGTTGCTCTATGCCACACACATATGGCGTTAGTAGGAAGTGGTAACAGTTTGAGCAAACGTCTGCCACAGAATCAGTTACCTGTCACAGCCAAGCAGGGCTACGGCTACTAACCAAGATACCACCACAGGCTGGGCTGGGCCTCTCGACAACCATGCCAAAACACGGTGACTGCTTTATTTGAGAAGGGTTCTCGGGGGCCGGCGAGATAGCTCAACAGGCTGTGCACATACCTTGCATGCAAGAGGCTCCAAATCTATGTCCAGCACTAGAAGGAGATTCCCTGAACACCAAGCTGAGTGACTCCAAGGTCTAAGGCCAAAGTAACCAACAACTACCAAAGAGTGTGGGCCCCAAACAAAAAGGAAAGGAAGAAAGTTACTCTTTCACAAAGCTTTTAAACAATGTTTTCATTTGAGGGTAACAGCCAATAGTAGTTGGGGGCTACTCTTGGACACATTCAGGAGACTGCGGGGAATTAAGCCCATGACTCCCACATACAAAATATTGGTCAGTACACTGAGCTCTCTCAGCCCTAAATAATGAGTTTTATCAATCCTCACAAAAATCTTTCATTACATGATCATGATTACATATCTTTATTTTACAAAGTATATAAGAATATGTGTAAGGAGAGAGAGAGAGAGAGAGAGAGAGAGAGAGAGAGAGAGAGAGAGAGAGAGAGAGAATAGTTACCATCAGCTACTTGTATGGCCAATTTACTTACAAATTATCAACTTGTAATTAAATAAACTAACATTGTCATATTATTCTCACTGATCATTTAACAACTACTTTACTTTCCATCTTAGTTATTAAATGTTCTAGCATTTTGAGTTATTAATCTTATTTGCTCTATCAAACTAACCAGGATCATGAGAATATATATGTGTGTGTATGTATATATATTCTTATATTACCCTGTCTTTTACAAGTCAAAAAAGACATTATTCTATATATTCTTCAATGTTAAGTGCATCCCCTTTTAATCCTATCAACAAATTAAAAGAAATGAGATACAGGAATTAAATAAGATACAGGAATATACTTGGTTAATGCAGAAACCACAGTGACAACCAAACAGGAGGGAAGATTATAAATAAGCTTTATAAGTCATGATGGGTGATTAGGTAAGACTTATTCACTGTTTCTAAAACATTTTATTTTCATGTTAGAATTTAAAGAAATTAAGATAAAAGCATGAAAGCAATGTATAAATAGAAATGTTTATAAAAAGAATGTATAAAAAGAAATTAAGTGATGCAATTATGCCTCTTTTACCAGAACTTATTACTTAAATGGATATTTTATCTGATGGAAAACACATCATCTATCTGGTATTATAAAACAAAATATACTTACTTTTAACCTTCAATTTAAAAAAAAAAAACTTTTAACCTTCAATTTGTATTAACTGGATGTGCTAATAAATAGGTATCTATAGAATTGCCCTAATCTACACAAACTGAAACCATATAGTATATCAGCTGGACAAAAAGAGATCACAGCTTGAATCAGTGACAAGCTAGAAACTGAAGTACAGATATGACTAATTCACTGTGCAATAGAGCTGCGTGACATATAAAACAGTAGAAGGTGCTACAGAATGGTGGTTGGGAGATACAGATGGTCAGGGGGTGGGGTAAGTAAGGGAAGGCGACCAAAAGGTACAGAATGGTGAGTGGAGGAAACAATAATACTATATTGTGCATCAGGAGGTTGTGAAAAGAATTGATTTTAAGAGTTATCATTAAAAAAAATACTGCAATGCTGTACATCATGGATGGTACTTAAGCATACTGTGGTGATCACTTCATAACCTATACAATTATAAAATCGTTATGGCATTCCTCTTGAATGAAAGCAATGTTAAGCACTTTGATTTTTTTTTTAAAGTAGGTCAGCATGGTGAACAGGACTTTCACAAGGGTTGATCACACTAAATAGGAAGGGTACCAAAGGATGCTCCCCACAAGACATTTTTGTTGGTTTGTTTGTGAGGGGTCAGAGAAAGGGGGGCTTAAGGAGAATGCGGATATGATGACATGATTTTCCTCCATAGCAATATAAAGCTTGCTTCCTTCCTCATAAATGAGTTCCAGGGTCAGATTTGAACTACTGGTATTAGAAAAAGGGATAATCACGGAGTATCAAACTATAATTATAGTTTTATAATTCTGTGACTAAAGGCCTTGAGAGTCTGATGAGACAGATTATGCCTTCACTCCAGCTGGACAAACTCAAATTGACATCAATTGCAACTTCATTGCCTAGTGGCCCAACTATTCTACTAGCTTTATATTTGCATCACTCTGTGCATGTCATGTGAATGTGAATATACTGCAGGGGCACTTGCTAGACTCACAATGGAGCCAACAACTGGGCCATGACAGTAGATTAATCTGAGGTTCCTCCCAAAGGTGAAATGGTTTGGGTTAAAGTCAGTAACAGAAGGACTGGTAGCTGAAGGGAAGGGAATGAATGGGTAGGCAATTAAAGAAAAACATGGCACTAGTGCTTTTTAGACAGGCTCAAAGCAAGAGAATAATGTTGTGCCTTAGAACAACTATATCACATACCCAGAGGGTAAGGTCGTATGTCTGCCAAGACAGCCTCTGCTTTGGAACCCGACAAGGTCTAAACTGAGAAACATGTACTGGAGATATTTTGGTCATATGCCATCATGAGGAATAGGAACAATTTTGGATGAATGAATCAACCCTAGTAATACATCAATATCTTTTGTTTATTTTCTTTTTTTTTTCTCAGGTTACATCTATTACAAAGAATATCATGTGGGAAAGAATTTCCAGGAGCTGCTCCCTGCTGGAACATCAAATTGTGCAATATATAACTCTAGCACACCGATCACTATGTAACTGCAAACTTAATGACTGAAAGCTTAGAAACAGAAGGATCCTGGCTATAATACACAAAATAGAGCATCTGCGTGTCTTTTATGCCACAGAGTGCTATATACAACTTGCTTCTGTGGGTCAAAATTATTAAACAAGTCAGAAAGAAACAGTGGGGCTTCTGGCAAAAATAAAGATGCAGAATATCACGTGATGAGTCTATCCCCTCACTGGGAAGGCCTGAACTTGAAGGAAGGGTAGATGAGGATTTATGTCACAGTCAGAATAAGTTACAGATAGGTGTGATCGACTATCTGTGATAATAAGTTTATGTGTCAGCTACATCATGTGGTCACATATACGGTCAAACATATTAGCTGTTTCTGTGAGAATGTCTTCGGATGGGTTTGACATTAAAATACTAGATTCTGTGTAAAGCAGATTGACCTTCACAATATAGGAATTTTGGCCCATTTCCAGGGATTAAAAGGAATGAGGACTGATGTCCCTGTAAGCAAGAGGGAATTCTGACTGCAGACTGTCCTCACACTGCAGCTCTTCCGAAGTTCTCAAATCTCCAGTGCTCCCCCTCATAATTTGGACTTACAGCCTCCACAATCACATACTCCAACTTTTTGGAATAATTGGTATATACAACCTCGTATTTCTGTTTCTTGGGAGACTCCTGATTATCCAGTTGGCCTTACTTGAGCCCTTAGAGCTTATGATGAAGACTGAATTATATACTAAGCTGTCACTGTCACTGTCATCCCGTAGCTCATCGATTTGCTCAAGCGGGCACCAGTAACATCTCCATTGTGCAATTTGTTACTGTTTTTGGCATATTGAATACACCATGGGTAGCTTGCCAGGCTCTGCCATGTGGGCAAGATGCTCTCGGTGAGGGGCAGAGGAATCAAACCCGGGTCGGCCATGTGCAAGGCAAAGGCCCTACCACTGTGCTATCACTCCAGCCCATATATTAAACACTAAGTGAAATAATCTATTATACAGGATTATTAAAAGAATGATTTTAAAAACACAAAATGGAAGGGGTACAGTCTGCCATACATAAAACAGAGAAATCTTCCTAGAGGTTGATCTAAGCTTGAAAGATCCACAGACAGATACAGGGTAGGGAGTGAAGCTAAATTCCTAGAACAAATGATCCCAGCACTCGCAATATACAACAGCAGGGCACGTTAGATAACTGCAAGTAGGTTTATATAGCTCAAGTGGGAAGAGTAGGAGCTGGGGCAGAGAGACAGATGATAAAGCAAGAAAAATATAGAAGGGCCAACTCATGAAAGGTCTGGTATGACAGTCAAGCAATTTGTATTTCATCTTCTAGAGAAATATAAAAAGGTTCTAAAAACAGGAAAGCAATCACATTTTCCATTTTAAACAGATTCTCTGGGAGCTGTTGAGAATAGTCTTGATGGTGGAATAGTAAAAAGAGAGCAGAAATGAACAGATCCCAATGGAAGGAAATATCTTAGCCTGGTTGAGTTGCCGTAAGAAAGTGCTTTGGAAGGGCAGCTTCTGCAAGAGATGGGAATCTTGTGGGACCTCTTAAGAATAAAAGCTACCATGGATGTCAAATAATAATTTTTCTGTCTCATATGCTGTATTCTTCCTCAGCTACAAATAATTCATCACTAAAAGCTGTTTCCTTCCCTTTGATTGTGAGTTTACAGAAAATTTTTATCAGGTGATAAACTATCACCTACATTTCCTATCTTATATTGCCTATATGGACTGGAGCGATTGCACAGCGGGTAGGGCATTTGCCTTGCACGTGGCCGACCCGGGTTCGATTCCTCCATCCCTCTACCAAGAGTATCCTGCCCGCAAAGCAGAGCCTGGTAAGCTACCCGTGGCATATTCGATATGCCAAAAACAGTAACAGGTTTCACAATGGAGACGTTACTGGTGCCCGCTCGAGCAAACCGATAAGCAATGGGATGACAGTGCTATATTGCCTATATATGCTCTGGGTCATCCTCTGGGTCTCCTGGGGTAGTGCCTTCAATGCTTGGGAAACCACATGGTACTCTGAATCAAATCTTGATAATATGCATGCAAACATGTACCCAAATCCCTACACTATCTCCCTGGCCAATGGTACGCCATCACAAAAACATGAAATACTTAACCTGGTCCAAAATCAAAACTATACAAACTCCATGGGAGATTACACAATGCTTTCCCCTTTATCTCATTCTTCCACATTCACCACAAACAGTGTGAATTTTGAGTTAACCTTTCCATTGCTTTTTAAAAATGAAAATAAACAACACATATAATTCATTTCCATCTTTTTACCTATAAAAGAAAAAAACACACCTGTAATTTTGTAAAATACAGGAATGTCCCCCAAAAGAGATTGTACTGTTTTATATTTCCACCAGTAATGTATGAGAGAAATATTTCCTCCTGTCTCACATAATGAATATGCCATCAAGTGTATAGATAGCTATCAAACTGCAGGTGAGAAGCTGTAGGTCAGTGTCACTAACATCTCTTATTTTGAGTCTGGTCAAACATGTTTCAATGTTTATAGGTCCTTTTTTTTTTTTTCAGTTAACAGCTTACTTATGCCTATTACCGATTAGCAGATTTCTTGAGTGTGCACTATTTTTTGACCTTTTCATTTTTAAGTGCAAGAAAAATTAATAATCTTTGGCAATGCCTTTGTTATTATGACAAGGCTCATGTCATTTATTTTTTGATCCGGACTGAAATCAGACATTTCTCCACAAAACTCACAATGTTTTAATAGGAAGCATTAGCTCACAGTTCACATGTAGTGAGTTAGTATATCATGACTACAATCAGTGGTACTGGGCTCACAGGATTCTTTCACTGCTTGCACATGGATATCTGACCCTGGTGGAGTTTACTTTGGTATACACTGTGATGGATAGTCAGATTTTATATTCTTAGGGATAATTATCACATGCACGGTCATTTCCTTCCCAGGGATTAACAACGAGATATATCAGAAAGTATTTTTATGTGTATTTGGATTTCCGATGTATTTCTGAACTTTGTGTTCCGTTCACTTGGTTCTTGTGTCTATTAATAAAGTAATGTCACATTATTTTTAAGAGTAGTGCAGTTTTTTCTATTGGGTTTTCTAACATGAACCATAAAAAGAAAATATCATTTGATTTTCTTCAATTCTATGATGCCTCATCACTAATATCCTAGATACAGCATCTCACACTGTGGGAGTAGAGGTTAAAGAGAAATAGGTTAAAGTCACATGAGCCTGCTAACCAGCTCTATCTCTGATTTTACATATAGGCTAATGATTTTACCTCTCTATAAAAAACAAAATCCCATAACATTAGCCACTAGTCCAATGAAAGGGCTTGAGGGTACAGTGTTGCTTGGGTCCTACTGTACAAGGGATAACTTGAGGTACCCTGGTGGTGCTTGGAGGCCACTGGAGCCACAGCTAGTGGTTTTCAGGGGTCTCCAGGATTGTAAGACATAATGCTTGGGGAGAACCAGGTGGTATCAGGGATCAAACTGGGGTTGGCCACTTTTCAGGAATGTGTCTTAACCCCCATATTATTTAGCTGGCCCCAATTTTAATTTCCCAATAAAAGATATTCCCATTATGAGATTCAGGAATATATAATATATATATAAATAATGTGTGTATACACTTACAATCAGGATACATATATATTATTACTTACAAAAACAACTACTGTCACTGTCGTCCCGTTGTTCATCGATTTGCTCGAGCGGGCACCAGTAAAGTCTCCATTGTGAGACTTGTTGTCACTGTATATATATTCTTTTGTTACTGTAACAAAATATATCTTTTGTTACTGCAACAAAAACAACTAAGAATATATATACGTCTTTATATATATAAGCATCATATATACTAGTTGGATATACATATATCAACATATATGGATCTGTCACGTCACTGTCATTCCATTGCTTATCGATTTCCTCGAGTGGGCACCAGTAATGTCTCTCATTGTGAGACTTATTGTTACTGTTTTTGGCATATCCAACACACCACAGGTAGTTTGCCAGGCTCTGCCGTGCAGTCTCGATACTCTCGGTAGCTTGCCAGGCTCTCTGAGAGGGGCAGAGGAATCGAACACAGTCGGCCACGTGAAAGGCGAATGCCCTACTGCTGTGCTATCACTCCAGCCCTATACATATGGATATATATATATATATATATATATATATATATATATCCTTAGCTATTTTTCTAAGTGTAGTAATTGTTGATATTCTCCTATTAGGCAGATTCATAATGTTACTTCTTAATTAGGTAATCAAGATAAATATCAAAGGAAAAGATCCAGATAAGGTAAGAAAATAAAATCTCTCATCAATTCGGCTGGATTACAAATGCTCTATTTGATAATGACTCAATATTGACATGAAAAAGAAAGTTCAGGGGCTAGAGTGATAGTACAGCGGGTAGGGCATTTGCCTTGCACATGGCCAACCTGGGTTCCATTCTTGACATCCCATATGGTCCCTCAAGCACTGCCAGGCGTAATTCCTGAATGCAGAGCCAGGAGTAACCCTTAAGCATCGCTGGATGTGACCCAAAAAGCAAAAAAAATTAAAAACTTAAAAAAAAAAGAAAGTTCAAAAATTTCATGCTACATTCTGTATCTGCCATCTTATTAACTACTTAACATGTTTAGTGCATTTAGTCAATCTGATTGAGACTACCAAAACAGTCTTTGGCACTCAATTCATCTAGCTAGCTGGATAGATACACATACAACTTTCTATTCCTAAAATTACCTTTCACACCATTCTCTACTTTTTAAATTGATAGTATCTTTCTAAATTTAAAGAAATTATCCAAATTTATTAAGGCTATGTGTCTTTATCAACTAAAAACAATAAAATGTATATTATATTGACTATATGCTAGCAAAAGAACTTGTTTGACAATAAAATGCATCTATGTAAATACGGAGTATTCTTTTGTGTGGTTATGGCACTGCATTTTAAAATCAAACTGACAGCTCAGTTTATTTTACTTACACAATAAGTTTAATTTACATAGAAATGATAGAGCATTTCAAGAGCAAGTCTTAGGAACAATTTCTGCTGAATGACTGCTATAATAATCTCCTTAAGCCAGAAATAAACAAACTAAAACAGCAGTTGTGAAACATATACAGTACTTGCTGAAGACAAAACTCAATATTCAGTACAGAAATACTTAAAAAAAAGGGGGGGCTAGCTTAGATTGCTGACTGAATTAAATCTGTTTCCTTAAAACTTTAATCTTAGGCATATCAAGAAGTTAGTTATTAAGACAGGCTCCCAAACAACAAACTCAAATTTGTCCTATCTTTTGAATTACCATCTCTTTCAGTGCTTCATTGTCTGACACATGGTAAGATAAGTTTCAGAGGTTCTCATTTAATAGAATTAGGCATCTTATTGGTAATATGAACTACTTAATTGCTTCCAGAATTTAAATATGAAGGATTACTTGATTTGTAGAAATTGCAGCAGACCCTGGCAAGCTATCTGTGGTGTATTCAATATGCCAAAAACAGTAACAAGAAGTCTCACAATGGAGACGTTACTCGAGAAAATCAATGTGCCCAGTCGAGAAAATCAATGAGTAACGGGATGACAGTGATACAGTGATATAGTGATAGAAACTATAGACAGCTACATAAAATATATATTTGGGGTTTAGTGAAGTAGTTCTAAAGTTTGATTATGAGTTAAACATTTCTAAAAAAGGGCTAGAGATGTAGCTTACAATGGAGTAGTTGCCTGGCATATATGAGCCCTGGGTTTCATACCCAGTTTCATAACCAAATCCCCCCCCCCAAAAAAAAAAAACCAACTGCTTTTTTCCCCAAAGAAAATACAGTCTTTTTAACCAAACAATTTTAGTGACAATTTAATAGTTTGAAACTTTTGAATTTTAATGGAACAAAACCAGTCAAATGTTTAGTATTATAATCAGAAAAATTATCAACAGATCATTTATATTTTTGCCAATAAAGTATAACTTGATACTTAAATTCCTAACAGTAAAAGATACGTAAAATGCAGATATCCTGAATTTATACTAAAGTTTACATATTTATATCACACTCATCTATTATTCAAATTATTATAATACTAAAAATCATTGAGACACATTTTTTTAAATATGTGTAAAGATCTGCATTATCAACATGCTACACAGGGGACCAATGAGATGGTTACAGTTGCCTTGTATGTGGGCTAACTGAGATCCAATCCCCAGCGCCATATACAGTCTCCCAGTCCCCACCAGGAGTGATTCCTCAGCATTAAGTCAGGAATAAGTTCTGAGTGCTGGCAGGTGTGGACCTAAAACAAACAACCAAAACAAAAATGCTACACAGAGAGTGGTACCATAAAAGAAAGAAATAAAGCTACTCTGGGAAGTCGGGGACGGGAAAGATGAAAGAAAGCCAAGTCGTGCTTCGGTTTAGTTTACCAACTTAATTTTCTTTTTTAAATGCTCTTAATTATTTTTATTTCATTTTTAATCATGCTAAGTGGACCTAAAACAAACAAACACCATAAATGCTATATAGAGAGAAGTACCCTAACAAATACAGTTACTCAAAGAAGTGTGTGTGTGGGGAAGCCAACTCATTCTTGGTTACTTTACCAAATTAACTTTCTTCTTAAAATTATTTAATTATTTTTATTTCATTTTAGATCTTGCTAAGTGGAATTCATCTTTAAATCCACTTTAGTTGTTTTTGGAAGAAGGCAAGATAGAAAGAAAAATAGATAGAAAAAAACAAAGAAAGAAAAATAGGGTTTGAGAAAAGACTATCAAGGGGAGAAAAAAAGACTGAAGAAGAGGGAAGGAAAAAGAATGGGAAATTGATGAGCAAAGAGAGAAAATAGGAAGAGACAAAAATGTAAAATATTAATGAATAATAAACTGGCTAGGTCTAACTTTAAGGCATAGCTTCTTAACAAAAATTATGGAATATGCATGGATGAAAAGACAATCCACATGTGCATTAAGTTCCACTAAAATGAACCCCTAAAAATTCAATACACTAAAAATTATATCATCACTGGAATATAACTTAGGAGATGTACAATTCATTCCTAAGATGTAGGAAATAAAATTCAACATATAGTCAAGCTACAAAGGAAAAATTTTCAGTAAAAACAAGTATTCTGAATAAGACACGAGAAGCAGTCGTATGGGAAAAATTGCTAAAGCAGGTTTTCTGCCTCTAGCCTTTGGTTTTTTTTTTTTGTGCTATATTTTATACTAGAAAGTAATGTTTCATTTTTATCCTCATACCAGACATATTGAAGAATGAAAGGGATTGGTATTTAGGGCAGATAGGAAATGAGTCTAAATTTGAAGAAAACTGCATTAAAAGTAAAATTTTATCATTTGAAGAAGCCCTTTGGGGTAACTTGATGAAGAGCACAAATATAATAATACAGGATTTATCAGCTGGGCTATATGGCCTCCACTGTGGGGCCCCAGTAGATTCCAGAGGGACACAGGTGAAAATCACATAAGTGGGTGAACATGGAACAAGACTGAGACACCAACAGTTCGTATGGTCATCGGAACTCCACATATTTTGATTAATCTGCAAGGTCTACCAGAAACAAATTGGTAACCATCATTATCTCCAAAGAACTATGCAGAGGTCTGACAGGAGACATTTATACATAAAATTATCTAGTAAGATACATTAGCCATATTTTGATATATATTATGTTGGATATAAGTTTAAAGTAAAGAAGCTACCAAAAGGACAAGGCATGCTTAGAGAATAGGACCTGTCCAAATAAAAAAAGTACATGAGTCTCATGAAAAAAAAGTAAAAATGGAAGCCTTATCCAAAAATAAATAAACAATCCTGGTCCTTCCCTAATGCCACAGAGTATAAATAGTCTATAATTAAAATTTTATCACTTTAAAGCACATAATTAATTTAAGTAGAAATGGGCAAACTTTCCTTGTCAGCAGTAGAAATTATTCAGAGCATTATATATTCTTAAATTATAAATGTTGGAGCAAAATGTCAAAAACTGTGAAGGTCTAGAATTTTATTTTGCTCGCAAGCTAACAAGCTGTCCTGCTAGAGTTTCGTGCTGCCAGAAGACACTCAACTCCTGGATCAGAGACAAAAGTCTTTAACTGGGAATAGGACTTGTTAAACTTTTCCCACTTGTGCCTACTTTTTGCCAGAGAAACTTTTACACAAGCCCAGTAAACAGGTATATAGAAATAGATACAGAAGTAAAACATCTTCAGATAACATGTCATAATTATTTTATTCTTAAAAAGCTTTGTGACTCTTCTATGGGGTTGAAGCCTCCTAGTCTAAAACCCTAGTACTTAGAAAACAGTTGACAAGCTGAGTTTCATGTTTTCATCTTTCTCTCTCCTGCTGAAATCTCTGAGAGGCACTGGGGTGGGTAGGCTACGGGTAGAGGCTGGACACAGCAGGCCTATATCACAGTTGAGGAATGTCATGAAGCCCAAACTCTGGATGCTGCTAACAAATCTTTGTCACTTATGGCTGAAGAGAAGAATATTGTTCTTAGTACCTTGGACAGCAAATAAGTTTGCTTTCTGCCTTGAAGAAATAAGAATACAATCCTTATTTTCCAAAGATGACTCTGAGGCAAACATTCTGGAAAATCTAGTCCCTAACAAAAGCTGTCAATGCTTTTGTTCAGAGCCATGAAACTACACGACATCCAAGAAATATTGTCTCCCAGCAAACACAAACTATGTCTCATACATATTTCTTTGCTATTGTTGAATCAAGTCATTCATGTTGACTATTTCATTAAATACCAAAAAAGAATGTAGAAATGTCAGTTTTTATTTAAAGAAGTAAAGCAATTTTCTGCTTATCACACTAAACCAGCAGTATCATGTGAGATACCGAACGTTTGACTTTATCGAGTCAAAGCTAAGCAGTTTATATCTAATTGGCTAACTAAATACTAATTTCTTCAAACAGATAAGCACTTTAAAAAACTGGTAAAAAATAATTGGAAAAATATATATGTAAAGTTTGCAATATGATTATTTGATATACACTGCAAAATGAGTATCAAGATAATTAAACTATCCATCAATTACACAGTAAACACAGGTTAACCCTTCTTTTTTTATTTCTGGATAAGTACTAAAAAAGAACATTTATTTCTCCTGGATTAGCAGGGGATTAGTCTTTTTAGGACAGTTTTAAAAAATATTATTTGCCTTACATGTTTGAGGCCTTGGCTTTGGTCCCTGGCTTCCTTAGACATCATACCACTGCCGGGTGACAGCCTGGCCCCTAAACACTGCCAACAATTTTGACATGTTAAAAAATGAGTCATATGTGAAAACTCACTGTGAACTGTAAAGGTCACTGGAAGGATATGCTCATGTAAAAAACATACCTCTATTTATTGTAATTTATTTTTAAACTACAATGAATAGGTTTTACTGTAGGTTAGGTAATGTGGTAGCAACAGAATTACTGTTTAGGGATTGGAGCAACAGTACAGAAGGTAGGGTGCTTGCCCTGCGTGTGGCTGACCCAGGTTTTATGCCCAGCATCCCATATGGCCCCCCGACCCCATCAGGTGCGATCCCTGAATGCAGAGACAGGAGTAAATCCTGAGCCACAACAACGAAAGAATTCATGTTTAAGGTGTTGGAGTACCGAGTTACAGCACCTTCATCACTACCACAACACCCAAGGCCTTCTTGAGTCACCTTAGTCTTCCTCTCTGCTTCCCCCAATGATAAGTCCCTGGCGCCCGCTGCTCTGCAAACTCAGTCTGACACTCAAAGTCCAAGGTTTGTCATGAGTCAATACTCTAAAAGCATCAACTTCTAAGCTGATAATATGTTTCTGAATGTAGCCATTAAAAATAATCAAACAGGGGCTGAGGAGATGGCTGCAGGGCTGGAGAGCATCCCTGAGGTGCTCAGGGCTCTGAGTTCAATCCCTGACCGCTGCACTGTCTCCAAGCACCTGCAGATGCAGCCTGAGTGGCCTCCGAGCACTGCTGGTGGCGGCCCCGACAGCCCTAACACTGAGGGGCCCTGGGACCTGTATCACGTGTCGCAGTATTAAACCATCTGGCCAGAACAGAGGGGCTGCGCATTGCTGGGAATGGCCCACAAGGCTCTCTGAGCAATGCTTGTGAACCCCCTCCCCACAAACAATCAAATAGTGGCCTGGGGAACAGCATAAGATGCTGCAGTTCAGGCTTCACATGCCGCAGCCAATCCAAGAGGCCCCACAATACCAGGAGGGGCTTCCAAGCACAAAGCCCCACTGAAGCACCACTGGGTGCACCGCCCCCCCAAACCAAACCAAAGAACCAAATCAAAAATGAGAAATCCTTTTTTAAACCAATTATTTTAAAGAAGCTATGAACTATTTCAGATTCAAAACCTTTATTCTATTCAAAATTAGAAAATAAAGATGAAAGGAGAATAGATGACCGACCGTACCTCTCCCAGAGCTTCGTATCTTTTCTGGTTCCATCTGTGCAAGTCTTCCCGGTAGTTAAAAACAAAGGGCTCCCCAGTTTTTATGTGTCTTAACTGCCCCTCTAGAAAATAAAAACAATATTAGTATGATTGAGAAGACACAATAGAAAAAGAACAATATACAATGTGATCATAAATTTAAAATAACTTTCAGCCAATCGCCTCTTTCTTCAGTACTTATTTTTTTTATATAATAGCAATATGATACAAGCATAGGAACAGTATTTTTTTAAAAAAAAACTAACTCCTTAAATGCTATGCTTTCTATCCTAATTGCTCTACTATAAAGTAAATTAACACTATTTGAGCATCTATAATGACTAAGGATCTTTGCTACTTCTAGTCATAAACATGGTCCCAAACTCTTAAACTTAAAAGGCTACCTGTGAAGTAAAAGGCCCTGGAAAGTTGTTAAGCAACCTTTCAAGAAGTTAAGCAACTACGTGAACAATCTAAAACTGCCTCGGGCAATTCATGTAGAGAATAAAGTCTAAAGTGAGTTTGGAAACACAAGGCCAAAAAGGGCTAAGAAGTCATCAGTGAGGTTGCTGGAGCTGCTTAAATTCTGAGTCAGACTTTAGGTGGAAATTAAAGACCGTGAGCTAAGTCAAATTTGAACTGTCAAGTATAAATAACTCGATTTAAGAGGTTTTCCTGATGAAGAATAATCTGCTTAACAATTTCAAGGGCAGGGAGAAATGCAGATCCTCCCTCAGACCTTTCCTCTTAACGGACAACACTCCACAGACAGACTAGAATAAAGGTATTCTAGTTAGACAGACTAAGAATAAAGGTATCCCACACACATATAATATTACAAGTGTATAAGACTATACACATGTAGCTTTATTAGGAAATATGAAGGAGGAGAGAAACAGAGAGGCATTCAAGAGAGAACACAGGCATTTATAGGAGGGAGAGAACCAAAGTAATACCTCAAGTAAAAGTATGGCATTCCATCTCCCAAGACGATGTGCAACTGGACCAAGAATGAGGATGAGCCCACTGCTTTGATGTGCTATCCAGAGAACATGCCACACCCTTTCAGATTCTCACTATGATTGCCATCGCAATGCCAAAGCAGTCGCCCTGCCCAATGCATCCCACAGATAGACTCTCTTCATGCAAACAGTCTGTATTTATCAAAACAACAAACGAGCAGGGGTAGCATGAGAGGCCAATGGACCGAGTGGGTGCTCAGATGCCAGCAGGCCTGGATTCCATTCCCAGCACTGCCGTCTCCCTCACACCACTGGGGTGAGGAACAACAGTTTCAGCCAGGAATAGTCCCCCAAAATCACTGTAATCACTGTCATCCCATTGCTCATCGATTTGTTCAAGCAGGCACCAGTAACATCTCTCATTGAGAGACTTATTGTTACTGTTTTTGGCATATCCAATATGCACGGATAGCTTGCCAGGCTCTGCCGCTCGGGCTCGATACTCTCGGTAGCTTGCCGGGCTCTCCGAGAGGGGAGGAGGAATCGAACTCGGGTCGGCCGCGTGAAAGGCGAATGCCCAACCACTGTGCTATCACTCCAGCACAGTCCCCCAAAATAAGTAAGTTAAATTTAAACTGCAAAAATTAAGATGAATGATAGGAACCTATTTTTTTAATGTAAAGAATAAATAGCATATTTACTTGCAGAAGAAAAAAAAAATGGAACACCCATCTTTCTTCCCTGGGTAATTATTCCTTAGGTAATCAGGAGAGAGAATTAGACCATATACCAATGCTTTAACAGGCCCACACTTTGCAACATAAAACAGAATTATAAAACTTTTACAAAGTTGAAGTAACTGTTAACCCAATTTAACAACAATAAAAAAAGCTCACTAAGAGCCACCCTCTAAGACCCCTACACCAGGAGGTAGGACTTTCTTTAGTGACGTAGCCTGTAGGTGATCCTGGGAGGGGAGGTGTTCCCGGCGCGCCTTCCGCCCAGAGATGAACCAAGAGCCGCGGCACGAGAAGCAGAGCCTCCCGCCTACTGACTGTGATCCTGAGGTCTCCTAACCCATTTTGGCACCAGAGCAGATTCTTGCAGCCATCCATTTTGACTGTGAACTGAGCTAAAGTATTAGAAACCCAAAACCGCGCGGCCGCTATCGCGGCCGCGCGGGCTCAAAGTCTTCACTTTTACCAAGGAAGAGAAATTATTAGATGATGCTTATTCAGCAGGCCTGATTGTTGGGGAAAATTTCCAATCAACAATAGTGAGTTCTGTATGGAAATATGAAATGTACTCAATATATAGAGAGAATAATGGGAATATCATCAACTACTTAGATGGGGGTGGGGTGGGAGGGGGGTGTATTGGGGTTCTTGGTGGTGGAACGGGTGCACTGGTGAAGGGATGGTCGTTTAATCAGTATTTGACTGTGACTTAAACCTGAAAGCTTTGTATTTTTTTTTTGTTTTCACGGTGGTTCAATAAAATATTTCTTTAAAAAAAAAAAAAAAAAAGCTCACTAAGTCAAACAGTATAAACAAGAAACACTAAAATTAAGAAAAATGCTGAATTCTTTTTCAACTTAGGATAAACGCACAGTTATTCAGATATGCAACCTGAAGAAAGGATTTAGGGTCAGACGCAGAACATGACTGAAATAAATGGAATTAATATTTGATTCCTATCCAATATAGACAAGCAGAAGTGGAGAAAGAACTCAAAAGAAAATTGTGGCACTAAACATTAACCCAGAAAATATACTAATCAAATGAAACTTCACTACTTTTAAATAAATGTTATCACATATAAAATAGATGTTTTTAACATTAAAATAAGGGCTATTCTTCCTCAAGTGCCCAATACTCTCAACATAAAATTTCTTCTGGATTGCTGTAACATTTTTAAGTTTAGAGGAAGCCATATAAATTATAAGGTGCATCCCTATTTTTCTATCTAGGAAAAAGAAATTCCCATTTTAGATACCAGTACAAGTATAGTAAGAGCATCGGCAAATCTAATAGAAGTTTGACTAATGTAACTTTAAAGGCAGAAGACATATAACAACACTATGCAATATCACTATAGTTGAAATTTAAAATGTATTTTCTATAAGACCGTAGTGTGAAAGAAGATTGATTAAACTAGTGAGTTTAATTAAGCACTTGTATCTATATCCCGGGGGGGGAGGGGTGGTAGTGGTGGTGGTGGTGGGGTGTGTGTGTGTGTGTGTGTGTGTGTGTGTGCGTGTGTGTGTGTGTGTGTGTGTGTGTGTGTGTGTGTGTAGAGGGGTTTAGCTCTACTTTTCATTTTGAACATAAGAATTCTCTTTAACGGTTAGAGATTTTGTTTCCTTGGAGGAAAATTAACTCTTCCAAAACATTCAATTATTAGCACTAGAGTTATGAGTGAAAAAGAAAGTGAAACTTCTTATCTACATACAATACCTAATATTATAGCTGTATTTGAATATTTTGCATTTCTTTTCTTTGTGTTTTTTTTTTTTTAGTTTTGTTTTTAACACATATCTGGCTATGCTCAGGGGTTACTCCTGACTCTGCACTCAGGAATTACTTTCTGCAGTTCTCCGGGGATAATATGGAATTCCAGGGACCAAACCTAGGTTGGATGCTTGCAAGACAAATGCCCAACCCCCTGTAATGTCCAATTTTTCCAACATTATTTGCTGAAGAGGTATCATTTTTCCGCTTAAAACTTTTTCCTCCTCTATCATAGATAGTATGTCCATATACCTTAGGGTATGTCTTTGGATACATTGGCATTTTAAATACAAAGAATGGTTTAAAAGGCACAAGGAAATAACAAGGTTATCAGTTTAAATCAGGTAAAAAAAAAATCTCTTTGCGGGAAGGGAACTTGCCTTGCACACAGCTAACCTGGGTTCAATCCCCAGCATCTCCCATGTTCCCCAGGAGTAATTCCTGCGCACAGGGCCAGAAGTAACCTTGGTACATTCCTGGGAATAGCCCCAAAGCAAAAATCGATTCTTCATCTTTGCTGCAGAATTCTTTTCTCAGTGCAAATTTTGTATCTCTAATTTTGTACCCAACTTCAGAAAACATTAGCATTTTCTCCATTCTCCAATCAGGTAATGAAAAGTTTCTCTATAAAATTTTCCTAAGAGTTTTTGTCATTGTAAAACTGAAAAAGAAATTCTGAAGAGAGAAAATCAGAGTTGCCTTCCTAGGGTTTGCTATGGAGACTCAGATTCCTGCTTTCCAATCTTCACTTCTCTGAAATTCTCACCAATCCAGAATTAAAAGGTGAACTCTACAGTGCTGGAAATAACAGCCTTAGAAGTGACATTTTTTTTCTTGAAATAGCAGTATCGGGGCTGGAGTGATAGTACAGCGGGTAGAGCAGTTGCCTTGCACATGGCCAACCTGAATTCAATCCCCAGTATTCCCACCAAGTACCGCCAGGAGTAATACCTGAGTGCAGAGCCAGGAGTAACACATTGCTGGGTGTGACCCAAAACGCAAAAAAATAGAAAAAAAAAACAATATCTTTGTCTCATACTGCTAGTATGAATTTAATGAGGACAATGTCTAGTATGTTTCAAAAACAAGCGGTGCACAGGTATGGGGGTATTAAAAGTTGTGACCACAGATCACATGTTGCATGGAAGTATAAATGTGTGTCAAGAGTGTATGTGTATGTGGTATGTGCATGTTTGTGCATGTGTGTAGGCGTGTGTGCGCACGCACGCGTGTCTAAGAGAGAAATTGGCCAAGAAAGGGAGAGATTAAAAAAAAAGTGTGTGTCATGGACTGGAAGGAGGCAGAGAGCTAGAACAGTGGGCAAGGTACTTGCCTTATAAAATGATGACTTGAGGTCAATCCCCTGACACCCCATATGTTCTCCTGAGCACAACCAGGAGTGATCCCTGAGCGCAATGCAATGAGTAAGCCATGCATAGCCAAGTGTGGCCCCGAAAACAAAACAAAACTGTATGTGTGTGAGTATGATTATGTATGTGGTGAAGTACGAGGGTAAGAGAAAGAAAGAAAGAAAGAAAGAAAGAAAGAAAGAAAGAAAGAAAGAAAGAAAGAAAGAAAGAAAGAAAGAAAGAAAGAAGGAAGGAAGGAAGGAAGGAAGGAAGGAAGGAAGGAAGGAAGGAAGGAAGGAAGGAAGGAAGGAAGGGAGAGGAAAAGAGAGAAAGAGAGAGAGAGAAAGAGAGAGAGAGAGATTGAATAAGAAACAGAGAAATGAAAACTGCTTAACTAGGGGGCCAGAGCAATAGAACAGTGGGTAGGGTTCTTGTCTCTAATGCGGCCAACCTGGGTTTGATCCTTAACATCCCATGTTGACCCCTGAGCCTTCCCAGGAGTGACTCCTGAGCACAGAACCAGGAGTAAGCTCTGAGCACAGCCATGTATGTGCCCCCAAAACAAAATAAATAAATAAAAATATTTTACATTTTTAGTTTTACTCACTTTTTTTCTTTTTTTTTGGGGGGGGGTCACACCCGGAGATGCACAGGGGTTACTCATACTCTGCGCTCAGGAATCACTCCTGGTGGTGTTCAGGGGACCATATGGGATGCTGGGAATTGAACCTGGGTCAGCCGCGTGCAAGGCAAACACCCTACCCGCTGTGCTAGGGATGTGAGTTATTGTTAAACTGATTAACATTTATTCACTTTTTAAGAGGCAAAAACAGACTTCAAAGAAAAGAGATGTCCTATATCCAAAAAGCAAATGTACATTTATGATTTATCCACACTACTAACACACTCCCAGCTCTCTTCTGAAAGCAGCTAAGAATTATTCTAAATGGAACAAAAACAATGCCTCAGGATTAATTTAATTCTGTTCATTGAAACGTAAGAAAAATTTTAAATGACAAAATATTACTAGTCATTCAGATTTTACAAAAAAGAAACTATAAGAACTAAATCAGAAAAACAAGTAAAGTTCCTACTAACTTCTTTTTAAACTTAGATTTTAGTACATGGAGACTGTCATTAGTACTTACAATTAATATTGTACAGGAATATTATCTAATACAATGAGGATGATCACTAATTTTTTTATGCAGAGCAACAACTCAAATGTTACCTAATCTTTAAAATATTATCTTTCAATTATATTATTAATCCAGTGGCTCCTAATATTTTGCTCCAGAAAAATTATTACAAGCTATAGTATATTCATCCAAATCCCAAGTGCAAACTTTATTATATTCAGTTCTTAACCAGTAAATTTTAAAAGAGGGTCGTTGCTTAGAAGATTATGGAAAATTGAGTATTACACTATAAAATCCTGCCATAGATAATTATTGCCAGTCAGTTCCTTTTAAAAAACACATGAAACAGTTGCATATTTCTATATAATTTAATTGGGAGTTCTGATTTTATACCAGAGAATTAAATACTCAAGATTAATATATATGTATGTTTGCATATATATGTATACATACACACATACACACACACACACAACCAAATGAAATTCATGCCCATTAGTTTACGTGTCCTGAAAACTATGAAAAACTATAACGTGATTTTTTTACTTCCATGTAGAATTTCACCATGAAAGTCATTATATCTTAAAAACATTCTAGGGGCAAACACAAGTAGCAAACAATGTGTCTAATTTTTCTATTAGCTGTATTAAATAAATCTTGCAAGTGACATATGACTTACTTTCATTAAAAGCATATTCAAATCCTTCCAGGGTATCAGGAAAATCAAGAGGCGGTTCATCTTTTTTCATTAGTTCATCCAAATCTATCCTAGACAATAAATCTAGAAAAGAAACGATAGCAAATTTACTTATACTCATTTATAGAGAATAACAAAGATTTTATTTCAAATTATTGAGTTCTTCGGTTCTAATTTTTGTTGCCTTAACTTTTAAAGCTCTTAATATGTAAGTTCTCAAAATACTATTATACAATGATGATGTACAATATCAACATAAGCATTTTTAAGATCATTTCCTTAAAACAATCACAATTTCAACCCTATAATTAACTTCTTGACTTCAAAATACGCAGCTTATTAATGTTTCTCTATAAAGGCTTCAGACTGCCTTTATGGTGGCGCATGCAGGGGTAGGGGCCTTCCATGCGGCACTCAAAGGCCACGCCCACAACTCTTGCCGAATCAGGTTAAAAGCTGAATGCAAAGGTCTGAGGGTACAGAGCTGCCCCAACCGGCCCCAATATTAATGTCTTTTATAGCACAGCGGGTAGGGTGTTTGCCTTGTATGCTGCGGACCCGGGTTTCATTCCTCCATCCCTCCCGGAGAGCCTCGCAAGCTACCCAGAGTATCCCACCGGCACGGCAAGGCCTGGCAAGCTCCCCGTAGCATATTCAATATGCAAAAAAACAGTAACAACAAGTCTCACAATGGAGACGTTACTGGTGCCCGCTCGAGCAAATCGATGAACAACAGGATGACAGTGCTGTAACATGTTGTTAAATATAAATGATACTGCTGTTTGAGTAAAGGAACCTATTTCAGTGCTACTATAACATATAATTCCATTCTGGAGGGAACTGATGAATGAAAAGCAGTTCCCCCCCATCTGAGTCCATGTAATTAAAATTTTAAAAGTATTTTATATTATAATTTTATTTTGGAAACACTTTAGATTTACTGAGCAGTTGAACGGAATGTGGAATGTGAAAGGTAAAGTGTCTGTACACACTTTACCCAATTTCCTGTAACATTGACATCCTGCATTCATCCTGGTCACTGTCACTGTCACTGTCATCCCGTTGCTCATCGATTTGTTCGAGCAGGCACCAGTAACGTCTCTCATTGAGAGACTTATTGTTATTGTTTGTGGCATATCCAATACGCACGGGTAGCTTGCCAGGCTGGTAAACTTGCCAAAATGAAGAAAACTACATTGGTATACAACTGCTAATCAATTCGAGATATTTCTTTTTCCACTAGTGTCCATTTCTGTTTCAGAATACATCGGGCTACCACACTGCATACTCTCACCATATTTATCCATTGTCCTTTGGTTGAAGACAGTTTCCAGTCACCACTTCTTTTCTATGATCTTACTGCTGCAAGGAAGACTGGTCTTTTGTATTTTTCAGAATGCCCTAAATGTACATTTGTCTGGTACAGTTTTCTTTTGTTTGAATCAGAGCTACACATTTTTAGAATGATTACCTATAGAACACCTCCAGGAGAACACTGAGAATATTCACCTTCATAAGCTAGCTAAGAGAGCGTTGATCAGACTTTTCTATTTAAAAAAGCTACTTTCTATAATCTACTGTTTGCTACTGACCAAATCTAGTTCACTCTATCTCCTGGAACAGAAGACATATATTACTAATAATTCCCCTGGATTAAAGAGGTATTTCTTCCTTTATTTACATATGTATTCAATCACTTATGTATACTGCTATGAATGAATATTTATTTTATACTGTGGATTATAACCCAATGCTATATGATATATTTTATGTCTCAAATTGCTATAACTTTGAATATGACAATTTCTTTTAGCTGGCTCCTGTATCCCTTTGACATGTTCTCTTTGTATTTTGAGCATTTCCTAATTTCTGCTTCTTCAAGATGCCCATTTTCAGTCTCAGTCTTAGAATCAGTCTGTCAGCAAGTATTTAATAACGTATCATGAACTCACATTGGAGGATGAGACAAAGATTTCATTATGTGTCATCATAATCGTATCAAAACAGAAAACAAACTCCAAATGTATTTATCACCCCCTATAAAATGTAAATGCACTGTTGAGCAAGAAAAGAAAAATAGGTCTTAAGTATTTCATTCTAAATAAAGTTCCTAAAGAGAGATTCAAATTCCTGAAGACAAACCATTCTTATGAAATGCAACAAAGCAAACTAGCCCATCTGTAATACTTTGATATCTGTTTTGCAATTCCAGTGATATAATATATTCATCAGTATGGATCATATCTCTAATCTCTTTTTTAGCTCACAAAGATCACTGTTTCACTGTCACTGTCATCCCATTGCTCATCTATTTGATCAAGCAGGCACCAGTAACGTCTACATCGTGAGACTTGTTGGTACTGTGTTTGACATATCGAATATGCCATGGGTAGCTTGCCAGGCTCTGCCATGCGAGCAAGATACTCTGAGTTGCTTGCCGGGCTCTCCAAGAGGGACAGAAGAAACAAACCCGGGTCAGCCGTGTGCAAGGCAAACGCCCTACTCACTGTGCTATCGCTCTACGGTGCAATGAATAGCGCATTGAACTTCTAGTGATGAGAACTCACAAAGATAGCCAACCAAATTGTTCTTCAAAAGAAAACAAATCATCCCAAACATTGCAAGTTTGGGTGGCAGAGCAAATACCTAGCTTGCATAAGGCCCTGAGTTTGATCCGTGGTATCACATGGTCCCTTGAATACTTTGAGGTACAGCCTTTGTGGTCCCCAGGCACCATCAGGTTCAAGCAGTGACCCTCCATGACTAGACCTCTGGGCCTAGCATCACGGGAGGAGGCATCAGGCACTTCACCCCACTTTCACCCACCCCCTCCCATAGACAACACCTGTAGATGTGCCCCATTTAAAACAAGAACACTGTTTAGAAATCTTCAAACTGCTCCATCAATCCTCAATTCACATTTAAAAATATCATCTTCAAAACATGAAAAAAAATAGAATTGTAACAATTTTCAAACTCTCCAGTAAAACAGAAATATGACATAACAGGCATGTGGGGCAAGAAAGGGGCTTATGCTGACAAACCTGCAGCTCATTAGCAAAGTTCTGAAGACCATGAAAACCTTTGCAAAATAGAATTTTTTAATACTAAAAAGTGGCTTGATGTGTCTAGGAGATTCTCCTTTTCTCTTTCCAATGAATTGAAATTCTAGAGAAAACTGTGATACCTTTACTCACAGTCATTTTCTGTGGTTGAAAATTTAGAAACCTTTTAAATCAGACACACAGAAAGCATCCAATATGTACGCAGACATATTACGTCTAATAGCCATTTTCCCTATCACCTGAGTTAATAAAATGCCACTAACACCAACATATCAAGATAAAGATGTCACATACTCTGCCTTATTTGATCATTACAACCCTATGAAATAGTAGCAAGTATTATTATCTTCTCTGTCTTTCAGCAAGGAAATTAGCTTAGAAAAGTAAAATGGCTCGTCCAAAATTATACCTTAATAGTAAAGTGGGATTAATGAAATAAAAAGATTCCATATACCCAATTCAGTACTCTTTCAAAATCGCCATAGTTGCTCTATATGTCATATCTGTCCCTTTCCTTCACCTTGTAAAGAATAAACATTGATACAGAAATATGCTTTTGGTTTACACAGGACATTTCACTGACAAAATGATCAACGGAATAGAAATTTCTCAACCTTCTCTGTAAACTAGAGGCCTATAGTTTTTTTTTATCTCCTTAGCTTTGAAGAAATACGTAGAAAGACTCATTAGGAATTATTTTTCTGCTTTGTAAAAAGAAAACAAAACTATATGGTTGCATTTTACAAAGAGTTTTAAGGGCATCGGATTAACCAAAAATCAAATATAATCAAGTGTTTCCACTCTTTAATTACTGATAATTACAAACTGAATCCACATAACAAAATATGCATCAGATGTGACACAATTTTTTTTCCTCTAAAATCCACTTCTGGGAGGCTGGAGCAATAGCACAGCGGGTAGGGCATTTGCCTTGCACACGGCCGACCCGGGTTCAATTCCCAGCATCCCATATGGTCCCCTGAGCAACACCAGGAGTGGTTCCTGCATGCAGAGCCAGGAGTAGCCCCTGTGCATTGCCAAGTGGGACCTCCCCCCCCCCCAAAAAAAAAGCAAAAAAAATAATAATAATAAAATCCACCTCTGGTGACTAAATTAATTTGGCAAAAGAATTATGAACTTCAAATAACCAAACAGAGTCACTGTCACTGTCATCCCGTTGCTCATCGATTTGTTCGAGTGGGCACCAGTAACGTCTCTCATTGAGAAACTTATTGTTACTGTCTTTGGAATATCCAATATGCACGGATAGCTTGCCAGGCTCTGCTGTGTGGGCTCGATACTCTCGGTAGCTTGCCAGGCTCTCCGAGATGGGAAGAGGAATCGAACTCAGATCGGCCATGTGAAAGGCGAACGCCCAACCGTTATGCTATCGCTCCAGCCCTTCAATAGCTCAGCTGGTAGAGCGGAGGACTGTAGACTGTGTAGTCATACTAAACAGAGTAAATGTATAAAAATTTCTGAAACCCAAAATAATTAAAAAGAAATTCAAATGCATTCTTTAACTATTTATTACCCAAGGGCAGTAGCAATAAGGGTCAGGAGGATTGGTCCACAGTTGGAAGACTGCCATGAGTAGGGCAGGGGGGAGGTGAGGAGGGCAGTTGGGATAGAGAAGAAGGGACCACTAGGACAATGATAGTTGGAGATGATCATTGATCATTCTGGACAAGAACTGAGTGCTGAAAGGAGATAAAGGGACAAACATGATAACCTTTCAGTACCTGTACTGAAAACCATAATGCAAAGAGGGGGAGGGGGGAGGGAGGGAGAGAGAGAGAGAGAGAGCTACCTGCCATAGGGGCGAGCTGGGGGCAGAGGAGTGGTAGGGGGGAAACTGGGTCCGTGGTGGGAAATGTATACTGGTAAATAGACAGGTGTTGGAACGTTGCATGACTGAATCATAAACAACTGTGTATATCCCAGGAAGGAGAGAGAAAGCTCTTTATATGAACACCAAAGTTCTTCATAGCATGATTCTCAATAGCCAAAGCTGTTCTCCACCAGTGTTCATGCACAGAGGAATGCTGTCCTGGTTAACTTTGTGCATCAACCCAACAGGACTATGGTGTGCCCAGAAATATGAGTAAGCATTAACCAGAAAGAAAAATTCAGCTGGCTAAGAAGAAAGGCCCACACTCTGTCTTCGGGCTATAGCATCAGTCTTCTCCCACCTTCAGACTCAAACTTGACAAAAATTTATATCTTTGCTTCACCTTAGTCTTGAGCCTTCATACCTGAACTGGACTCTCCAAACTATTGGTCTTTCCAGGTTGCCAGTTACAAATCTCAAAGCTTCTCAACCACCACACAGAAGACAATTCCTCGAGAAACTTTCTAAATAAAGATCCTAAATTAATAAAAGCAGGTCTAGAGGAAGAGAATGTTAGCGATGGGTTTTCCTGATTAGCTCTTCGGACTCTGTTCTAATCATCTAGGTTCTCCTTGAACAAAGATACCAACGACTCCATATCTAGTACTAAGGAGAGCACTGACGGTCGTGGTGATACGCAACTACCTCCACCATATCTCCAGTAAACACATGTAAGAGAAGCATTGGGGAAGGCATCCATTTTGACTTTACGTGATAACTCACAAAAAATTGGAAAAGTAACAAACATAATGATTAGCTAGCTACTCTACATGCCCCGGAATGTGGTGAAAGAAATGAATAAACTTGAGGCTGGAGAGATAGTACAGCAGGTAGGAAGCTTGCTTTGTACAAAGTTGACCCAGGTTCGATCCCAGGCACCAGAAACCCAGGTTCGATCCCTGCCAACCAAGCCTGCCATGCATGATTCTGAAGCACAGAGCCAGTAGTAAGCTCTGAGCACCACTAGGTGTGGCACAAATAAAAAACAAAAGAAAAGGGGGGTGGGGGGGAGGATAAACTCAGGGAGCTTGAGCGATACTACAGCAGGTAGGGAACTTGCCTTGCATACAGCCAACCAGGTTCGTTTCCTGGCACTACATATGTGCCCCAAGCTCACTAGGCATGATCCCTGAGTAAAGAGCCGGGAGTGAGCTCTGAGCACTGCCAGGTGTGGCCCCCCAAAACAAAACAGATAAACTCAGTAATTAGGTCATTAATATTATCAAATCATCAAGTACAGCATTCATGACCTGAGGTTTCTAGATGCACCTGAAGGAGGCCCTTCTCTCCCACAGGGCTGAGATGGCTGAAAATAAAACAGTCTCATTTTGCATCTGGCTGAATTCAAGCTGATCTACCAGTCAACAGGTGTCTACTGTGAAGATATTGAATGGGCAAAAAAGGCTCGTTTTTTGTTTTTATTTTTTTTTGTTTGGGGGTCACACCCGGCAATGCTCAGGGGTTATTCCTGGCACTATACTCAGGAACTACTTCTGGCAGTACTGAGGGGACAATAGTAGGATGCCAGACATTGAACCCGGGATGGCCGCAGGCAAAGCATGCCCCTACCCACTGTACTATCTCACTAACCCCTTCTTTCACTCGAAATGGAGACACATGAGAAGTTTTTGATGAAGCCGGGGAGATAAGTTTCTAAGTTACAATGTTTCTTTGCCAGAGGGGAAACAAATCTCCCTATGTGGTGATAGCTCTCTACACTCTGGAAGGAAATGACTCCTGCACTACCTGAGAAAATCAAAGAAAAGACAAAGCTGACTCTCCTTCAACCCTTCTTTGCTTTTAGATTTCCACATAAATGTAAGCCCCAGCAGGTCTCTCAAGGTGAGGTATCAAGTGTGAGTTATGAGAACATGTACAACACGCATTCTAATTTATACACACGTTACCAGTACTATGCGTAGGAATCAATAGTAAAGGTGTGGGATAACAGTGTAAGGAGCAATCAGTCTCGTTTATTCAAACAGGCTCACTAGATGGAGATTCTGCAATTTTCACGAAGCTCAGAGCCAGGAAGAGCTCTGACAGTTTGCCTGGTGATACAGCTAAAATATAAAATACAAAAGGTGTCCCAGAGTGAGTAAATTCCAAATGCCAGTTCTGGGGAACAGAGTGCTGGGACAGGGGGTTAGGACACTTGCCTTGCATGGGGCCAACCAGGGTTTGATTCTCAATGTCTTGTACTGCCCCCCAAGCTCCTCCAGGAGTGACATTTGGGTACAGAGCCAAGAGTAAGACCTGATGACTGCCAGGTGTGGCCCCAAAACAAAACCAAGAAACAAATGGCAGATCCGCTTGGCTTCATATCTAATTAATACAGAAAAAAAGATTCCAAGGACTATGAAGAATGTACTGTTGGACTAGATTTGCCATTGAAAGCTAGTCCGCACAATGGAATAATCTAGAACATAGTACAACTATGATGAAAAACAATTTTTTAAGCAGAATGCTAACATCCATGAAGGGCTCTGTGACCACGTTTGTCTTATGCTAGACAATCCATTGGAAACCAAAGTCACTGAACTGTGATACCCAAATGCCTTAGGAATCATCAGACCCCACAGTGGTGGCAGTAGCGGAGAGGCAGCATTTGCATACCAAAGTCAAGGTGACTCTGGTCCCCATCAAAACTAGCAGAGAGAAAGGAGCCAAAGGAATAGTGTGACTCCCACAGACCTATGGCACTGGCTATAGCACAAACCTAAGCACTGACCATAGAGTTTGTAGAACTGAAATGAACATGACTAATTTCATACACGACATGTATAAGCAAGAAAGTATTAGGTCAAATGAACAAAAATCTGGCCTAAATAATTAAAAAGAGCCCAGTTCATCCCTAGATATAATCCTATTAACAGACCTGGAAATCCTTAGGAGACAGGAAGGCCAGCACTCTTCCCTTAAGGAAGAATCCTAGTATTAAGTCAAAAATTATGCAATTAATCTTTCTCCACTATCCCTGTACCGCCACCTCCCCCTCCCCACCAAAAGAAAAAAACAGCCTTTTACTAAGTTAACTGCATCCAGGAAAGTGAAATAATCAGATCTTTCAGGGAATCACAGTTGCTCTGAACTGACATTGATTGCAGGGAGCACCCAAAAGTCACTGTGGTTCATCAGAGCATGGGAGATCAGGTGATGAGTGGAGCTTTACTTGATACTCATCTCACCTGGGGCCACAGGGTTCCTGAGCTCATCCCATATAGTCTTCAGTTTTAGAGTGCATCAGTAGGAAAGACACGCCATAATTCCCACATTTGTTTCCTACCCTACAGAATGAAGACTATTATGGGAAAGACTGAGAGAAAGACACAAGAAGACTTGACCTTAGAATAATAATAATATAATAATAATAATAATAATAATACAGATCAAAGAGATAGCTCAGTGGGTATGATGCTTGCCTTGCATGGAGCTGACCTGGGTTCAATCCCCGGTACCACATATGGTCCCCTGAGCACCACCAGGGGTGATCTCTGAGCACAGAGCCTTGAGCACCACTGGGTATCACCTCCAAAGTGAAAAAGTATAAAACAAAAGTGAAAAACCCCATTCCTAGAAGTATTCATGATCAGGATCATGAAATTCCATTAATCACTGATTTCTCGGGTGGGCTCAGTAACATCTCATTTCGTCCTTTCCCTGAGATCTTAGAAGTTTACTCAGCCTGCCTAACGATGTTGCTCTGGGGGCTCTTCAGGGTCAGGGGAATGAGATCCAGCTTGTTACTGGATTTTGCATATGAATACACCATGGGAAGCTTGCAAGGATGTCCCATGTGGGCAGGAAACTCTCAGAAGATTGCCCATTTCTCCCAGAGGGAGAAGTAGACTAAAGATATCGCTTCTGAGAGCTTGCTTTTAAGTCTCTCTCTGGATGTTGGCCGTTGATGGGATTACACACACCTGGGTTCCTCTGCCGGTACCTTCATGCATGAGGCCTGTCTGAACGTGAGGAGAGGGGCCTCCAGCATGGCTGTAGCTAGGTTCCGATGGTCTTTGGCCGCCGGGAGCTCTGCTCGGGGTGGGGAGGGAAGCTGGAGCCCATCCCCTCCGAGGGGCCCTGGGAAAGACAGCCAGGCGTGCAGGCAAGAGACTCTCTAGAAGTATTACAAAGATTAATCAAAGGCCTAAAAGATGATCCCACCATTTCCATGCAGACTATTCAGAGACAGAACTTCAGAAAACGACAGTAGGTTACTGTTAAGCTGAACCAGGTGGTAACTTCAAATGCAACTGTTGTGCCAGATGTGTTTTCACTGTTTGAGCAAATTAATACATCCCCTGGTACCTGGATTACAACTACTGATCTACCAAATGCCTTTTCCTCCATCAATGTCATTAAAACGCACCAGAAGCAGTGGGTTCCAGTCGCTTTTATCTTCACTGCCCTACCTCAGAGGTAGTCCTTCACTCCAATCCTGTGTCATACTTTAGTCCACATGGTTCTTTCTCTTCATAAAGTATTACTCTGCCTACTATATTAATGACATTACACTGCTGGGACCTAGTGAGCCAGAAGCAAAAACTCCTCTAAACAGACTGGTAAGATAATTTGTGTCTTGGAAGGTGTGAAATAAATCTATTTATTTACTCGGTTACCTCAAAAGTTGCTGGTTTTGCTTGGTGCAAGAGTAAGAGAGGATTCTGCACCAGATCCAGGCTGCTGTGTAAGCTGTTCTTTGCTTTATAATAGTGGTTGTTGTTTGCTAAGGTAACATATTTTCAGTACTGTTAACATGTATAGTCTTGATGCAGTTAGCACACCTTCCACCACCAAATGCCGAGTTCTTTCTACCCCAGTACTCTCCACCAATACGCTTATACCACTAGTCCACCTCTTCGTTATCTCCTGCATTTCCTCCAGCTGGGAATTTCTGCTTTGTAATCTAGGGTCAAGGGTTTTTCATCACTTGAAACCATCTATTTAACTGTTTTATTTCTCCATAGATGAGTGAGATCATCTGGTATAAAACTTTTGCCTTCTGTCTCATGTCACTTAATGTGATACGTTCCAGATTCATCCATGTTGCACCGACCTTAGAATTTCATCCTTTCTTAAAGCTGCATAGTATTTTGTTGTGTATAGAAGCCACACTTTCTTCATCCATTCACTTCATTAGACATGTGTGCTGCGTCCACATCCTGACTACTGTACCATAAGCACAGCATTGAACACAGGTGTGTATACAACTTTCAGAATTAATGTTTCTTGGGCAAAGGACAAGAAATGGCATTGCTGAGTCATGTGGAAGCTGTCTTCTTAGTTTGTAAATAAGTCTCTATATTGTTTTTCATAAAGGCTGAACCAGACAATGTTCTCACCAATAGTGAAAAGGGGTTATTTTTATTTTAACTGAATCCCCACCAACACTGTTTCCAGTTTTTCTGCTTGGCATTTCCCTTATAAGAAGTGATGATGAACACGTTCTCATATGCCTACTGTCTATTCAAATGACTTCTTTGGGAAGTGCCCGTTCATCACCTCTCCCCACTTTTCTGATGGTGTCACTGGTTTTTAGCTGCTGAGCTTTGTGAGTGCCTTATGTATCCTAAATATCAGTCCTCTTGTCTATTGCATTGCATGCAAATATTTTCTCCCGCTAATTGAGTGCCTTTTTATTTTAGCCCATGTTTCTTTGGCCAAGATATTTAATGCAGTCTATTTATTTATTTATTTATCTCTGCCAATAAAACAAATCATTGAAGATACCTCTGAGGTCCATGTCCTAAAGAGTCCAGCCTGTTTCCCTCAGTGTCTTTTATGGATTCTGGCCTAATCTAGAGGTTATTAATATACTTTGAATTAGTTTTTGTGTACTGTGAGAGGTGTAGACTCAGTCTCTTTTTTTGTATGTACCTGTCAGTTTTCTCAACACTATTTGTTCAACATGCTTTCCTGGCTCCTCTTTCTATACCCACAACTTGTTCCTGGGTTGATGGCCCAGCACATCTAAAGACATCAGAAAGAACACTGTTTGGAATCTTTGGCAGATAGGTCCCTGAGTCAGAGTGCAAGACCTTATGATTTTGTAGCAAAGGCCAAACATCAATGGCAAATAACTACACTTTTTTTGAGAAACAACTTTGTCCTGCTACTGAACCTTAGTAGAAATTGAGGTTGAGGGGGCTGGAGCTGATAGCACAGCAGGTAGGGCATTTGCCTTGCACGCGGCCAACCCGGGTTCGAATCCCAGCATCCCATATGGTCCCCTGAGCACTGCTAAGTGTAATTCCTGAGTGCAGAGCCAGGAGTAACCCCTGTGCATTGCTGGGTATGACCCAAAAAGCAAAAAAAATTTTTTTTAATTAATTAAAAAAAAAGAAATTGAGGTTGAATCACGAACTAACAAGATTTTACGTCATCTGAGCAACCCATCATTAACTAGATGTAGGATAACATGGGATTGTGTTTCTAGCCTTGCTGCAGGGAATTTGGTTTACCTTAACTCAATGTTCTTTCTGTATGGACACAGGAAGACAGTTAATATGCTTTGTAACTTGGGAGCTGACTCCAATAATATTTACTCCTGGGCATCTGCTTTCTCAACTCAGTTGTCCTTAGTTCCTAGCACCCCAAAAGGAGGGTCCCAACGAGGGATGGAATGAACCCAGGGCAAGCTGTGAGCTACCCTGGCATCTACATGGGCAGGCCAAAGCGCCACAATACTCAACTATAAGTTGAGAGCATGGTCATAGACAAATGCTGTCATGATCCAAAAGTAACGACAAGACTAGGACCCTGCTGGGGTTAGGAAGACTAACCTGACCTGAGAACTGTGGTCTGGAATATATAGTGAATATCCTCAGGAAGAAGCAAACTTTAAGTCTGATATATTTCTTACTGTGCTCATACTGAATGACATTGCTAGAAATATTAGAAATAAATTTACTATAACTATTTAAGCGGATTACTAGCTGAGGAAGGAAGAAAGGGACACACCCTGACACACCCTTATTTGGACCCCACCCTTGACCGGATCTCCCAGTAATCTCCTTAGATGAGATATTGTTACTCTCCTAGAGAAATGGTCTTACTCTTCTTTGTTGATTTGTTACTATTCAACCCACTTTTGTGTTACCGCCCTATGTAATTGCTATATAAACTAAGACTGTAAGAGACAGGGGGAAGACACACCAAGAGAGGACATGGGAGAAGAACAGAGAAGACATAAAAGCAGGGCAGGAGACAGAAAAGAGACAGAAGAAGACACAGAAGAGGACACATGGGAAGACACGGAAGCAAAGGAGACAGCAGAGACAGAAGAAGACACAGCAAGGAGAGGACAGAGACAGAGCAGAGTTAGAGAGACAGACAGAAGAGAGCACTGCGGTACACATAGAAGCAGAGCACAAGAAGGAGCCATCCCAATCTGGTCCACACACGGCGGCTTGAGAACACTGAATGTGAGCGGCACATGTGAAGGAGAGAGAGAGAGAGAGAGAGAGAGAGAGAGAGAGAGAGAGAGAGAGAGAGAGAGAGAGAGAGCTGCCCCGAGAGCCTGGGGACAACAGAAAAACACTTATCTATTGTCTCCCCCTCTCGCATGCGCCACCTTTGTAATTTTTTACAACTGAATGTCATCTGATCTACAAGTCATAAGGGTGAGTATATACGTGAAATATGGCGACTGGACCAAACAGGCTCCAAAGCTGTAAGCTATGAGGACATGAACTACGGTCTCCATCCCTGCTACCCTGCCTTTAGTTTATCAGTCTGCACCTAAAAATCTCACAAGGAGCTTTTACAATCAGCTGCTAGAGAAAGAGATGGGTCTGGTATATAAATGGCTCTGGATAACATTCAGGCATTACCCCAGCTGGAAAACTGCAACCTTAGAGCCCCTTTCTCAGTCTTGACAATGATAGGCGGAAGTTAAAATAGCAGTCCTGGTTGCTGAGTCTGCTTGGTATGAAATATGAAAGAAATGTGGCCAGCAGGGTATGTGTATGTGCGTGTGTGTGTGTATGTGTGTATTTAAATTTTTTACTTAGGCACCATGGTTTATAATGGTGTTAATAACAGCACTTCTGGCATAGGATATTCTGATTCTGAATGCACCACAGCCCATGTCAATCAGTGTCAACCCAACAATAGCCCGAGATTTACTACCAACACCTACCCTTTCGCCTTAACTTTTTTTAAAAAATTTAACTACTATATCTTGGGACACATGTTTGCTACAGTATTCGTTTTTACTGTTTTGATGTATACAGTTACCTCACCTCTGGACCACTAAAGTGCCCAAGCCCCTAACCAATGTTCCTACGTTATCTCCAGTCTGCCTCTTCTTTTTCCCCTGCCCCACACCCCTTCTTCTTTGGCATTTTCTCATTTTTCTAATTCAGGGCCAAGGATTTGCCCACACTGATGCCTATTAATCCCTCGTCTTGCTACTACTTAAATGATTTTATGTATTTATACACAGGTTCTGGTATTTGCCCTTCTCTCTCTAGCGTACTTCATTTAACATGGCATCTGACAGATCCACCCAGTTGCAGTGAAATGTAGGATTTCATCCTTCTTTCTGGTTGCATTGTATTCCACTATGTGAAATACCATGACTTTATTATCTAGTAATTTGAAGTACAGCTAAACATATGGTTATGAAAGAATTTATGGTATTTGGTCAGTAGTTCAGCCAGAATGGTCAGGGACTTGGGAGGAACATGACTGGAAAATTAGTTAGAAGGAAATTGAGAGAAGTGTGTGGAGAGACAAATGAGAGGGCAAAATACGTGACTACATTTGTAGCCCAAGATAGTATGTATTAAAGTGTGACCTCAAGAGAGAAGAATTTTAATAATCAGGCAGATAAGGTGAGCTGTTCTATAGACATTTGTTAGACTATTTTTTTCCAGAGACCCCTTGTCGTTTCCCAACTATGACTACTGAACTATGAACAAACTGGTCATGGTGATGAGGATGAAGATTACACAGGGGCTCAGCCAAAAGGCCTTCACTCAACAACAGAGCCTAAATGGCTCCTGGCATTGCTGCCAGCAACCTCTCAGGGGAGCAGGCCCCCACTCTGCAATCAGTATGCCACCATAGCCCAGAGTCCCGCCAGCCTCCCACAGGCAGCTTGATTCCACCCACTCACTCCCATCACGAAAGGCACAGCACTTGGTTCCTATAGGAACAGACACTTCCCCAGGATATAGATTTGCCTTTCCTACATGCAATGCTTCTGCATAATATATACCACCTGTGGAGTTACACAACACTTTAATATTGCCATGGTGTATAATACAAGCGTAACTTCTCATTGTGAAACATTTCACAGCAAAAGAAATGTAGCAATGGGCCAGGGTCATATTATTCACTGATCTGGCCCTGTTCTCAGCAGCCCACAGCAGCCCATCTGACCGCATGGTGAATGCCCTTTTTATAGGCTCACGTACAGTGAGCTTGCAGATCAAGTAGCAGCTTGTTGGACGGGGCTAGATTTTTTTCAGATGTTCAGATGTACTATTACACTGGTGTCCAATGCACAGCACTGTTTCTCCCATAAATAGGATTCACAGATCGAAAATGAAGGGTAAAAATGACAATGACACCACTTCACTACTATCCATAGTTAAAAAATATATCTATTGGGATTTTTTATTTTAAATGTTTATATAGAAGAACTGGGCTGGAGCGATGGCACAGCAGTAGGGCGTTTGCCTTGCATGCAGCTGACCCGGGTTCAATTCCTCCACCCCTCTCAGTGAGTCCGGCAAGCTACCAAGAGTATCTCTCCCGCACAGCAGAGCCTGGCAAGCTCCCCACTGTGTACTCAATATGCCAAATATAGTAACAAATAAGTCTCACGATGGAGATATTACTGATGCCCGCTTGAGCAAATTGCTGAGCAACGGGATGACCGTGACAGTGACAGTTTTCACAAATATACAAGGCCGCACTCAGCAGTGAAGAATTCTGGCCAGAAGGTACACAACACCAGAGAATGTTCTGGACCCCAGACTGAGCCGATAACACCAGGGTACCCCAGATGGAGCAGGTGCAGTATCCCCACCTTCTCCAGATGGAATGCCAGTGACCATGAGTTTCTACAAACATCGCTCCAGTATGTGGGGACCAGGACTATTTCTCCTGATATACAAAAAAATGCTCAGGAATGGCTCTTCCGCCCCTGAGCGGCCATGATCCCAGAGGCACACAGACCAGTCTCGGAAATGCAGCAGGTGCTGGCAGAAATGCTCCTGGACTGTGAACTATGGTCCCGTGCTGCCCCAGGAGAGGAAGGGTTTTTGTCCTCGGCCTTTTCCCCTTTGTGGCAGCATGGCGACTGCCACCTTTCAGAGCCAAATGAACAGAGAGGTAGGAGCTTGCAGTGATGCGGCGTGTGGGAAATCTCTTGATGGGGGGGGGCACAGAACCGGCCCTGCTCCCCGCCCAGACGAGACACCAAGCAGCTGCCCACGAACGGCTCCTCCAATCCTGAATGGCCATGATCATAGAAGCACACAAACCAATCTCGAAACACAGTGGCTGCTGGCAGAAATACCTCTGGACTTAATTACTAAAATACCAAAATTCCAAAACCATGCAGCCGCTGTTGCAGCTGTGCGACATCATATGGTCTTCATTATCAGCAATAGAAAACAAATTATCTAATGATGCCTTTTCAGCAGGTCTGATTGTTGGGGGAAAATTCCAAATAATAATAGTGGGTTTTCTGTTGAAAACTGAATGGAATCAAAGAAAAGAGGGAGTAAAGTGAAATTATCTGTCACACAGGCAGAGTGGGGTTGGGAGGGGGGTTATACTGGGGTTCTCGGTGGTGGAACATGTGCACTGGTGAAGAGATGAGTGTTTGATCATTGTATGTGAGACTTAAACCTGAAAGCTTTGTAACTGTTTTCACAGTGGTTCAATAAAAAAAAAAAAGTTTATATACAAATGAACTGGAGCCATAGCACTTTGGGTAGGGTGTTTGCTTTGCATGTGTTGCATGCGGCCAAACCGGGTGATTCCTCTGTCCCTCTCGGAGAGCCTGGCAAGCTACCACGAGTATCCCAACCACACAGCAGAGCCTGGCTAGCTACCCATGGTGTATTCGATACGCCAAAACCAGTAACAACAAGTCTCACAATGGAGACATTACTGGTGCTTGAGCAAATCGACGAACAATGGGGCGATAATGCTACAGTACTATATATAAATAATATACATTTAAAAAATGTTTATTAGGCACTGTGGTGATGAGTGAGGTATGGTAACAATATATTCCTAAAACATATAAAAACTTCAACTTCTAGGAACCAATTTTATCTTAATAAAAAGAAATTTTACAAACAGTGATTATTTGACCTGATGAAAGTGTTAATAAGGATTAGGTTTATTCAACTCAACACATTATATATTTTAAATATAAACAATGCTACACATTAATTATAAATCAAAGCTTGAGGAAGGTAAAAATGTACATTATCATTTGAACATTTGACAATATCCACCGTTCTTTTTCGTTCGTTTTGTTTTGGGCAGAGTCTCTGGCCCGAGCGCCTGGCTGTCTTCCCCAGGGCCCCTCGGAGGGGGTGGGCTCCAGCTTCCCTCCCCACCCTGACCAGAGCTCCCGCAGCTGAAGACCTCTACATCCTTAGCCACAGACATGTTCAAGGCCCCTCTCCACACGTTCGGACGAGCCTCACACATGAAGGTACCGGCAGAGGAACCCACGTGTGTGGGACCCAGGGCTGAGACCTCCAAGCCTACTCGGATCAGGACTGGGCCTCTTCCGACCAATTTCCCATTTTCCAGTAGCTAGGTGGTCACACCCAGGGACTGCCCCCAGTGCCCTGCAATCCCATAAATGGCCAACATTCAGAGACTTAAAACCAAGCTCTCGGAAGCACTCAGCCTCAAAGTGACTGCGCAACATCTTATAGCCTATTTCTCCCTCTGGGAGAACCAGCAGGTTACCGAGAGTTTCCTGCCCACATGGGAGAGCCTTGCAAACTCCCCATGGCGTATTAATATGCCAAAACCAGTAACAATGCTGGGTCTCATTTCCCTGACCCTGAAAGAGCCTCCAATGCAGCATTGTTGGGAAGGATGAGTAACGAGAGACTTCTAAAATCTCAGGGCTAGGACGAATGGAGATGTTACTAAGACCACTCAAAAAATTCGATGATCGACAGGATAATGATGATGATGATGATGATGATGATGATGTTTTGGGCTACACCTGGTGATACTCAGGGGCTACTCTCTGCAGAGTCACTGCATAGAGCTCAAGGAACGAAGGATTGCTGGGGTCAACAATGGACTTCAGCCCTTCAAATTATCTTCCTGGTCCCATCTTCCACTGCTCAACATAGGTTTAGTCAGCACCAAAAAAGCAGTAAAGGGAAGAAGGCATACAGACTGGATAAGAAGAAATAAAACTTGTCATTGCAATCACATGAGGTGTAGACAGAATACTCCAAAGAATGTATCAAAAACCCTTGGAAATGAGCAATTTCAGCAAAGTCATAGGATAAAAATTCAATACACAAAATGTGATTACATCTCGATAAACTCAGTAAACAACCGCAACTGAAATTTAAAACATAGTATCATTTAAACACAATACTTAATAAGACTTAAGTATAAACCTAATAATAACTGAGTAAGATGAGTATAAATTATAAAATGCTGAAGAAACAAATCAAAGATCTAAATAAATGAGATATTATACCATATTCAATGACCAAAATACTCAATAAGGTTGTCAATTGTCACTATATTTATCTGTATATTTAAACACTAGTCTAAAAACTGATTTAAGTACTAACAGCTTAAATATAGGTCAAACTAAACAAATATACATTGCTACATAAATAGAAAAGGGTTAAGATAAAAGCAAACTTCTCTCAAAACAAAATTTAGATGGTGGCTGCAAAATAAAAATACAAAATGTTTAAAGGATTGCAAAAGCCAGTAGCAAATACCAACCAAAATTAAATTTGGAATACCTGTATTAATACCAGAAAGAGTCCACTTTAGAAAACAATAACTCATAGGAAAAGAGAGAAAATTCATAATGACAAGGAGGATTAAAAAATCCTAGTGTTTCTGCACCAAATAAAAATATTTTTAAAAACAGAAACAAAAACTGATAGAACTTCATAGAAATCCAAAATTATGGCTGAAGACTGACACTTTTCACAATAATTGACAGACTAAATGCAAAGACAATAATGACATAAATGACCTGAAAAGCTATCAACTCAACTAACAGTTATACAACATTCTACCAAACAGCAATTGTACACTGTTAAGGCACAAATGACCTTCACCAACATACTTTATTCTGAGCCTACAAACAAGACTTGCGTAAATTTAAAAGGATTGAAATTGCAAAAGTAAACACAAAAGAATTTATATAGAAGTAAATGAGAGTAGGTTCAAAAACTTTCCAAGAACCATTAAGCAAACTAACATCTTCCAAGGTAAACCTGCAAAGTAATATGGAAATATTTTCAGAAATGTAAGGACTTCCCTATAAGGCAGTTTACATGGTCATCTCCAAAAGATCTAATAAGTGCCTGGTACATAAAATGTTTTATTTTAGTGGAAACTCATAAGTGTATTCTTTACCAAATGTTATCACCATTATTATAAAAAGTTAGTTCAAACTATTTTTTTCAAAATGCACTTTATACCTATTCATCTTAAGTTTCATTTGCAGAATAGTTCAGTATTTTTCCAACCATTCATGCCATTTTAGTAATATAAAGCACATTTTTAAAGCACATTTCATTAATTAAAATTAAGTAATCTTCAAGTATGTGTATCTTGCAATGTATACCTAACACCCCCTATTGAAGAGGTGCAAGGAATAATCATTAGCTTATTATTTAGTGTATCATAATACAGTTCTGAAAAAAATAGAACTGCATTCTCATTTTAAAAATAGCTTATTTTGATTTTTCTATTTGTTCTAAAACTTATTAGACTCTATATTTGTCATTTCATTGTCTAAAATATTTTCTATTTGAATCAATCACCCATTAATCATTGTAAATTCATGTGTACTAAGCGTTCTTATTCCTTTGTAGTGATGAAAAAAGATCCAAATGTTCAATAACTTGTTCATGGTAAATGAAAAAGACAGTGTTCAAATACAGAGTGTTCTATCTTTAGACCCTATCCATATTTTTTTAACATCACAGCACTACTTCTAAATTCAAAGAAAATATAATCTGAACTCCTATATAGATTATTGAGTGTAAATATCAAACAAAAAATATTGGTAGGTCATTTTCATTTTATCAAGTAACTTTGAAGATTCAGACTCCATCTAGGAGAGCCAGGAAGTCTATTTATCTGCAAACTCACACATATGCCTTATCCTGTATCCTAAACTAGCCATTCTTCTGAGTGTGCTGGGCATCCCTACTAACAGCAAACAGACATGCAGTAACGTCTTCACAGGACTGCCTACAGCCACCTCTAATTCCTCTCTTCTTATTCTCTGCTGAGCTTCTCCAATCAGGTTTTCATTTCCATCAATTCATTGAGATTGCTCTTTCATCAATAAGTTCCACACCGTCAGATACAAAAGTAAAATCCCCAGTCCTTGTCTAACCTGATTCATTATCAGCATATGACTTAAATTAATCATTCTCATTTTTTTCATTTGATGTTCAATATTTCTCTCTTGCTCCTGGCACTCAGCCTATTTTACTAGAAATTCCATCTTAGTCATTTCACCACTTCCCTCTCACCTTCCTGACCATATAGTTAGTATACCCCAGAGCTCAGCCGGCAGACCTCTTTCACAAGTAGCCACACACACATCTCAGGTGATCCAACATAGTCAGTCTATGGTAAGGATTCCCAAAATACTTTTCTAGAATTTTTATTTTTGGGGGGGTCATACCTGGTGACAACCAGAAGACACTCCCAGCTCAATGCTCAGAGATTGCTCTGGAAATGCTTCAGCAATGTTAAGAAGACCATGTGACCAAACCTACACTTCGCACACATAGCATGTGCCTAATACATAGTTATTGTTCTAGAGTCCCTCCAATGCTCACCTTTAACCCAAATTCCTTCAATCTAATATGAATAAAATACATCTCTTATAAAATGACTACAACCCACTTTTTTTTCTTTGGTATTCTTATTCAAATTAAATGCCCCTATATAGAGACATTTAAGTAAAAACCTTCACAATTATGTTAGTTTCTTCTCTAATATCTCATGTCTAATCCAACAGCAAACCAGGTCATCTCTTCCTTCAAAACATATCCAGCATCTACATATTCTGTATACTCCTCTCTGTTACCACCTCAATCTAAGACATCAACATCTCTCATTTAGAAAACATCATTGTGGGAAATGTGCACTGGTGAAGGGAAGGGAGTTGGAATACCCTATGACTGAGATCTAATCATGAACAACCTGTAACTTTACCTCACTAGGATTCAATAAAAAAAATTAAGAAACAAATAAACAAACAAACAAAAAAAAAAACATGGTCTGGAAACCCTGAAGAAAACAATGTTCTTAGTCATTTTCCTTTTTGAAAAGTTTTATTTATTTTTATAATTCATTACATTTAATAATCAAACACCAATCCCACCATTGCTGCCTTCCGACCACCACATTTCGAATGTTTCCACCCCAAATCCCAAATTGTACCCCTCAAAGCTTGGTACATCAGTGATGTAGAGTATGAGATGTCGCTCCAGGAATTCTAAAATTTAGAGTAAGATTATACAGCATTTTCACTCATGGGTTCTTTTTTAAAAAAATTTTTTCCTCTGTGGGCCACGTGTGGTGGTGCCCAGGGGTTACTTCTTGTTCTGTGTTCAGGAATTATTCTTGGCGCTGCTCGGGGTACTATATAGGATGCTGGGGATCGAACCCAGATCGGCCACATGCAAGGCAAAGCTACCAGCTGTACAAGTGCTCCACCCCATCTTCCATTTTTATAGCCAAGGGCTGATTATTCCACCTCCTTGAGAGATCACTCCCTCTGAAAGAAGGAAAAAGGTGAGGCCCACTGAGATAAGAATGTAGCTGCTTTATCTTACATATGTATGCATTAGGCTTTCACAAAGAGATGAAAGATGTAGTTGTTTATGCAGTCTTTCTAATCCAGTCTGACATAACAGGGTAGGGAAGAAGGGATTCAAGATGCAATCTTACCTAAAACGGCACAGGTAGAGAGTACATCTCCTGAAAAGCACCTTGGAAACCTGATAGACACTACACTATGAATCAAGAAAAGGGAGTCCTGTAATCTGGCACCCAACAGTGAACCAATACAACATTTTTCCAGGGTCAGAAGAGTACAGCAGCTTAAAGTCCATGGTTTCAAGTGGCCAACCCCAGTTCAATCTCTGGTACTGCATACAGTTCCCGAGCACCACCAGCAATAATCCCTGAGCACAGCTGTGTATAGCCCAGCAAAACCTCCCCACCCTTCTCAAAAGGACACATTTCCAGCATCCAAGAAAGTCACCATGAGATCTTCACAGGTTACTCTCTTGTATAATCTGATCATGGACAAATCAATAGATTGAAATATGAGAATGAAGCTTAAGCTCAATAAAGGATACCGCTTTCAGAGTAAAATAATTCTTAGATAGCAGGTTTGTTTTACCTTAGACTCTTACCAGATGTCTGGAAGTCTGAGGCAGATTCCTCCTGAGGTATTAACATGGAGGGACTCTCATAAGTATGCCTTGTCCCAATGCTACACAGATAGAATCCAAGACTAAGTAGACTTATCCTAACCTTGGATGACATTCTAATCAACCAAAATATGGTAAGAGCACTAGTCCTGAGTCAAGAAACCTGTTACGTTAGTTTTGCCATTAATTGTAGGACCTTGAATAGGAAAAGCATTATGAATTCTTACAGCTATAAATTGCATGATTCTGTGATTTATTTACTGTGTACATACTATTTCTCAGTCACTGAGTTGCCGTGAGTTATATGAATAATTTTTAAAAGTTTATACACTGATACTTTAGAATTTAAATAAACAGAAGACAACCTAAATATTCCTACATCTTCATTAGTCACAGAGAAGATAGCCTGAAAAAGCAAATTAAGTATGTACCTTTCAGTGCTGTAGTCTTTTCTTTTTCATCTGGACCTCCCTGCTGGATGTGTGCCATGCTTTTCCAAATTGGCAACAAAATTAAAGAGTTCAAGGAAATAGACATCAATCTTCAGAAGACAGTCTAGAATGAATGAAAGCAATAAATTAAGCTCTACTCAATCCTACCTACTCCATGAGAACTTCCTAGATCCTCCCTGTTGGAATTAATCTCTCTGCCCTGATTTCCAACTGTACTTTGTTGATACTCCTATCACAGTACTTATCACAGCCTGCCTTGCATTATTGTTATTTATGTATTTGTCTGAGTCAGCTAACAGATTACAAGACCCAGGACAGAGGAATCAAGTTTTTGTCATCTTTATTTATGTCTTTCACATCAACAAACACAATATCTAATACATAAAGATACCTTATGTTGCTAAATTTAATTTTACGAAATGTACATTATTTAGGCTTTATTTTCTATTATTTCATGTTTCAAAACTCTCTCCAAGTGGTTTTAAAATCTTGATTTTTAAAAAAATTAACTGTAAGCTTTTGGTATTCATAAGGGTCCAATGTCTTTTTTTCCTGAACAAGCAATCAGAAGAAAAAAATATGCAAATATACAAATGGCTTTAAACTACCACTAGTATAATTTAAAATATAACTCTAAGAAAGAAATAAGACTTATAAAAATAAAACTATGCTCAATTTAGTGTCTATAAACCATACTCCATAAATGGCACTCATGTAGACAATCATAAAAGTGTAATTAAAATATAATTTTCGCTACTTGGGTCAAAGAGAGGTATTAAAAATATAGATGGTTCTTCCCAGGGTACCCACAAACAGGAAAAAATACCACTCCCAAAGCTTGAGAAAAAAATATGTGTGTGTATACATACACACACACACAAACACACACACACAGAGGAATAAACCAATTCTGACAATCCATAACTATTAATAAAATTATATATAAAAATTACATGCATGACAACAATAAGATTGACTATTCCTCTTATTGAGGAACTCAATTTGCTGCCCACAAAGAAACGCCTCTTTCCATTCAAAAGCACACTTGAAATATCCCTAAAAATCAAAGCATTTCATAGTAAAGAAAAATGTGCATAAAATACTTTCTAAAAATACAGGAAATAAATATTTTTAATTATAAATGTTTCAAATGGTTATAAATTAATGCTGCTCTTATCTCCACTCTCACTGTGGTTGGGAGGAGTCAGGAAGGGTCCTCTGGCCCTTGACAAAATATTAAACCTCACTGCATCATTTTCTACACTATAGAATGGAAAAGATAATCATGCTTTCCTTGTAACATTACAGTGAGTAGAACATTTAGCATAGTGTCTGATGTGTTATTGGGTGCTCAATATATACTGTCTTCTATATTTAACTGTAAATACAGCCTGGTTTCACCATTTTCACAACTGTGTGGCCACGAACAAGTCATTTATCATCCAAAATCTTCAGTTTACTCATTTATGAAATGCAGCTCAGATAACAGTGGTTGAGAATTAAATAGTACAGAAGGTATGAATAGTGGTTGCTGCTGTTACTAGGAGTATAACTGCTTTGCAGTTGTATGAGATTTCAGCATAAGACTAGAGGGGCCTACAAGGTAGGACAGGGGTAAGGTGCTGGCCCTGCATACTGCTGACCCTGGTTCAAGAGACCCAGCACCTTATGGTTTCCTAAGCACCACCACCAGCACTGAGTTAGGAGTGGTCCCTGAGCACTGTCCGGTATGGACCCAAAATAAAATAAAAGAATGATAAGAATGTGTGAGTACTTTTGATTGGGAAGTCATTTTCACATATTATGAAAAGTGGCTGTTACTTTTCTTCTATGAACTGGTAACTTAAAATCCTCTAAATTCTACTTATATTTGCCTATTTGAGTCTCTAGTCTTTAAGGAAGCATATGCTAGTCAATAGGGCAGTGAAGTGCAGGACACCTGGGATTAATTGTTGAGAAGCAGATACAGTCATTGTTCGTGTAAGGACTCACTCCTGCTATCAAAGCAAACTGCTACGCAGTCACAAATAAAATATATATGATCCAACTGAACATTATAATGCTGGTATACAATGTAGTCTTCAATGGCCAGAGCAATAATGCAGCAGACAGGGTGCTTGCCTTATACGTGGTTGACCTGAGTTTGATCCTGGCATCCCATACGGTCCCCCAAGCACTGCCAGGAATAATTCCCAAGTGCAGAGCCCAGAGTAACCCCTGAGCATGCTGGGTATGGTTCCCAAACAACAATAACAACAGAACACAGTCTTCATAAGGCTTATCTATTTATAACCAAGAATGAGTCTAATTTGTCCCACGTTTATGCACATTTCACCAGCAACTCCTTATTATACATCACACTGCCACAAAAATTGAGAAATGTTCATGAGAGATTCCATGCAGTTTGCAAACCACTCCACAACTCATTGAACTACCTACCTGCATTTTTAATCTAGCCCTCTTGCATTTTTAATCTATCCCTCTACTTCTTCAAAATGTCTTCGAAATTATGATTTCTAAAAATAGAGCAATTCATATGATCATTTTACTGTGACCTTAATAAAGATAAAATTACACACATTTTTGATGGTAAACCCTGGTTTCCGTTACTGGCCTGCATACACACACACACACACACACACACACAAAACTAGGATCTAACATAGTCTACAGTCCAGATGACAGTAAACAATACTGTATTATGTACTTGGAAAAGGCTGAAAGTAGAGCTTAAAAGTGTTCACCATACACACCTAAGTAACTACTTTCATGATATAAACACATATCAAATAATCACATTGTTCACCTTAAATTTATACACTCTCAGATGTCAATTATATCTCAATAAAATCGAGAGAGAAAAAAAAAAAACCTCTGAGTAATCTACATCTCTACTGTTTAAAAACTCACCCCCAAGGCCAGACATTGTGTCTACGCCTATCACTCTGACATGACTGGAATTCAACAGATATGAATAGAAGACAAAAGACATATGAATCATGTTTTAAAGAATAATTTTCAAGATTTTCAACATTAAATAATAATTAATAATCATTTTCATTTGATATGAGACAACCTAAAAATACATGCAGCAATTTACCAAAGGGATAATATGTAAGTAATGATGATATATATGAGACAACTAATTACTATCTGTGACTCTAAGCCTTACAGTAGCAGATGCAAAGCCAGTAAGCATAAAGCAAAAGCAATTTGTCTGTTGCTCTCTTATTCACTGAGTTAGATTTTTACCCTCTCAAGTTATTTTCCATGACTGTGGCACAGCTGGTGAAGGTAAATCAGGAACATTATAAATTCCCAATTTAGTTTCTCCTAATAAAAATTCAGAGTTATAACCTGCATGACCACAGATAAACACCACTGAAAATACAGCTAGCAAGCCATTTGGTACATTTGATATATATTAATATGTGCACTCGACATAGTTTATTTAGTATTATCTGATGGAGGTGAGGTTATAGGGAATAAAGTGGTAGAAGGTTTTACTGATGTGAACTGGGACACGGTTGACATGCTGTATACTTCATGATAACTACTGCTGTTTAAATATGGTTTCCGAGAAACGGTTACAGTATAAACTAGATTCAAAACATCTCAGTTTGCGATTTCATTCTGTGAACTACACAAAGCAATTATCATATCTTCTTCCCTTCTATGATTCTAACAGAGAATCCACTATGTATAAATAAGGCTATAAATAACTTGTCGTGTGCAATCTTTATCCAGTCAGCAGTAAAATATGAAACAGTAGTTGAACTGTTTGCTTAAAATATGGTATGAACACATAATTATACAGAAAATACAGGAAAATCTTAACTTTATGTTTTTAGACAGGTATCAAATAGAACTTTGTATCTATGATTCTGCATCAGATGCCTTTTCTACCTCACTGTCCGAATGCAAGGATAACAATACAAAATATATTAAATTTAAAACTGGATTAATTCTCTGGTACCCTTAAAACAAATCTGATCCCACGGAATCTATGTTCATTAATCCAACATATGAAAAGACACCTCAAAATTGCCCACTGGAAATCAGAAGTACAGTAAGCAAACTGGCACTAGATTTTCTAGAGATCCACCAAATTAGTTAGATGCTGCTAACCTGTAACCGTTGCTTATCTGTTCGGCTTACAGTTTTGAAGCACCAGACAAAAAAATTAAAAGAAGAATGAGGAAGTTGAAGCCCCAGGTTAAAATTTTAAATTACCATAGTAGTTAACAGTGGTTATTCATTTTATTCAACAAATAATACATACAATTCATGCCTTACAAAGTCAGCAAGGAATTTTTTAAAGCAGCAAAATTCTCTTATCCCAAAAACAATCATAAAGCTTTGAACTTCCAGGTCTCTACAAAATATTTTCCCTCACAACAGACAACCATCATTAAGCCACGCTATCAATTACAGAAAATAAACTGTGACCCTGAATTGGTCAGCACAGGACATTTTGTACACTGCAATAAGCCTCTTCTGGGTTAGGCCTAGGCCTAAGTAGAATATTCTAAAACTTTCTCCTTAACCATTGTCCACAGGGACATAAAAAGGTAGAGACTCTTCCTATGAGCAAGGGACTCAAAAACTTTACTTCTCAGGATCAGGAGACAGTACAGCACCTAGGGTGCTGTATGACTCAGACTCAGTCCCTGGCACCAGAAAGTACTCAAGCATTCCCAGGTGTGATTCTGGAGCACCCAGGTGATCCCTGCATCACAGGGAGTGAACTGCACATGCTCAAGCCCCAACATTGAACTGCCAGCCCAGCTGGCCCAAGATCCCTGGGAGGGGCCCCAGAGACTACTGCACACCAGTTGGGAGTGTTCCTTCCCTGTCACCCTGCAACGCGCACACCTCACCCCAACCCCTGTCCTTTTGTAACAAATTTTATTGGTAGAGCTCCTTTACTACAGTATAGTAAACTCACGGAGAAGCCCTTCTCTTGAAAATGAACTCAGAAAATAACATTAATCAGCATTTATCATCAGCCAAATTAATAAAAACGAAAGAAAATCAGGGTCAGAGAGAGAGCACAGAGGTTAAGGCGCTTGCCTTGCTCTGAGTCGTCTCCTGGCCTGACCCTGGCATGGCATACCAGGATACAGCAGGGTTAGCCCGGAGCACTGCCAGCAGCGATCTCTGAGCACCGCTCTGTGTGATGCAGCCTCCCACCCCACAGAAAGAAAGAAAATCAAAATAATCTAGTATCTGCAGAAACAGTATTTGATAAAATATTTTAAAAGAGAAAAGCCATCGCAAACTAGTAATAGAAAGAAATATCCTTAACAAGACAGACTGGTTCAAAAACAAAGTTCAAAGAGTCAAATTAGTTTTCATGGTAATATATTACAGTTTTCGTCAAGTTCAGGTGCCTGAAAGGAATGTTTATTATTACCACTTTACTATACTCACTTATATTGTCCAAGTTTTCCAAAGATGCTAGCAAATATGGGAAGATATGGAAAAATAGAATGTATAGGGATTCAAAATAGGAAAATAAAATTATCAATATTTGTATATAAAACAACAGTGACAAACAGTATTAAGAAACAATTTTATAGAATAAAAACAAAAGAAGAATCTAGTTATTAGGAGTAAAAAGAAAATTTCACAAGATGATTTGCTATAAAAATTATACAAAGTATATTTTGGGCTGGAACGACAGCACAGCGGGTAGGGCGTTTGCCTTGCACGAGGCCGACCTAGGTTCGATTCCCAGCATCCCATATGGTCCCCCAAGCACCGCCAAGAGTAATTCCTGAGTGCAGAGCTAGGAGTAACCCCTGAGCATCACTGGATGTGGCCCACACAAAGTATATTTACAAATATCAGGAAGAACAAACTTGAAGTTTAGTAAAGGCATTATCAAAATATAAAATTAAAATCAGTTGTAAAAATAAAAGCCTTGTGAATCCTACATATAGAAAAGAATATTATGAATTGACTATTACTAAATGAGATTAAGTAAAACTGCAATACATGGATATATAGAAAGAAGAGTCACTACTATGAAAATATCCACTGTCCTTTAACTGACTAATAGATTAAATTATATTTCATTCTAATCCGTAATGCTTCCTACAAAATTTAGAAATGTAACTTCAAAAGTCTATGGAAGGATAGATAATAGCTGAAACTCTCCAAAAAATAAAAATAAGCTAAGAAATTATCATCCCAGGTACCACACTAGTTAAGACAGTATTTTACTAGTATTGAAACAAATGCATTTAACCGATAGAATGGCTCTCCAAAATAGGTTGGCATAATACTCATGTGATACAAAGAACAGTGCCATAGCACGGGGAAAGGAAGGACTAGCCAGTATGAAAATTAATTTAAAAAGAAAAATGAAATTAAAGATCTGCCTCATGCTATTCACCAATTTTGAATAGATTATGGACCAAAAAAAGCACAATTTTAGATATTTAAAATTTTGATGTAGCAACGAGGAATATGCCCATGGTGAAATACTAATTGCACTAACTAGAAGAAATTAGAAAATCTAATTCCAAAGCTAAAAAGAATATGGTGGTGATTTTTATTCATAATCAACATACTGATTAGTATACTACTTTGGAAAAAAATACATGAAATTTCAAGTAAAATGTTCTCATCATATTCAATCCAGCAATCTCCTGTATGATCCATTAACTGGCGAGAAAACAGACATGACAAATTTCCCCAAATATTCACATCATCGAAAGAAACATTTCATTTATTATCTTTGGTTGCATAATAACCTCCAAATATAGTGCCCCTCCCACAAGCAAAGACCATTTACAATCTCCTACAGTTTCTATGGATCAAAACTTGGGATCAAGTCCAAAAGGAAGTTCTGGCTCAGGTTCATGAGGTTTCAATTAAGATATATTGGCAAGGTCTGTGGTCCTCTACTGGGGTTAGAAATGGCTTGCTCATACATATGAATAATTGGTTCTGGTTGTTGCTAGAATCCTAGGTACCCTCCCACACAAGCTTCTCCGACACAAGTCTGCTTGATTATCACCATAATACAGCTGCTTTCTTTCTCCACAGGGATGGCTCTAGGAGAGCAAGGGAAAACACCAAAAAATCTCACCATTGCTTCCTTGATAGGGCAACTGGCAGAGACAGCAACCTTCTCCAAGGTAGAAAATGTTCACACAAAGGCATGGCTATCAAGAAGCAAGGAGCAATGAGAGCATTTTTTTCTTTTAGTGAGTCACAGTGAGGGTACAGTTACAGATTCACACCTTTTCGTGATTGTTTTGCCCTCCCAGTATGAACCCAGATTCCCTCCCCCCCACCCCCCCATCCCATCCTCCCCACCCCACCCCGCCTCTGTGGCCAGGGCATTCCAATTTGTTCTCTCTCTCTCCTTTTGGGTGTTGTGGTTTGCAATAGGGGCATTGAGTGACCATCGTGTTCAGTCTCTAGTCTACTTTCAGCACGCATCTCCCTCCCTGCACAGGATCTCCAATCACATTTTACTTGGTGTTCCCTTCGCTATCTGGGATGACTTTCCACCAACATGTGAGGCCCGCTTCCAAGCTATGGAGCCAACCTCCTGGCATTATATACTACTATTCTTGGATGTAAGTCTCCTACTATGTTATTTTATATTCCATAGATGAGTGCAATCTTTCTATGCCTGTCACAATGGGAGCATTTTTAATCTGGCCAACTAGGAAGGAAAAATCTGTTCTCCAATTAATACTGTGTATAGTTCTTACATCACTAGCAGTCTAAGAACTGCAAGATTAGGTGATACTGGCACTGTACAGACACTACAGTATAACTAAAAAACAGCCTACACACAGCTTAGGCTGTCACACTTAGGGAACCTGCTAGACTACCATCATATGGGCAGCTCGTATCTGATGAACTGCATCATCTGAACAAAGAAGTAAGTGATGTTCGACTGTATTAATGGAGATAACAAATAAGAGATGGAAGTGAATAACCATAACTATACTGGAAAACATAGGTAAACTTTCCACTTTGTATAACTCTTAAAACAAAGCTAAAAGAAGCATTTATTTGGTATCATAATTTAGCTGATAAATCTGTAAAAACAAAAACTATATCAAGTGACAAAGGTTGTGGTGGGGTTGGTGATAAGAGTATAGCAGCCTCCCAAATTAAAAAGGGTTTAAATGGCCTGAGAAATTTGGAGTAAAATTAAAAAACACACCTTACTAAGAAAAATATTTGCATACTAAACATCAGATAAAGGGCTACAATCCAAAATAAATAAAGCACTAAAAAAGCTTAGCAACCACAATGACAACAAAATCAAAAAATAACCCCGTCAAAAAATGGTGAAGAGGATATGAAGAGACACTTTTCTGGAGAAAACAAGGGATGGCCAGTAGACATATGAAAATGTGTCCAGTATCACTTATTATCAGAGAAATGCAAATCAGAGACACAATGAGGTACCATCTCACACAAGGAAGAATGGCACACATCGCACACTGGAAACAGTATTGGAGGGATGGGGGATATGGTCAAAAGGAACCCCCATCTGGTTCAGTCTCTCCAGAAATCAGTGTGGCAATTCTTAAAAAAATAGTATTAGAACTTTCACATGACCAGCGATTCCACTGTTGGCATCTACCCCCAAAACACACAAAAAATAATTAATTCATATTCACCTCTATGTTCACTGAAGCACTAAATACTATAGCCAGTGAACATCAACAACCCCAAGAGCCCAATGACATAAAGTCATTTAGTTTAAGGGCTGGAGCGATAGCACAGCAGGTAGGGCATTTGCCTTGCATGCAGCCGAACCGGGTTCGATTCCTCCATCCTTCTCGGAAAGGGCAGCAAGCTACCGATAATATCCCGTCCGCACAGCAGAACCTGGCAAGCTACCCGTGGTATATTCGATATGCCAAAAACAGTAACAAGTCTCACAATGGAGACGTTACTGGTGCCCATGTGAGCAAATCGATGAACAACTGAGGACAGTGCTACAGACAGTGCATTGTCATTTATGAATAAAGACTGCAACTACACAGAGGAATCTTACGGTATGCTATTTGCTGCAATGTGAATGGAACTGAAGGGTATCAGGTTAAGTGAAGTAAGTCAAAGGGAGAAAGACAAACATCAGATGATCTCACTATCTGAGGTAGGAACAAAGCTATGAAAAAGACAATATCTAACAATGGCTATAAATCTCGGATTACTAAAATTAATGGGAGTAAAACAAAGAGGTGGACTAGAGGTAACAAGGTCATTGGTCCTGGGCACTTTGGCAGTTGTGAGGTATAGTAACTTTGTACATCAAAACCATAAACGTTACCTCTAATGCAACCATGTCACCTAAACAAAAAAGTAATACCAGTTTTTAATTAAAAAAAAAAAGACCATAATTCCTCACAGTAGCTCCTCTGGAAAAGAGAGAAAGGCAAGATGTGGGAAAAAATTAGATGCCAAGAAAATCACTAAGATTATTTTGAGGCTTGGAGTGGTAAACTTATTCATTATAATAGCTAATAACTTGTTTGAACATTTCATATACAGTACCACTTTCAAATCAGTATGCAACATTTATATAATCACAAAGTTGTGATGGTAAGCATATAAATTTTTTAACCAACAATGTATTTTAATGTAAGCAATAATGCTAGAACTAATCTTTAGTAGCACTTACATATTTTAATTTGTTATTTGGGGCATTTTTCTTCAAACATTGTGTTAAGAATTTAATCTTTATATTTAGTCAGAAATTTGGAAAAAGAGTAAAGAATAAACTTCAAAGCAGTGATATATCAAAAAATATTATATTACTATAACAGATTCTTTGCCTGGTTTGAAGTAAAACGAGTATTTTAAATGAGAATTCATGTTACCCCAAAAAGCTTTGAACCAACCATATTTTTAAAAATCCTAAGTATTTTTGAAACCTCTATTAAAGTAATATCCCAACTTTAAAGCGAAAATGTTATGAAATACAACTACAAATTTCTGAAAATGTCAATTGTCAGTTATGTTTTTGTTCTTTCTTGGAAGCATTGCAAGTCAAATCTGCCTTGGAGGATATACAAATGATTAAATATTTTAAATGCTGGCATCAGGGCAGCGTAAGCAATTTGAAAATGAAGGAGGACTAAGAATTCAATTCAGAATAATGGGTCCCCTCAGCTTCTAAAGGATGGGCTCATCTAGTCACAATTATAATATTTCCCACAGAGGATCATCTGCCAGTCTTTCAACATGACACAAAAATAGATTTTAATTCTGAGGGAAAAAAATAACTTTTCTTGTTTTTCCAAAATAAGGTATAAAAGGAAAATGCTGTAACAGCAGCCACTGGAGAGGGTGGGGGAGGCTTGATGTTAAAATGAGAGTAAAACAAGCATAAAACATATCTGCTGCGTTTTCTAAACATTAACATTTTCTTAAACGAATTTCTATTTGTTTAAAAGACAAATGCTGAAAACACTGCTTTTTTTTTTCTGCATGAGCTAAACTTCCCTTCATTGAAAAATGAATGTTGATGCAACTCCCTTCTATTGGTACAGGAATCAGCTCCCCGGAAATTATGAAGCTGCCTAGTCTAACAAAGAACTAGCACCAATGCCTAGTGACATATATATTTAAAGGTCTACACGGGGCTATAAATAACACCATATTCTGTTTGAAATATCTGTGGTAGGGCATTCCTGGCAGAGCTCTCGCCTGGCAGTGCTTAGGGACCCCTAGGATACACCCAGAAGTGTCTGGGGGATGGGGACTAGCATTATAAGAGATCTTAAAGGATCAAACTAAGGGTCTCACACATACATGCAAGGCATGTGTTCTCATTTCAGTCACACAACCAACCGGGAATGTCTTTTCATTGATATATTGTTTACATTATACATGTTGTTAAATGTTCAGGCTTAGACCTCTTCAAATGTCACTCAATTATACAAAAATTTAGCTACAGAACCTTAAGTGTTAATCTAGTCCCTAAGTAACTATTTGAAATGTGACTACAGATCTGGGGGCCAAAATCATATTCCAATAGGTAGGGCACTGGCCTTGCACACAGCTGAGCCAGGTTTGATCCCCATCATCCCATTTGGTCCCCAAAGCAACACCAGGAGTAATTCCTGAGTGCAGAGCCAGGAATAACAGGAGGAAGAGGAGGAGGAGGAAGAGGAGAAGGAGGAGGAAGAGAAGAGGATAAAGAGGTGTAGAAGAAGAAGAGGAAGAGGAGGGGGAGGAGGAATTAGATTTGGAGGTCTGGAGAGATAAAATGAGTAGGATATTTGCCTTGCACCAGATCAACCAAGTTCAATCTGTGGCATCCCACATGGTCCCTCTATATCACCGCCAGGAGTGATTCCTGAGCACAGAACCAAGAGTAAGCCCTGAGTGCTGCTAGGTTTGGCATTATATCAATACCTCTTAAATAATAGATATTAGGATTAAATGAAGTGAGGTATGTGCTTAGAGAAGAACTTTGTCACATAGAACGTTTGCTTCTCCTCATGCTGTTACAGTCTGAGAATGTAGTTGAGTGTGGCACTTCCTTCCATAAATAAAAATTTTAAGTCCTTGGGGCTGGAGAGATAGCACAGTGGGTAGGGCGTTTGCCTTGCACGCGGCCGACCCGGGTTCAAATCCCAGCATCCCATATGGTCCCCTGAGCATGGCCAGGGGTGATTCCTGAGTGCAGAGCCAGGAGTAACCCCTGTGCATTGCCAGGTGTGACCCAAAAAGCAAAAAAAAAAAAAAAAAAAAAAATTTAAGTCCTAAAAACTGAAGAACAGGATCAAGTGAGAAAGGACACTAAACTGCAAGAACTAAAAAGTAATGCTTAATGACATGTGAAAGGCATCATTTCCTTCTTTCCAATCTCTAACACAGTTTTCTGATCTTAAGTCCCCATGGATTTCCATTTTCTAACTAGACTATTAGAGCATCCTTGTAAACCTCTTAGAAAATTCTGGAGCCAGAGCAATAATATAGCAAGTAAGGTGCTTGGCTTGCATGTGGACAATCCAGGTTTGATCCCCAGCATCCCGTATGGTCCCCTGAGCTAGCCAGGAGTGATCCCTAAGTGCAGAGTGAGGAGTAGCCCTGAGCACTACTAGGTGTGCCCTTATCTTCCAAAACTTAATCCCTGAACCTCACGGTAACCATCCCTACCACCATCACCATCACTACTGCCTGTTCCTACTTCATATTCCTTCAGTATCATTTCACACTCTAGAATTTATTCCCACACATATTGCCATAAAGTCAGTAAATATAAAGGGATATAAAAAACCCTCTTCCTCCTTTAGATGTTTCCAAAGTTATTTGGCTTGCTGCCTCCTAAGAAAAATACAAAATAAAACAAAAACCTCAGTACCTCCTTGAAAAGTTACCTTAATTAAGTGAACAAACAAAAAAGTGACCCAAAGTGCACCCATGGCTACTAGCACCCCTTTGGGATCATTCAGTTCCCCCTCAACCACCAGGAGAGAGGTATCATCCAGGCTAGAAAACACTTTCTAAAAGCAATGGAAAAATAGACTAAAAAGAACTAGAGGAGGATCGGCAGTGTATGAAAAAATCGACTGAAAAGAGGCTGCTGATACTGGATACTGATTCTTTAAGTCAAGGAGACTTACCTCCTGTAGTAAGTTCAATGCAAGTTAGAGATTCAAGATTCATCAGAATTTGCCCGTATGTACCGATCGCAATTGTCGATTCTGCCCTCATGACTGCAAATTCAATAGCTCTATTATAATTCAGTTACACACCTAACCTGTTTTACAGATACCTTACGACTACAACTAGAGAAGACAAAATTTCTTTTTGGCTACAGACAGATGTAAATTTTATACCCAGAGTGCTGCTACACCAAAAATCCAAATTGTAAGAGTCATTTTGGAAGTGAGTGTGCCACTCTGAGGAAAGTTAGAGGAAAATAAAAATATCCTGAAGAACCTTATTAGTAGAAGCCCCCTCGACTTGAATAAGACTCCAGACTAGGATTGCAGGAAAGCACAGAGGCTGTTTTTGGAAACTTGAGGAAGGAATCACCTTTTATGCAATAGCATAAATTTTAGCAGCACTATTCCATGGAATTGGGCAGAAAGTTGAAAACGTCCCCAATAAAGTGGCTGTTGAAGCTAAGGAGATTTCCAATTAGAGTACAATGCTAAATGTGTCAGTTTGTTTATTTTGCTACTTAGAGTAAAAAGTGAGAAATGAGAGGTAAAATAATCAAAGGATTTGTTGAACAAAAATGAGCCAAGACTTGCTCTACAAAAGATACTGTCAAGAGAAAGACAAGCCACAGACTAAGAGAAAATATTTGCAAAGGACATATCTGATAAAGGTATTTTATCTAAAATATGCAAGGCATTCTTGAAACTCAGTAAGAAAATAACCCTGTGAAAAATGGGCAATAGATCTAGACAGCTCACGAAGAAGATACACAGATGGTAATAAGCTTATGAAAAGATGCTCAAAATCATGCCATTAGGCAATTATAAATTAAAACAAAAAATGGAATACAACTATATACATAATAGAATGTTCAAAATCCTAAACATAGACAGCACCAAACGCTAAAGAGGATATGGAGTAACACAAACTCTTACTCATTGTTGGTTAAGATGCAATATGGCATGGCCATGCTGGAAGATAATTTGGCAGCTTCTTACAAAATTAAACACATTCAAAGCAAACGATCCATGAATCACACTCCTAGGCATTTACCCAAATGAGCTGAAAACTTGTGTCCACATATACCTACACATGGAAACGTCACTGTCACTGTCACTGTCATCCCATTGCTCATCGATTTGCTCAAGCCGGCACCAGTAACGTCTCCATTGTGAGACTTTTTACTGTTTTTGGCATATCGAATACGCCACGGGTAGCTTGCCAGGCTCTGCCTTGCGGGCGGGATACTCTCAGTAGCTTGCCAGGCTCTCCAAGAGGGGCAGAGGAATCAAACCCAGGTTTGATATGTGCAAGGCAAATGCCCTACCCGCTGTGCTATCGCTCCAGTCCTGAAAATAATACAGTAGCTTTTTTCACTTCAGCCAAACCAAGATATTCTACAGTGGGCAAATAAATAAATAAAATGTCTAATACACACAATGAAGCATTATTTAGCCTACACATACATAAGAAAACTAATAAATCATGAATAGTTGGTAAGAAACATAAATATATATTTACAAATAAAAAAAGCTAACCTAGAAAGTCTATAAATTGTATAGTTCTAACTATATGTCATTCTAGAAGAGGAAAAACTTTAAAAACAGTGAAATTACCAGGGGTTGCCAGAGGTAGGGGAGAAGGAAGGATGAACAGTCAATGTAACTATTTTAGGGCAACAAAATGATTCTGTATGATATTATGATCATAGAAATCTGTCAGTATATATTTGTCCTAATAAAGAGAATGTTCAACACCAGGACTGAACCCAAACATGAGCTATGAACTCTGGGTAGTAATATCCCAATGTTATTTAACGAACTGTAACAATGTACCACTTCCATACATAACGTTGGGGGGTGAGAGTATTACATAAGTCTAGGATTCTATGGAAAAGCTTTGAACAGAACATTCTACTCAATTTTTTCTGTCAATCTACAGTTTTTTTTAATTCTCTCTAGAATGCAAATGATGTTAAAATTAAAATTTGTCTTCTGTATAAAGTTCACCCGAGCAGGAACCAGAGGCAGCTATAAGACTTGGGGTTCCGGCGAGTGCTTGCAACCATGTATGCGGACTGTGAACTAAGCTTTTGCCCCACGCCGGCTAACGGAGGAAATATCCTTCTCCCTTGGTCTCCTCTTCCCTCCCGGGGCAGAAGGCGTGGTGTCCGACATTTTATGGGTCCTTTGAGCAGGTATGAACTTTGTGGCTCGGAAAAAAAAAAAGTGTGCTTTGAACTTGAAACCGGAAGACCTGGGCAGGCTCGGGCCGGGGCCAGAGCTCGGGCTCCGGCCGAGATTCAACCCGGGTGGCCATGCCTCTGCACAGCTGCGGGAATGCCGAATGAGCAGGAACCAGAGGCAGCTATAAGACTTGGGGTTCCAGAGAGTGCTTGCAACCATGTATCCAGACTGTGAACTAAGCTTTTGCTCCATGCTGCTCCAGGAAGGGAAATGATTCAATTTCCAACTTTAATCTCCCTGGGTTTAATTACTAAAATACAGAAATTGTAAACGGCCGCACGACTTTTTTATCTCTTCACTCTCATCAGTGGAAAACTCAATATCAAATATTTCCTTGTCAATAGGGCTGTATTCTTGGGGGATAAATTCCAACAAAAATAGTGAGTCTGTGTTGAAACTCCAACAACAATAGTGAGTTTTGTGTTGAAATATGGAATGTAATCAAGGTAAAGAGAAGAGTGAAATTTATCAGTTACCCAGGCGGGAGTGGGGTGGAGGGGAGGCATACTGGGGTTTTTGGTGGTGGAATATGGGCACTAGTGAAGGGACGGGTGTTTGAACATTGTATAACTGAGACATAAGCCTGAGAACTTTGTAACTTTTCACATGTGATTCAATAAAATAAATTAAAAAAAAAAAAGTTCACCTCCTAACCCATGCTGGTAAAAATGTAAGCTGATCTAACCTCTATGGAAAACACTATGGAGTTTTCTGAAATACCACAACTAGACCACCATTTTATCCAGCAATTCCACTCCTAAGTTTCTATTCAAAGAATATAAAAACCCACAGCACATCTATGTTCATCAAAGCACTACTTCCAATAACCAATATCTGGAAACAACCAAGTACCCTGATGAGTGTACAAAGATATATCATATATAACATTATATATGATATTTATAGTATGTCTAGTTCTCCCTCTTGGAGAGCCCAGCAAGATACCGAGAGTATCCTGCCCACACGGCAGAGCTGGACAAACTTCCCATAGCGTATTTGATATGCCAAAAACAGTAACAATGATGGGTCTCATTCCCCTGACCCTGAAATAGCCTCCAATGCAGCACCATTGGGAAGGACAAGTAAAGAGAGGCTGCTAAAATCTCAGGCTAGGACAAATCGAGACATTACTGGTGCCCGCTCGAGCAAATTGATGAACAACGGGATGACAGTGATGATGACAGTGATATACACACACAATGGGATACTACTCAGAAGCAAAAAAAGAAATCTTGCCATTTACAAGAAGGATGGAAATGGCCTGGAGGAACATGCTGAGATAACTGAAATAAGTCAAAAGGAAGACGACAAATAACAGGTAATTTCACTGATCTGTGAGACATAAAGAAACAAATGAGGAAACTAAACCAAACAAGCTCTCAGACTCTGACAAAGGAGCTGAAGTTACCAGAGCTATGTGCTATGGAAGGTGCTAGAAAGGTCCTGGTGTGTGGCACTGTAGAGTATGGTCAAATATACTGTAAAAGGTGTGAACTTGCACTACTACAACATACGCAGTGCCGTAAGCCAATATGACCTACAAAAATAACTCAAAAAAGAAAATCAAAAAGAAAAGAAAAAACACATCGAAGGTGAAGCAGAAGGTAGAAAAATCTTTTGGTTAAAATAATTCAAACAGAGCTTGCAGCAACGGGATGCACGAGGGATCTCGTGACGGGAGTGGTACGGGCGCAGCTCTCCGCCGAGATGTGACCCGAGTGGCCGCACGTTGCTGGATGACCATGATTCCAGAGGCCAGCTAAATTATTTTTGGGACCAGCAGTTCCTTTGCAGAAATGTCTCTAGACTGTGAACTAAGCTGTGGCCTCATGCCGCCCCAGGAGGGGAAAGGTTTTTCTCTCTCCACTTGTCCTTTGAGGGGGGTGTAGGAGGGAAGGCCTGTTGACCGCCATCTTATAGGGACCACTAACGAGAGGTACAAGCTTGCAATGATGCAATTTCTGGCAGAAATTTCCCTGGACTTAGTTACTAAAATACTAAAATACAGAAACCCAAAACCTCATATCTCTTCATTTTCAGCAATGGAAAACAAATTATCAAATGCTTCCTTTTCAGCAGGTCTGATTTTGGGGGGGAAACTCCAAACAATAATAGTGAGTTTTTTGTCGAAAGATTGAATGTAATCAAAGTAAAGAGAAAGTAAAATGAAAATTATCAGCTACACAGGTGGGGGGTGGAAGGGGAGGTATACTGGGGTTCTTGGTGGTGGAATATGTGCAACTGGTGAAGGGATGGGTGTTCAACCATTGTATAACTGAAACTTAAGCCTGAATGCTTTGTAATTTTCCACATGGTGATTCAATAAAAAATAAAATAATTCAAACATAGGGCTAGAGCGAAAGTACAGGGGGTAGGGAGCACTCCTTGCATGCATCTGGTGGGGTTGGATCCCTGGCACCCCAAACGGTCCCTGGAGCACCACCAGGAGTCAGCTGAGAGCACTGAGAGCAGAGGATTCAGCCCTGAGCACTACCAGGAATGGCTCAAAACTGTAGCACTGTAGCACTGTCATCCCATTGTTCATCGATTTGCTTGAGCGGGAACCAGTAACATCTCCACTGTAAGACTTGTTGTTACTCCAACCACACCCACACCTGGGCTTAGATATGACAGAGAGGCGCAGTGAGACATTTGAGAGCTGTAGGAAACAGATAAATCATCAGGGGCTAAAGGACAGAGTGGTCACAGCTAATGTCCTACTTTGAGGTGTTCACATCTATTGGTTCTCCAGCCACACTGTACCCCGATTAATTAATACAATCAGTACTATGGTACTGTACTGGAGAGTATGTTAAGAGAGCCTCAGCTTCCCTCTGTGGTGCTCTCCTGCCCTCTTACTTTTTCTGATCTTTCTCTCTAGGGATGCCATGCCGTGAGCAGTCCTATGGAGAGGTCCAGGTAGTGAGGGAAGCTTCCTGCCATTAGTCCCATGAATGAGTTTACAAGTGGATCCTCCAGATCCAGACAAGCTACAGATAGCTGGAAGCCTGCGGATATTGTAACTGCAATCTCAGAAAGATGTTAAACCAGAAAGAACCTCCAAGCTAAACTCCTGGCCCTAATAAGCCTTGTCAGATAAACATTTTCATTCTCAGTTGCACATTAAGAAAATTGGTTGCACAGCAATATATTACTATGTATGTGTGTGTGTCTGTGTCTGTGTGTATACACATAGCACTGTGGCACTGTAGCACAGTTGCCCCATTGTTCATCAATTTGCTTCAGAGGGCACCAGTAACATCTCTATTGTGAGACTTGTTACTGTTTTTGGCATATCAAATATGCCACGGGTAGCTTGCCAGGCTCTCCTGTGCCGGCGGAATACTCTTGGTAGCTTGCCAGGCTCCCCGAGAGGGGTGGAGGAATCAAACCCGGATCAGCCGCGTGCAAGGCAAACGCCCTACCAGCTGTGTTACCGCTCCAGTCCACACAAATAAATTCCCAATGAACTAGTGGAGTTTAATAGCACAAGTTCCCAGATTCATTCACTGTCCTCATCACTGAACTGTCCCAATCCAACAAATTTTCACTTTCAATGTAAGAAAGGTGCTTCCTTTGAATGCAACAAAAACAAAGTGTTTTTTTTGTAACTGTTGTTGAATTTAAAAATACTGGAAAATTAGCCTACATAACTCAATATTTTCAGTATTTTAAAAGATGATCTGGCTTTTCTTTCTTCAACAAGAAAAAGAAAACCCTTACATTTTTAATTAGAACATTTTAAAAAACAAACACATATGCTTATTTGGATAAAATAGTTATACATGTTTCTTACTGTGGAAAAACATTCTGAAAAAATAAAGTTGTTTTAAATAGTTCATATTCAATAATAAAATAAAATATCTAGTAATACTCCCAATATAAATAAATTTTTCACCGTTAAAATCACACATAATTTTAAAACAAAATACTACCTAAAATAATAATAAAATATTTTATTCATAATTACCTGCCAAACACTTTAACACAATTAATTTTTCATATTAGTTGCCAAGAAAAAGTAGGCAAAGATGCTAAAGAAACAAAATACAAATCAAAATGCTTTGATGCTGGAGGGGAGAGATCCAAATGGTCTCCAGGGAAACCAACTTTGTCAGATCCTACAATCAAACCTAGAGCTTGTTTAAAATTTAGGCCAGAATCCAGCCTACAAAAATTTACTACTACCTTGACAGTGGCTTAAGGGAAATTACTGTGACACAATGTGCCCTCCCCCGGCCCCTTCCCACTATTTTAATCGATCTTAAAAATCACATAAACCTGACTCAGGTTCAATCCCCAGGATCCCATGTGGTCCCCTGAGCTACACCAGAAGTGATCCTGAGTGCAGAGCCAGGAGAAAGCGCTGAGCACTGCTGGATGTGGCCCCAAAACAAAAACAACAACAACAACAAAATCACAATTTCCTCAACTTCACTATTCTTTGAAACACTAGAGGAAAGTTAGGTTCTGAAAGCATATATACACTACCTGATCGTTAATTCCATTTTTTTTTCAGCTTTTTTGGGGTCATACCCGGAGATGCTCAGGGGTTACTCCTGGCTCTGCACTCAGGAATTACTCCCGGCAGTGCTCGGGGGACCACATGGGATGCTGGGAATCGAACCCGGGTCAGCCTTGTGCAATGCCCTAACCATTGTGCTATCGCTCCAACCCCTTAATTCCATTTTTTCCCTCCTCCCTTTCTTCTATTGTCATGTACCTTCTTGGTTTTTTTAATCAATTCAGATGATACATAATTCTACAAGTTCTCAATGAGTCATTTCTAATCATTTTCTTCTTTCAAGTATTTTCAGTTTCAGATGACTCATACAGAGGGTCCTGACAAACCGGGTTTATCAAACTAAATATCTCACTACTGAAGCAGGAAAAATCCAATCAATGCTTTAAAAAATAAAACATCAGCTAATAACTGGCATACTAATCTCGTCAGGCTGCCAATAATAAAGTGCCAAAGACCGGTGGCTTAAAAGGAAGTTTATTTTCTTGCCATTCCAGAGGCTGAAAATCCTAGTTCAAGGCTTGAGTTCTGGCGTGAACTCTCTCCCTAGCTTGCTGCTGCGTCTTCACAAGATGAAGAGAACGATCAAAAGAGATCTCTGGTATTGCTCCTTAAAATTACACTTGTCCTTTCAAATCGAGGTCCTACCCTTGAAACTTCATGAAACCTTAATGCCTTTCTTGGAAGTTAAGATTTTGACCTATGAATCTGACTATGGGAACACTGTCAATCCACAGTAATTAAAAGGGATTGTATCATTTTAAAGATCTCAGGCTATAATGTTCTTGAGACGCTAGAGAATATCCTCTAATCTTACAAGTTATTTTACCATCATCAGTTCAGGTGGTCCAGCTTTCAAAGGTTGGAAGGAGCAGAGAGGGATGAGAAAAGCTTTGAACTACAGAATTAGAGGGCACACAATCCATGCAAGGGATGACCCCCACTTTTAACCCCAATTTCAAGTTGAAAAGATAGAGTTCTTTAGTTTGCTAGACAGATGCATGAAATGCACTGAGAACTCATCCTCCTGGGCCAGCATTTTAGAGAGAAAGGATACAGATCAACTTAGGGAAGAAAGGAAGCACAAAGGGGCAGAGTTCGGCATGTAGACCGAACAGGGAGCTTCTGATGATCTAGACCATTCCTGTGGAGTCACACACATGCTGTTCGGTGCATCTATGTCTCATGACATGCACAGCTGATCCAGGAAACCTCAGAGGCGTGGTGGAGTTTTACTGGGGCCATAGAATAGCACGGCTAACTTATTGACTGACCTTCCAGTCTAGGCCAGTTTTCCAGTAAACTGATACCATGTGACCCAAAGTCTCTACCCCAAATCACGTGAGTCATTCTGGAAGCCCCACTCTGAGACTATCTGTGAGCAGCGAGCCCCCACTCTAAGTCGTACTATCAGAGAATGTAGAAGAGTGTCCCCCTAACAAAAAGCCACCCCCAAAGTCAGAATAGTTCCCTGACCAAAACAGAGGAGATCTTAGAATATAGACGCAAGTCTTGGACTATGCACAGGGGGCAAAAATGCACCCAGGAAAGACTAGAAAAAAAGAGTTTAGAGTCTTGTGGAGGTCTTACTTTACACATATAGTAAAGAGGGAAACAGGAAAACTAGAATAGGGAACTGTCATGACTTTGTATGTTAAGACTGCCAGCTGACTAACTATGTGAACTATCCCAGTCTCTACCCTGATATGCTACCGAACTGGATGTGCTTATCAACTGTCTTTAATGTCTCTGCCAACTTAAACAATAACTCACGTGCTGAGAACCAGTAAGGGAACAATATTTCAATGAATAAATGGCCAGCCTGTGTGCTCACTTATGACCGACTACTCAGGCAACCCTAAAGCTCAGACAATTCATGCATATGTCTCCTTATCTATTAGTCCCATTGTCTGTGACTGCATCCCTGGACTGAGATCAAAGGTGCCCATCTGACTGCCTTTAAACAGGAGACGGTGATCCAAGGCTCCTGGGCAAAACAGGTACTCGACACTGCCACCCAGAAGCAAGTGCACAGGCCAGAACCCCTGGGACAAGGCTCACCAGAAACCATTCAGACCTGACTACTGCTGACAGCCAGCACGGGTGCCTTGAGGAATACATATGCCTTCTCTCTCCCCATATCGTTTTTGCTTGTTTTACATTTTGGTGGTTTTGTTTTTGTTTTTGGCTCTTGGGCCACATCCAGCGATGCTTAGGGCTTACTCCTGGCTCTGAACTCAGGAATCAATTCTGCACTCGGGGAACCATATGGGGTCCTCGAAGGACCATACTGGGTGTCAGATCTTCCACACCCCGGTTGGCTGTGTCCAAGGCAAGCATCTTACCTACTTAATATCATTCCGGCTCCTCTTCCCATATCTCACACCAGCCTCCACCATTATGATATGACTCCTAACTCCTTCTCCAAATACACTTTTAATTATAAATTAAACTTCCTGCTTTTGCAATTCCAAAGTCCTTTCATTTTTAGAATTCTTTATTAACTCTACAATGCCTTTCCATTTTATTTCTAAGACTTGCCTTTAAGTTCTTAATTCAAGCATCATTTTCTTTTTCTATTTTTCGTTTTGCTTTTTGGGTCACACCCACTGATGCACAGGGGTTACTCCTGGCATTGTACTCAGGAATTACTCCTGGCAGTGCTCAAGGGACCACATGGGATGCTGGGAATCAAACCCAGATCGGCTGTGTGCAAGCAAATAAATGCCCTACCTACTGTGCTACCACTCCATCCCCACAAGCAACATTTTCTTCAGAAAACCCTAGGCAAGGAGTTGAGCCTCCCCCATAGCATCACATACAAATTTCTATCATTATCAGTATCTCTTTATAGAGGACACCCAAACAATATACAAAACCCTCAAATATGGGCTTTTCCCCAAACTGCACTGGAAGCTCTCTTTTCACAGATTTAAATAACTAAGACTCAGACTAACTCTTCCTCTTATTTGCTTCTTCACCCTTCATTTCATCTAGATCTTGGGCCTTTCTCTATTCCTTTGTTCCCTCATCATCATCATTTGAGACTAGAGTCCTTTCCCTATTTAGCTAATGCCTGTTTAAATACTCTCTATTAAAGGATGCTTAACCAAATGATTAATTTCTACATTGTCTAAGTTAGTACCAGAATCATTTTCACTAGTAAAGACAAGATGATATCCAGAATATGGTAATTCGAGTCAAGACAGCATCTCTCTTATACATTTATTCAAATTTTTCAAATGCCTCACCCTGACTTATAATCTGGGTCATAGCTGTAGCTTGTTCTGCATTCTAAATAAGACACATAAAAGTAATCTATGCTTTCCGAGATGAAAGGGCATCATTCACACTTCTGTACTACCTTAGTTACTCTGAACTTTTTAAAAAAAGATTTATTAAGTACATTAAGCTAAATATGATATATCTCACGCTGCTTATTTTAAATCCAAACACATATAGCAAAGTGGTTAGCTGGAGATAAGAACATTAGTCACACCCTATTATAGTTACATTGTTACTACATAGTTAATAGTCACACCCTTAGGGATTTATTGTGATCATTTCTGTAGATTAAAGGGTCTGAAAAGGGCCCATATCTACAATCTTAATTGGGAGGTTTTCTCCCTTGTGATACCAGGGATTAAACCTAGATCCTCTATAAGCTGTTGAGCTCACCTTTTTAGTCTTTTTTTTCTATTTTGTTTTTTGTTGTTGGTGGTGGTATTTTGTTTTGTTTTATTTTGGAGACATATCCAGTGGCACTCAGTGGCTCTATAATTAGGGGTCACTCTTGGTGGGATTCGGGGGAACATATGTAGTACCAGGGATAGAATCCAGGTTAGCCACATGCAAAGCAAATGCTCTAGCCACTGTCTTCACCTCAGCCCCAATCTTAGTCTTATGGATTCTCTAACCTCCAGCAAATCAACCTTAAGTTTGTTATCAACTTCCCTGTGCCTAAATTTAAATATGCAGTCTTCTTTAAACAGAGGGCACGTGCATGGGAACTACTGGCCCATTTGGGCAGCAACTGCCAGGATGGAACCAAAGGCCTCCTGAGCACTAGTTGGGAGACCCAAAATAAAAACATTAAATGAAATTTTAACAATGCTGAAAAGTCATAAATATTTTTACATTCATTACTCAATAAATTACATTTACAATAAGTTACATACACTCATTACTCATAAATCAACAAATTACACTCAATAAACCATATTACTCTTTGGGTAAAAATATGTTATATGATGTGAACAATTTAGTTAATTCCTATAAGAATATGCACTGCTTATCTCCCAACTCCTTGAAACAAACATATTGATGTACAGAAGTCCTTACTGAATTACTCAAGGCCTTCAGAGCTATCTGCCGAGATAATGGTAAGCAATTTGTGCTCTCTCCTTATCCCCCCATTCCATTCCTATCCACAAAGCTATATTGCTTTCATTTTGTCTCTGGGTACTCGCCTCTCTTCTCTGGTATCAGTTCTGGTGTTATCATCTATTGCTGTTTACTGATAGCCTTTGCCTCTTTGTCTAACCACATCCAACTGCTATACAGCTAGCCAACACTTGTGCTTAAATTTCTCTTCAGTTTTATCTCTTCTTTTTCCTGCTCTTCTCAGCTCCCAGACAAAAAGAAATATACTTCAGAGGTATAGTCTACCAATCAATATACTCCTTTCCTTCTAAATTAAAAAGAAAAAAAAAAAATCAAAGTGAATCGGGTTGATCTTTGGCTTCTCTAAACAGCTTTCATCACAAACTGAGACTCTAAGTTTCATTCACTGTTATTAAAGATACTTTATTGTATCTTTTAATTTCCAAGTCTTGCAGGTACTTAGTACACAAACAACTGGAGTTTTATAAGTATAGTATTTTAGGACCAAAAAAAGCAATAGATTACAAAAAAAATTAACTTGAGAGACATACGGCCAACTATGTTCACTGTAGCACTTTTTACAATAGTCAAGATCTAGAAACAGTCCAAATAGCCAATGATAGATAAATAGATAAAGAAGTTGTGGTGTATATGTACAGGATAGTATACTACTCAAAGTTATAAGAAAATATGAACTCTTGCCTTTTGCTACAACTTGGACAAAACTAGAGGGTGACATCTGAGTCAGAGGAAAAGGACAGATGATCTCACATATATATTTATTTATTTGGCTTTTGGGGTCACACCCAGCAATGCTCAGGGGTTACTCCTGACTCTGCACTCAAGAATTACTCCTGGCGGTATTCAAGGTACCATATGGGATATTGAGAATCAAACCTGGGTCCACCCCGTGCAAGGTGAATGTCCTACCCATTGTATCATCGCCTTAACCCCCAACATATATCTGATATACAAAGAAAGCAAACAAGCAAAGAATAGGGCAATATCCAGTGAAAACCATTCCTTGGACTTTGACCACAGAAATGAGGTTATCAAGTTTGGGGTGCTGGAACAAATCAAGTCTATAGAATGGGGAAGGATGTAGCAGACTAGAAGCAACTTAAGGACAGTGGTGGAAGGTCTTTGGCATTCTGGCGTGTGGAGAGTGGGGAGGAGGGGCAGGCAGCAACTTTGTACACCAAAATAATTAAGATTAACTCTACTATAACCATGCTATCTCAACAAAAATAAAATACTTTTAAACAAATAGAAGATGGTGGATGGCTTTCTTAGTTCCTAAAAGATTCACCAGAAAAAAACTTTTCTACTGGGGCTGGAGCAATAGCACAGTGGGTAGGGCATTTGCCTTGCACGCAGCCGACCCGGGTTCAATTCCCAGCATCCCATATGGTTCCCTGAGCACCGCCCAGGGAGTAATTTCTGAGTGCAGAGCCAGGAGTAACCCCTGTGCATCGCAGGGTGTGACCCAAAAAGCAAAAAAAAAAAAAAAATTTCTACTAAAATCAGATTTTTTTTTTAAAAAGTACTCCCAGGGCACTAAACTTATGATCTAGAAGCATGTGAAATGATATAAATGCGAATCATTAGCAAGAACTACAGAAGGTACTACTTCAGAGTGATTAAGATGGCTTTTATTTTTAAAATGTTATTAGGGAGGATATCAAGAAATGATGGAAAGGAGAAAGAAAGCTTAAGTCTCTGTGCATTATTTGCGGAGTGTGAAACAGCATAGCCACTGTGGATAAGAGTATGGTGATCCCCAAAGCTTTAAATAGAGAAACAGCAAAAATCTAGCCAGGCCATTTCTGGGTATACACCCAAAAGAAACAAATATGTTACTGCAACACCCACCACCCACCCCATACATCTGAAGAGACATTCTCAAATTTTATCCACATCTCTACTTAAAAGCCCCCTTTATTAGAGAGGCTGAGCTGGGGTACTCTGTCTAAATTAGCACACTGCATCATTTTCTCTCCCCTTAATAAGCGCTATATTTTCCTCTATAAAGAGCTCTTACCACGACAATAGTCCTTCACCCACTACAATGTAAACTTCAGAAGCCACAAGTACTTTGTCTATTTTGCTCACTACTGTATGCCCAGCACATCCAGGCTCAACAAACTGGGCAAATGAATATTTGTTGAATGAATGGTTATATATTCAATAGCTTCTCAGACCAAATTGTCCTCTAGACCATGGTACTATCCCATTTACTAGGGAAACAGCAGCAACTGCACTGAAGCTACCCAGAGTATCCCTAGCTAAGTGAAAAGATCATCTAGGCCAGACAGAGTACTCCTACTTCAATTATAAGTACCCTACATATGGCACAAATGGGGGATAAAGATGAGGTTTAATATGCCCAACATTGCTTTAAAAAAAAAAATACTAAGCATTGCTTAACACACCATCTGCCCTTAGGTTAAGGCAGCTGGAATAAGGAACAAATGCAGCAACACCGCTTGTCAATAAATATAGCCAAAGCAGCTGTTTATTTGGCGCCAAAGTAGCACAGGCTGATGCACTAGAAAAGTAAGTCAAAACCTCTAGATGAGAAAGACATGACTGTTTCCAACATTTACTTAACTTTGAAGCCATCCAGGTGGACATCCATTCAGTAAAAATGTCCCACCACCCTCCCTCATGCACCTTACAAGTTGTGAGACTCCAGTTTACAGTGTACATCGCTCCTGGCAAAGATCTGGCAGTAGATGACAATTTCTGTTTTTAAAAAATACAACGAAATAAAAGTTTTCCCAACCAGTGGAAAAACATACCTCCCCCCTCCGAAGGAAAGTAAGAGGGCCCATGATCGACTCCACAGTCTATGGGGCTCCCAGAACCCCGAGTCCTGACTAAGAGAGACGTGCCAGGGGCACATGTGTCCTGCCCCGCCTCGGAAGTGGACCTGGCAGGTGAAACCTGTCCCTCGCGGGTGCTGGACACGGGACAGAGCAGTCGGCAGCAGCCGCTGATGGCCCCGGGCGGTGTCTGGCCCCGCGGGAGACCAGGCCAGCCCCTTCCCCGGATTTTGGCCCGGGCCTGCCCCCCAGAGCTCACGTCCCCGCGACCGCAGGTCCTACCTGAGCTCTGCCCCCAGCTACAGGGCTGCGGGGGGAGGCGGGAGGAGGCGTGGCCGTCCAGCTCGCCCGGCGAACTCCCTCGTGCGGCGGTTCTGACTTTCCCTCTCGGGACGCGCGTCCCGACCAAGTTCGACTTGCACTTCCGGGGTCTGCGAGCGCCGTGACGTCACTGCGTACGCGACGGCGCTGGCGGCGACGATCCGGAAATGGGAGGGGCGTGGCCGTGGGGTTCCTGCGGCGCCGGCTGGGGCGCGGGGGACCGCGCGGATGCAGGGATGGGGATGCGTGCCCGGAGGGCCGTCTCATCTGGGCGCGGGGATTTACCCGACCTCCCAGGAGCTTGTCTATGCAGCTGATTGTCAGCTCTCCCACAGGACCTTGTCTATGCAGCTGATTGTCAACTCGCCCACAGGACCTTGTCGATGCAGCTGATTGTGAACTCTCCCACAGGACCTTGTCTATGCAGCTGGTTGTCAACTCTCCTACTCTTGACTTATCCGGTTTCAGGGTCCCTTCAACTCCATTCAAAAGCGGATTTGGAAAGTTTGTATTTAGAGAACTAAACGTAAATGATAACGTATGTAAAATAAATTGGACTCCCTGACTTAGCTCTTGCCTAGCCTCTGGATTCAAATAGGATAGGTTGTAAAGGGCTCTGAATAAGTATCACCTCCCTACCAGGGGCTTAGTTCGAAGCTTAGCTTCTATGGCAACAAAGAAAGTGATTTTATATATATATATATATATATATATATATATATATATATATCTCCATGAAAATGGCCCACAGCCTCCATAAGCAGAACGTTAACCATGAATGCTATATCTTTAATTCTTAAGCACACTTCAACATGTGACTTACAAGCTAGTTTAAAGATTAGAGTGAAATACCACAGAGACTGGCACACATCCAAAAGAACAAAAGCAAGTGCTGTTGCCATGGATGTGGGGAGAAACGGACTCTCCTACACTGCTGATGGGAATGTCAACTGGTTCAGCCCTTTTGGAAAACAGTATGGAAAATTCTCAAAAATTAGAAATTGAGCTCCCATTTGACCCAGCAATACCACTCCTGGGAATATATCCCAGAGAGGCAAAAAAGTACAGTCGATTGCTTGCTTGCTTGCTCGCTGGCAGCACTGTTTACAATAGCCAGAATCTGGAAAAAACCCGAATGCCCCAGAACGGATGACTGGTTGAGGAAACTTTGGTACATCTATACAATGGAATACTATGCAGCTTTTAGAAAAAAGGAGGTCAAGAATTTTGTAGTCAAGTGGATGGGCATGAAAAGTTTCATGCTGAGTGAAATGAGTCAGAAAGAGAGAGACAGACATAGAAAGATTGCACTCATCTATGGTATATAGAGTAACAGAGTGGGAGACTAACACCCAAGAACTGTAGAAATAAGTACCAGGAGGTTGACTCCATGGCTTCGAGGCTGGCCTCACGTTCCGGGGAAAGGTCAACTCAGAGAAGCGATCACCAACTACATTGTAGTCGAAGGCCATGTGGGGGAAGGGAGTTGCGGGCTGAATGAGGGCTAGAGACTGAGCACAGCGGCCACTCAACACCTTTATTGCAAACCACAACAGCTAATTAGAGAGAGAAAACAGAAGGGAATGCCTTGCCACAGTGGTAGGGTGGGGTGGGGGGGAGATGGGATTGGGGAGGGTGGGAGGGACACTGGGTTTACGGGTGGTGGAGAATGGGCACTGGTGAAGGGATGGGTTCCAAACTTTGTATGAGGGAAGTATAAGCACAAAAGTGTATAAATCTGTAACTGTACCCTCACGGTGATTCTCTAATTAAAAATAAATAAATTAAAAAAAATAAAAAGTACAGTCGAAATGACATCTGCACTCGAATGTTCATTGCAGCACTGTTTACAATAGCCAGAATCTAGAAAAAAACCAAGTGCACAAAAACTGATGAATGGTTAAAGAAACTTTGGTACATCTACACAATGGAATACTATGCTACTGTTAGAAAAGATGAAGTCATGACCTTTGCATATAAGTGGATCAACATGGAAAGTATCGTGCTAAGTGAAATGAGTCAAAAAGAGAGAGACAGATATAGAAGATTGCACTCATCTGTGGAATATATAGTAACAGGGTGGGAAACTAGCACCCAAGAATAGTAGAGATAAGTATCAGAGGTTGGCTCCACGGCTTGGAAGCTGGCCTCACATGCTGGAGGAAAAGGCAGCTCAGATAGAGAAGGGAACACCAGGTAAAGTGTGGTTCGAGGACCCGCTGGCGGTGGGAGATGCGCACTGAAAGTAGACTATAGACAAAACACGATGGCCACCCTATACCTCTATTGCAAACCACAACACCCAAAAGGAGAGAGAGAACAAAAGGGAATGCTCTGCCACAGAGGTGGGGAGGAATGGGGTGGGGGGGTAGGAGGAATACTGGGATCATTGGTGGTGGGGAATGGGCACTGGTGGAGGGATGGGTACTTGAGCATTGTATGACTGAAACACAAGCATGAAAAGTTGTAAGTGTAAAAAAAATAAAAACAAAAAACATTTAAAAAACCCATTAGAGTGAAAGAGTTTATATCATCTAAACACTCTTAATAAATCCAAAACTCTTTGGCTTCAGATTCTTCAACCATTAAGCAAGATTTGACAGTTGATCATATGTTCCTTAAAATTTGGAATATTTCATCCCACATCATGAAATGCCAGTGTTTCTTTGTTCTCTGTTGCTAGATTCCTGATTTCTAAATGCTGTGTGCCTCAGAACTCTTAACCTCTTTATAAACATTCTCCTTCCCTAAATTATATACGACCAACCTAAAGTATGAAAAACGAAACTTAGTAAACAACAACAACAACCAAATAAAAAACTAAAAATCAACTCTTCCCAGCAGGTAACTAAAGTCACAGGCAAAATTACTGACAAGCAAAACTGGAAGGACAGACAATAAAAGAAGGGCACAACTTACTGGGAGTAGAAACCTTGAAAGAGGCATGAAAGAGCACCTTCAATGTAACTGATGAATTGCTAGCAGTTTAGTATAAACTGATGTGAAGTTTAAACAAGCAAATTTGAAAGTGGGTGCAGAAAAGGTGACCACCATGTTTTTGTGAGTTTCACCTCCATTATCTCAAGTTCTCATTGTGAAAACTGGAATTTCCTCTTTTGGCAATGAAATCACTGCATCAGTGATGTCCAGTTGCTCCTTGATTTGCTCAAGAGTGGGCCAGTAACATCTCATTCATCCTTGTCATGTTCAGGGTCAGGGGAATGAAGTCCATTATTGTTACTGTTTTTGGCATATGGAATCAGCCACAGGTAGCTTGCCAGGCTCTTCCGTGTTGGCAATGAAAAAGAAAAATGAATATAAATATGTTTTAGCTTTCTTTTTTGTTTTTTTTGTTTTGTTTTGTTTTTTTACAAAGCCTGTCACTAAGGGAAACTACTTTCAGATCTTAAACAACGTGGGGAACGAACATACCCAACTTTAACCCAGGCTAGACTTTGAAGTTGTTTTTGGGGGGGAGGGGCAGTGTTAAAGAATGGCTATACAGGGTACGAATAGTAAGAACTGGAGGGTACTTTAAGCAGCTAAATGGCATTGAAGTAAACATTAGATTTGTAAAACACTAATAGAAGTGATAGAAATATTTTATACATTATTTTTCTGTTTGTAGTTCACACTCAGTGGTGCTAAGAGGTACTCTCAATTCATCCCAAATCTCTTCATGCTCCTACCCTTTGAGCTACCTTCCCCACGCAGTGAAGGGTTCTTTAAAAAACTAAACACAGCCAAGGAAAGAGTCTAGTTTGAGACTATGTTGATAAAAACTGAACCACAGAGATAGTACAGGAGTAAGGTACTTGCTTTGCATCTGGCCAACCCAGGTTCCAATTCCAGCTTCAGTACCTATTCTGTCTCCACACATGGTCTCCCTAGAGCCCCCAGAAATGATTTTTGAGAATCAGGAGGAGGGAGGAAGATTGGGAGGGAAGGAAGGAAGGAAGGAAGGAAGGAAGGAAGGAAGGAAGGAAGGAAGGAAGGAAGGAAGGAAGGAAGGAAGGAAGGAAGGAAGGAAGGAAGGAAGGAAGGAAGGAAGGAAGGAAGGAAGGAAGGATGGGAGGAAGGAAGGAAGGAGGGAGGGAGGGAGGGAGGGAGGGAGGGAGGACAGATGAAAATATTGAGATTTACAGAAAAACAGAAAATGATAAAAGGTGTGACATAATAGAAATACTACAAAGAGACCAGAGAAAGGAACAACAGAACCTTCTAAAATAATTATGACAGAAATTTCCAAAATTAATGATAGTCCAAAACTCACAGACTTAGGAAATCTACAGAAATTCAAGTTAGGATAAATGCTTAAAATATTTATACCTGGACATATACATTCAAACAGCAGAAAATGGACAGAGGAAAATCTTGAAGTTATAAAGAATTACTATGTTTGTCCATAAATTTTAAAGGATAAGATTACATTGCACTTCTCTGAAGCAATGAAAAATATAGTTAGACATTAAAAATCTTGAAAAAAAATAAACTTATGATTCTGTATCTGGTGAAATTATTCTCAAACCTAGAGGAAAAATATAACTACTCAGAAAAGCAAAAATGAGAGAAATTGTTGCCTATAGGAGCTTTTTTTTTTTTCACCTGCAAAGAACTTTAAAAGGAGTTCTTCAAAGAAAAGAAACTTCTCTTAGTTCAAGAACTTTGTTCTGACTTTTAAAAGGATTTTTGGGAAAGAGACAAATGATGTCAAAATAAAATAGTCTGAGCTGGAGTGATAGTAGAGAAGGTAGCACATCTCTCTGGCATCTCATATGGTCCCCCAAGCATTGCCAGGAGTAATTCCTAAGTGCAGAGCCAGGAGTAAACCCCAAGCATCACCAGGTGTGAACCCAAAAGAGTCCCCCCCAAAAAAGTTCAATTTGTTTGTACTCTAACAAGATGTAATAAATTGAAATAATAGAACTGTATTCTGTGCTCATAGCTTATGTAAAATTGAAACAAATAACAACAATATTGTTACATCAAGGAGGAATTGGGGATACATTGAATTTCACAACCTACAAACTGATATCATAAATTTACAGTAAAGAGTTTAGATACATTGGAAATGTATACTGCAGACCTGAAGACAATTATTTTTAAAAAAGCCAAATTGATATACTAAAAGAAGAGAAACTGAATATGAAAACCAGTGATGGGGAAAAGAACTAACAAATCACGTTTCTATTGCAGAAGTAAAATTAGAGTTTTGCTTACATGTACTCAAATAAATACTTCAATTCTATATATATATTAAATGTTACATACTTGTATACAGACAAATATACATACATGTATAACATAAATAATAAAGCTTAGCAATTATTTCAAATAATTATACAAAAATCATGCTTTCAAGTTTGGAATGGCACTTGGTTCTCATTGATCTGTTAGAGTTGAGGAGCTCTTCAATCCTGTACTTTTCCTCATTTATTAGCTTTCCCTGCTAAAATTTACATTCAGATATCAGCTTCTCTCTTCCAGTTCTCTTTAATTACCTCTATCACTTGTAGTCCCCTTGATCTTCTATTTGCTCGAGGGGGCGTCATTTGTCCCTGTCTCGAGCTAGTGCAGCCCAATGATACCTGCTTGCTCCAGGCACAGGAAGAGCCTCAAATGGTTCATTCAGAAATTTGACGAAGAAATCTGACCATCTAGTTGGTGGGCGGCCAAAAGGTCTTCTGACGTCCCGTGGAAACCAGTCTGTAACAGCTCTAGTCCTGCGGTCGTCTCTAAATCACATTACATGACTGGCCCATCTGATTTTTGATGCCTTGGCAAACGAGACAGCATCCCTGATTTTTGACCGTCGATGGAGGTTAGAACTCTGGATTCCTTCTCTCACTTGAGTGAGACATGATATTCCCAGCATAGCTTTTTCGATTCCTCTTTGGCATACCCTAATAGCATTCTCATCCTGTTTGCATAGGGCCCAGGTCTCTGAGGCATATGTTAGTGCAGGAAGAACGGTGGAATCGAAAAGATGTGCCCGGAGTCGAGGTTCTTCATTCTCTTAACCACTTCTTCGACGCTCTTGAATGCATTCCACGCTGCTCTCTTCCTACTGCGCAGTTCTGGCGCCAAGTCGTTCCTCATGTTGATTTCTCGACCCAGGTACACACAGCTGCTGCATTCAGAGATGTTCGTTCCATTGAGAGCAAATGGAGCTTCAGAGACCAGTTTGTTTTTCATGATCATCGTCTTGTTGAGATTCAGCTGCAATCCAACCTTTCCACACTCGTGGTCGAAGTCGGTCAGCATTTGTGCTGCTTGGCTAATGTTTGATGCTATGAGAACAATGTCATCAGCGAAGCGGAGGTGGTGTAATTGCCGACCGCCTATCTTCACTCCCATTCCTTCCCATTCCAATCGTCTCATGATGTTCTCAAGGGCTGCACTGAAGAGTTTCAGTGAAATGGTATCACCCTGTCGCACCTTTCTCTTTACATCAATGATCGCTTCCTTGTAGAATGGTGAGATCCTGGTGGTGAATCCACAATACAGCTCGAGGAGAATTTTGATATATTGCATTTGAACGCCCTGTTTGGCCAGGGCTTTGATGACCACCTCAGTCTCAACAGAATCGAAGGCTTTCTTTAAGTTGATGAACATTAGACAGAGCGGCATTTTGAACTCTCGAAAAACTTCAATGAGTTTGGTCACTGTGTGGATATGGTCTATCATGCTGAATCCCCTTCGGAACCCAGCTTTCTCACATGGTTGTCCTTCGTCTAGTGTTTTGCCTATTCTATTCAGGATGACACGAGTGAACACTTGTAGACAACAGACAGCAGGCAGATTGGGCGATAGTTGCCGATGTTGTGGATGTCTCCCTTCTTGTACAACAGAACGGTCCTACTGGTTTTCCACTGAGATGGAACCTTGCATTCAGACAGGTAGCATGTGAAGAGTTGGGCCAGTGTATTGATGAGTACTGGCAGCAGATTCTTCTGGTGTTCAGGTCTGACCTTGTCCAAACCAGGTGCTGTTCGTGTCTTTACCAGCGAAAAGGCTTGTCGGACTTCAGAAGGGAGAACGTTGGGAACGACATATCCATCCTGCAGAATTTGGTATGTGGGCAGGTGGACATGGCTGTCAAAGAGATCCAAGTAGAAGTCATGAATAATCCTCTCCATTGCCTTTTTGGAGGATGTGATAGATCCATCGGGACGTCGGAGGGCAGTCATCTTGGTCTTGTAGTTGGCGAAGGACAGGCGAGCATTGCGAATACTTTTACTGGCTTCTGCTGCACTGGCCAACACTGCTGATCTTCTCTCTTTGAGGTTCTCCTTTATCGCATCTTTGCACAGTTTTGTGAACTCGGACATTAGCTTGTGGTTGCCTGAGGCTCGTGCCAAACCACGTTGGCGAATGAGCTCGAGAGTTTCCGAAGACAGGTGTCTGTTTGTGGCTTTCTCACTCTCGGCATTCTTCGCACAGACATGGAGGTGCTGAACCAGTCGATCATATTCCTTGTCGATGTTGTCAAGGATGGCATCTTCCCATGTTGCTGTAATAGTGCCAAAGAGCTCCCAGTTGGTGGTCATTCTGGGAGTTGTCTTCTTAGACTTTAATTTTGCAGACTTTTCTCCCCGCTCTCTGAAGTAGATTTTTGCACGAAGGAGAAGGTGGTCTTATCCCATTTGGAATTCTGGGACAACAGTGACATCGGTAGGCAAAACCTTTGATTGAATATGATGTGGTCAATTTCACTGTGGAACTGTCCACCGGGAGACTCCCATGCCCAGCATTTAGATTCGGCCTTCTGGAACTGTGAGTTTCCATGGATGGTCTTGGTCGACATGATGAATTCAGACAGTCTCTCACCCTGATCGTTCCATTCTAGGCCATGTGTCCCAATGTGGAGTTCTTCGGGCAACCTTCTCGGACCTATCTTGGCATTAAAATCACCAACAATGATCTTGTAGAAGGTGTGGTCTTCTTTATAGAACTTCTCCAGTTCCATGTAGAACCTCTCAATTTCTTCTTCATTGTAGTTGGAAGTTGGTGCGTAGATGATGAAGATAGAAACTTCAGGCAGTGAGCCACATCTATTCAAGCGTAATTATCCAATTCGGGTTGTTAGGCATTTGAATGAATCGATGCTCATGGTCAAGTTCGTGTTGACAAGGATACCAATGCCATCAACGCCTCTGTTGTCGCATGTTCCGAGGAACAATTCTTCTCCAGTGTTGAAAATGGCATAATGTGATTGATGTCTCCTCATTTCAGTCAGACCAATGATGTCGTACTTGATCTTCTGCACTTGCACCATCAGGTCCTAAATGGATGCTTCTGATGCCAGTGTACGTGCATTGAAAGTACAGACAATCATTTTAGTCTTTCTTCGTTTTGGCAGTCTAGTTCGTCCCCCAAATTTTTTCAGCCTCTCTTTGCTCATCTTTCTTAATGCTCCCACATTGGGGGCTCTTTCGGTGACAGGTGAATGAAGCCAATTGTTGTTACTGTTCTTGGCATATCGAATACGAGACGGGTAGCTTGCTAGACTCTGCCGTGCGGGCGAGATTCTCTTGGTAGCTTGCCAGGCTCTCCGAGAGGGATGGAGGCTTTTAGGGCGGCCTCCAATCGCCCATAGAAATTACCTCTATAACCACTACATATACTTATTCATCTCGATTCTAGCCTCTTTTAAGTAAAGTATGTATATTGTGAGCAGTCTGCTTATTCTCAGATAGTCTGAGAAATATACTCTAGCCCTGGAATTTACTGAAACTAGATATTACTGTGTTGAATATGGCCAATCAGCTGTTTCATTCATAGCAGAAGGGCTCTAACACAGCACTCAGTCAGCCCAGGGATCACTCCCAGCACTACTCTACAAATTGGCAGAAATTTCATCAGAGCTGAGGACCAGCAATGCTCTACTCAGGCCCAGGCACTTAGAGCTCCATCTAATGCCAGGGTTGGAAGTTAATTCACAGGCACGCCAGACATGTACTCTGACCAGTGAACTATTTCACCAATCCAATCACTTAGCTTTTAAAATACATTGCTGCAAAAAACTAAAGCTCGCCGAGGGGTGTGAGCACTCGCAGGCTCTCCAGGCGGCTCTGTCTCACCACCCACGTTCGGTGCCCCGGAACCACTGTGTGTGCTGTCGGTCAAGGGCAGGCGACGGAAGGAAGAAGTCCAGACTGGTTGCTCGATCAGTTTATTTCATCCTCTCTCTCCGCTTCTCTCCCGCTCTCGGTCTCTCTCAGGATCTCTGGATCTGGCCCCCGTGGATCTCGCTCCCGTGGATCTGGCCCCTGTGAATCTGGCCCCCCAACCCACTCTTACAGCCTAGTTAAATCTCCACAGCATGAGGGGGTTGGGGCATACACATAGGTGTGGTCCCCATCAATGGGGTAAGGTTCCTTTCCCTTAGGGGATGCTTCTCCTAGGACTTAATTCTCTTTCAGCAGGAGTATCCACCCAAGGGCGGAGTCCCATGAATGTGTTTCTCTTCTCCTCAGCCAGCAAACATATAAGAATTCATAATATTAATTATTTTGTATGGACACAATAGAGATGCATTAAAGCTTATAGAATTGCTTTCCTGGGGCCATCTCAATCTCAGACTACAGTGCTCAGGCCAGATCAGTCTTTCCTATCTCTGGCAGGGTCCTAGTCTCATAATTACTATTGGATCATGACAGCATTTGTCTATGATCAAGCTCTTAACTTATAGTTAAGAATTAGGCACTTTGGCCAGGCCCATCTCGATGCCAGGGTAGCACATAACTCACCGATTGCCCTGGATCCTTCCTGTCCCACGTGGGGGACCCTGCTTTGGGGTGCTAGGAACTGAGGGCAACTGAGGCTTAAGTGGAGAAAGCAGATGCCCGGGAGGGAATAATATTTGAGGCCAATTAATTCCCAAGTTATAAAAACATAGTATTGTCTTCTTGTGTCTATACAAAACAGACATAGCTTTAAAGTAAATTATTCAAAAGGCACAAGAAGAGGAGAAAGGCAATATTAACTTATATAATATAAATTCAGTATCCTAGGAAGGTCTGACCTTGCAAATTAGCAGAGTCAGATTAAGGGAAAGCCTCGGATTAACTCTTTTGGGGAAGAGAGCATGGAGAAGTGATTATAGCTAAACAAAGGGATGGGAGAGATTCGGGAACACCTTGATGGGTGTGACTGGGGTAAGCCTAAACTCCGGGGAAAACCGGGACAAGCTACTTGTGGCAAGGAGGGAAAGGACAAAGTAATGTCATCCTACGCATTGCAATATCTCTACATTTGCATGCCGTAGCACTGTAGTACTCTCATAGCACTGTTGTCCCATTGTTCATTGATTTGCTCGAGCGGGCACCAGTAACGTCTCCATTATGAGATTGTTGTTACTGTTTTTGGCATATTGAATATGCCACAGGTAGCTTGCTAGGTTCTGCCGTGCAGGCAGGATACTCTTAGTAGCTTGCCAGTCTCCCTGAGAGGGGCGGAGGAATCAAACCCGGGTCAGCCGCGTGCAAGACAAAGGCCCTGCCTGCTGTGCTATCACTCCAGACATTGCCATGCTACATAGAATTAATGAATCTTAGCTATGGATACAACTGTATGAGTCCTGAGAATTCTTGCAGTTTATCTCTGAAACACTGTGCAGGATTGATCTCGGAGCATCCTTAATGCACTTACCTTGACTCAAGAAAAAAATATAACCAACAAATATCATCAGAAAATGACTCAATGCTGGAATCATCAAGCAGTACTTTAAAGAAAAGTAAATTTATAGTGAATAGAAATGTAGTAAATCTCAGCTAAGACATAAAGAATTGGAAAACTATAATACAACGTGAAAGACATAATAAGCCTAAGACAAATAGAAATTGTACTGCAGAAAAATAAAGTGTCTAGGGGCTGGAGTGATAGCACAGTGGGTAGAGTGTTTGCCTTGCACGCGGCTGACCTGGGTTCGATTCCCAGCATCCCATATGGTCCCCTGAGCATTGCCAAGGGTGATTCCTGAGAGCAGGGCCAGGAGTAACCCCTGTGCATCACTGGGTGTGACCCAAAAACAAAATAAATTTAAAAATTAATAAAGTGTCTAAATAAATTAAGTACAGTGAACGGCTTAACAGTGGAGTATAGATTGTTAAGAGAACGTGAACTCTGAGTTAAATAAACAACAGTGATGCACAATATAGTCAAACTGTTCAGAACCAACAGGAAGAAGGAAACCATGAAAGCAGCCAGAATCAAATGACACATTTGTGCAGGAAAACAATGATCACCATCTTCTCATCAGAGGCAATAGAGGCCAGAAGAATGATTTTGTGCTAAAAGAAAGAGGCAGTTAATTCACTATTCTATAGATGGTGAAATTTCCTTCAAGAATGGTGGAATAACATTTTCAGGTAAAAGCAAAATGAGAAGCTTCATCATGAGCACAGAATGAAAATATTGCCAGATGTTATTCATATAGCCAGGAAGAAACAGCCCTCAAACAGAAAATACATCAGTATATATAGCTAATTGTTTTTTCTTCTTTACTTTACTAAAGTACATATAACTGTTAATGAATATTGAAACATCACATGATGAAGTTTAGTTTATTTGGGAATGTATGCTGCATATGTTGATATAATATAATATGATATTATATATCCTATATATATTACATATGATGCTATATAGGGAGATATATGTGATATAATATGTGAGTAATCTGCCTACATGATATAACATATATGATAGTTGATATATATTGTGTTATATAGGGAGAATGATGTATTTTTTAGTATCAAGAGAAATTGCTAAAAAAAGAAAAGAAAGCCAATAGATAAAATTTAAGATGTTCACAGTCTTTTAAATTTTTTATTTAATTAAAGAACCTTTATTTACAAAGTTATTCATAGTTGATGTTTTAGATATACAATGTCCTAGCACCAATCCGTGGTAATTTCCTTCCACCAATGTTCCCAAGTCCCCCCCACTTCCCCACCCCCCCAGCCTGTCACCTTGACAGACACATTTATTTTTTCTTTTTGGATTACACCCAGCGATGCTCAGGGGTTACTCCTGGCTCTGCATTCAGGAATTACTCCTGGCAGTGCTTGGGGGACCATATGGGATGCTGGGAATCAAACCTCGGTTGGCTGCGTGCGAGGCAAATGCCCTACCCGCTGTACCCGCTGTGCTATCACTTCAGCCCCGACAGACACACTTTAAAGTTTGTTGGTTATAGTTAGAATCTCATGTTTTCAGTGTTGTTGAGCCTGTGGTTTGGATATAGAGCTCTACCATTCCCCCCCCCCCCATTACAGTACATTGATGTACTGAGGGCCCTGGCTTCTTCTGGGCCCATGTTATTTCCCTTTCTCATATTCTTCCTCCCTCCATTGATTTCTTTTCTTCTCTGTTCTATTCCCTATACTCTGGAATCAAGGGTGATCTAGGCATCTCCTCTTTACTGTACATAATTCTGTCATCAAGTTTTTCTATATTCCACACTTTCCTGTTTGTCCTTCTGATTTACTTCACACAACATGATATATCCCAGTTCCATCCAGATTGTTGCATGATTTTATCATCCCATGAAGATGCTGATACCAGTCTTATTCATAATTTCACAAACTATTAATATTCCAGCTGGCCTCAATATGTGGGCATAGAGGGTTGAAGCCTTGGAAATACTCATGTAATATAGCATGCTATTTAACAATTAAAGGGACAATCCATAGATAGATGTCACAGCATGAGAAAAAAATCACACTGTGCTAAGTGAACTCCCCCGCCACCTGGCAATACAGTCACACAAAAACATGTGCCATATAATTTCATTGATATAAGAACAGATCAAAACTAATCTCTGGTGGAAGTAACCAGAGCAAATGTATTAAGTTTTATATGTAGAACTGTCATCTCGTTCTTCATTGATTTGCTCGAGCTGACAACAGTAACTTATCCATTAAGAGACTTGTTGTTACTGTTTTTGGCATATTGAATAAGCCACGGGGAGATTGCCAAGCTCTGCAGTGAGGGTGGGCGGGATACTCTTGGTAGCTTGTCGGGCTCTCCAAGAGGGACGGAAGAATCTAACCTGGGTTGGCCACATGCAAGGCAAATGCCCTACCTGCTGTGCTATCGCTCCAGCCCAAGTTTCCTGGCAAGGGAGATACCATGATCACGCAGGTGGTTTTCCCAGGGCGAGGTTCATCCATTGCACTTGGAATGTGCTGGTCTCTGCGATTTCCCCAAATGTGGGAAACTTGATTACATAATTTGTGAAGTTTGATATGTACTTGAAATATTCTAAGTGGCCTCAAGAGACTGCTGAGCTACAGGGAAAAGAGCAAACAAGAATAGCATAAGAGGTTAAGATGGAGACTAGATTTGGTGGGCTGTTGTTAACATATTACTCTGATTAAAATAGAATCACTAACCTTTCAGTTCCTGTATTGCAAACAAAATGCACAAAAGGAAAGAGAAAGAGAACAAGAGAAAGAAGAAAAGTGCCTGACATATGGGGCTGGAGGGAGTTGAAGGAAGAAAACTAGGGACATTGGTGGTGGGAAATATACACTGATGAAGGAATGGGAGTTGGAACATTGTATGACTGAAACCCAATCATTAAATTTGTAACAGTGTATCTCACGATGATATAATTAAAGACAAAATTTAATAAGGAATTATTGGAGACCTTTGATTAGAGAATAAATACATTATGATTTTATAACATCCCTATGTTTCTCAAAGAGTTGATTGTAATGAATCAGTATAGAAGTAGGCAGACCACTCAGGAGCCTATTGTATTTATTCTGAATAGCAATGATAGTGGTTTGGGATTAGGAAGAATTTAGAAATACAGTAGTAAATAAGTTTTCACTACATTATTTAATAATTTTCAGATTCTAAATTTACAAGAAAAATTAAATGTGATTCTCATACCATACTTTTAATTTTTAAGAAATGTTTATTTTCATATTGCATGTTTTTCTTGTAATGGTGTTCTTTTATGTCTGCATTATCTTCAGGGAGCTTTCTTCTATTTTTTGCACTATCATTCTGTAATTTGGTTACTCCATTTATCATGACCATTTTCTTTAAAATTATTGGTTTATTTAAAGTGTCTGGTGATCTCCTATCTTGAGTTTTACAATAAAAATCCAAAAGCTCACAGGACTGCATTTGTGGCTGTGTGACATCTCAAAATCTACATCACTGATAAACCAGAAGTAGCACACCACTTTGGATGGGATGTAAAGTAGAAGTCAACCGATCATGATTAACAAAATATAACGTGTAAAGCTTAATCTATAACAACATTTTAGTAATCCCTTATGACAAGAGTTTAATGGCTTCATGGTGAGATACAACCTTAACACACTTTAAGAGAACATTTTTTTATCATTTTTCAGAAATTATTATTAACAATCAATATCACTTGTATCATTTGTCATCCCATTGATTTTCAATTTGCTCAAGCAGGTGTCAGTAAAATCTCCATTCATCCCTGTTGCATGGCAGTGTAGCCCAATGGTATCTGCTCGCTCCAGGAATATGAAAAATGTGCCCGGAGCTGGAGGTTCTTTGTCCTCTTAACAACTTCTTTGACACTCTTGAAGGTGTTCCATGCTGCTCTCTTTTTCCTGCACAGTTCTGGCGCCAAGTCGTTCCTCATGTTGACTTCTTGACCCAGCTACCTGGTCAATACGCATAGCTGCGGCATTCAGAGATGTTTGTTCCATTGAGAGCAAATGGAACATCAGGGACTAGTTCATTTTTCATGAACATTGTCTTGGTGAGATTCAGCTGCAGTCTGACCTTCCCACACTCATGGTGCCACCATTGTGCCACTTGACTAATGTTTGGTATTATTAGAATGATGTCATCAGCAAAGTGGAGGTGGTGTAGTTGCCAACCATCTATCTTCACTCCCATTCCTTCCCATTCCAGTCATCACATGACGTTCTCCAGGGTGGCACTGAAGAGTTTTGGTGAAATGGTATCACCCTGCCTAACCCCTATCTTTACATCAATGATTACTTTCTTGTAGAATGGTGAGATCCTGGTGGTGAATCCGTAATATAGATTGTGGAGGATCCTGATGTACTGAATTTGAACACCTTATTTGGCTAGGGCTTCGATTACTGCTTCAGTCTCAACAGAATGAAAGGCCTTCTTTAAATCGATGAACGTTAGATAGAGTGGCATCTTGAACTCTCGTGAAACCTCAATGAGCTTGGTCACTGTGTGGATATGGTCAATCGTGCTGAATCCTTTTCAGAACCTGGCTTGCTTGCACGGTTGTCCTTCGTCTAGTGTTTTGCCTATTCTACTCAGGATGACTCGAGTGAACAATTTGTAGACGATGGACAACAGGCAGATTGGGCGATAGTTGCCGATGTTGTGGATATCTCCCTTCTTGTACAACGGAACAGTCCTGCTGGTTTTCCATTGGGACGGAACCTTGCATTTGGACAGGTAGCATGTGAAGAGCCAAGCCAGTGTATCAACGAGTACTGGTGGCAGATTCTTCAGGTGTTCGGGTCTGACCTTCTCTGGACTGGATTTTGTACGCATCTTTACCGACAAAATGGTGTGTCAGATTTCAGAAGGGAGAACATTGGGAACGACATATTCATTCTTCGGAATTTGGTATGTGGGCAGGTGGACATGGCTATCAAAGAGATCCAAGTAGAAGTCATGAATAATCCTCTCTATTGCCCTTCTGGAAGATGTGATAGATCCATCAGGATGTCAGAGGGCAGTCATCTTGCTCTTGTAGCTGGCAAAGGACAGGCGAGCGTTGCAAATACTTTTACTGGCTTCTGCTGCACTGGCCAACACTGCTGCTCTTCTCTTTTTGAGGTCTCCCTTTATTGCTTCTCTGCACAGCTTTGCAAGTTTGGGCATTAGCTTGTGATTGCCTGAGGCTCGTGCCAAACCACGTTGGCGAATGAGCTTGAGAGTTTCCGAAGACAGGCATCTGTTTGTGGCTTTCCCACTCGGCATTGTTCATGCAGTCATGGAGGTGCTGAACCAGTCGATCATATTCCTCATTTTTGTCAATGATGGCATCTTCCCACGTTGCCAAAATAGTGCCCAAGAGCTCCCAGTGGTGGTCATTCTGGGAGTTCTCTTCTTAAACTTAAACTTTGAAGTCCTTTCTCCCTGCTCTGTGAAGTAGAATTTTGCATGAAAGAGACAGTGGTCTGATCCCGTTTGGAATTTTGGGACAATAGCGACACCGTCCAGGTGAAACCTTCAATTGAATATGATGTGGTCAATTTTGCTGTGGAACTGTCCATTGCCATGCTCCAGGCTGCTTTCCAGACACAGCATAGAACACTTAATACCCTGTCTGTTGATCGTCAAATTTCTCAAGTGGTTTCAGTAATGTCTCCATTCGTCCTAGCCCTGAGATGTTAGAAGCCTTTCTTTACTCTTCCTTCCCAACGATACCACATTGGAGGCTCTTTCAGGGTCAGGGGAATGAGAACCAGAATTCTTACTGGATTTGGCATATGAATACACCATGGAGAATTTGCAAAGCTCTCCCGTGTGGGAAACTCTCGTAGCTTGCCAGGTTCTCCCAGAGAAAGAACTAGGCTATAGGATGTCATGCAGCTGCTTTGTGGCCACGCACTTCCTGGAGCTTGATTTTATAGTCTCTAGATGTTGGCCGTTGGTGGAATTATATGGCGTCGGGGGCAGTCCCTGGGTGCGACTGCCTAGCTACTGGAAAATGGAAAATCTGGGCAGAAAAGGCCCAGTCCCAATCCGAGCAGGCTTGGAGGTCTCAGCCCTGGGTCCCACACACCTGGGTTCCTCTGCCGGTACCTTCATGTGTGAGGCTCATCCAAACATGTAGAGAGGGGCCTTGAGTATGGCTGTGGCTAGGCTCCAGAGATCTTCAGCCACAGGAGCTCTGCTCCTGGTGGGGAGGGAAGCTGGAGCCCAACCCCTCCGAGGAGCCCCTGGGGAAGACAGCCAGGCGCTCGGGCGAGAGACTCTTTGCTGGAGCAATAGTACAATGAGCAGGGCTGTGTTTGCCTTGCATGCAGCTGGCCCGGATCCAATTCCCAACATCCCATATGGTCCCCTGAGCACTTCCAGGAGTAATTTCTGAGTGCATGAGGCAGGAGTAACCCCTATGCATCGCCAGGTGTGACCCAAAAGAAAAAAAATACTTAAGGGCCGGAGCGATAGCACAACGGGTAGGGCGTTTGCCTTGCACGCGGCCGACCCGGGTTCGATCCCCGGCATCCCATATGGTCCCCCAAGCACCGCCAGGAGTAATTCCTGAGTGCAAAGCCAGGAGTAACCCTTGAGCATCGCTGGGTGTGACCCAAAAAAGCAAAAAAAAAAAAAATACTTAATACCCATTTTCCATAATTTTTGCACCATATTTGATGGGCTTCAAATATGGTATGAACCATGGGTATACCTATAAGGTCAGTTGGAGGCTGCACGAAAAGCCACCATCCCTCTTGGAGAGCCTGGCAAGCTACCAAGAGTCCCTGCCCTCACAGCAGAGCCTGGCAAGCTACCCGTGGTGTATATACAGATATACATGTATATATACATATATGTATATATGTAAGTTCATGAGCTATATATGCCTATTGCAAAAAAAATTCATAAGAGTACAGAAAGCTTAAAGAATAGTGCAATGATCATTATGAATTTTACAGATATTAAAGCAATAATAAAGATGCATTACAAGAATATTTGACCTTGACTTAAATTAACCTGAAATTTAACTTAGATGAAAAGTTATTTTGAAGCATGAGATCATAAAGCACAGCATTTTGGTCTTTTGGACATTTTAAGCTGGAGGAAGTTGATAAAACACTAGACCAAAGATCACTCTGTTCCCCCCACCCACTCCCACCCTTCTCCCAAGTGAAGGTCATAAACCCTCATGTGAAACATACCTTCCTTATAGTTGGAGAAAAATATAATCCTTATCTTTGAAAACAAAGATATACAAGGAAGAATCTGAACAGATTTTTTGAAATCTCTCCCAGTTTACTACACTTAACTCATTCTTCTATTTACTGCATAGACTTCATCAAAGCTAATATAAAACATATTCTCCATTCTGACTGTTTGGGGAGTCTGTAATTCCTTTGGGAGGTTATAGATTTTTCTCAATGATTTTCTAAGTGCAGTGGAGCAGCTTTAGGAATGTTTTAGGAGCATATATATATATATGTATATATATATATATGCTCAATCTTGATATCTATTTTACATGTTGGGTTTCTTTGAATAAGAGTTCACCTTAGAAAGCACTTCTCTCTGGAAGTTTGAAAGCTTTTTCACTTGCTTCTGCAGACAGCAAACACACTCTAGCTGGCAGCTGTCAGAATGACTCCGACCCTTTGTATGCACGACTAGGCCCACCAAGGCCTCAAGGGAGCAGTTCAACCGAAATGACCCATCAACTCCACTCCTGTTCTTATTCTTAAAACTTTCTGGCACAGCACCAGACACTTGCACAAAGGAAATTTTTCCTCAGATTTAATTATCTATTTGGCTTCAAAATAACTAATTCAAGCTTGTAAATTTTTATTGCCTGAGGTAAAGTATCTAAGGCACTTATCTATGCCAGTGACCATTGGATCCTAGCTAAATACAATTCAGATGTGTAGGAACTATTTTCTATAACTGACCTCATACTGTTCTATAACTCTCATTTATCCTAAGGTTGGTTTTTTATTTTTCAAATAAAACACACACCATTTCATTGGGGGGAAGGGGTGAGAATTAATTTTTTTAACTTCATTAAAGAACCATGATTTTCAAAATTATTGTTAGTTGAGTTTTTTTTTTTTTTTTTTTTTTTTTTGCTTTTTGGGTCACATGCTCAGGGGTGACTCCTGGCTCTGCACTCAGGATTTACCCCTGGTGATGCTCAGGGGACCATATGGGATGCTGGGAATCGAACCCGGGTTGGCCGTGTGCAAGGCAAACGCCCTACCCGCTGTGCTATTTCTCCAGCCCATGTTAGTTGAGATTTAGGCATACAATATTTCAACACCAATCACACCACCAGTGTCAACTTCCCTCCACCAATGCAGTGTTCTCATACTCCACCTTCTACCCTGCCTGCAAACTGGACAGGAACATCATTGAGTTCAGTGGTTACAGCTTAGATTTCATGGTTTTAGTGTTGCTGAGTCTGTGGTTTGGCTATACAACTCGCCCACATCCTCAGTATAACCAAAACCCCCAACTCTGCTCCTCATTACTTACTTTTCTCTTCCTTTCCCTTTGATTTCCTTCCTTCTCTGTCCTTATACTCTCTAAGCTCTGGGGTCACTGGTGATCTAGGAACACTCTCTTTTATACATTATGTTTCTTCATCCAGTTATTCTGTGTAGGATAACATTGATTTGTCCTTTCTGCCTTGCCACAGGGAGCTTAGGTTTATTGGGTTACTCCTATCACAGTGCTCCCATTCCTCTGTGTTTATTTGTAACGTCTTTCTTTGTGCTCTATTGACTTATAGATATTGTTTTTCTCTTCTCCTAACTCCTTGGCATAAGTTAATTCAGAGCAATGACCTTTTTGTATGGACACAAGAAGACAGCTAATGCTATGCTTTTGTAACTTGGGAGTTAATTGACTCTGAATGATATTTACCTCTGGGACATCTGTTCTCTCAACTTAAGCCTCAGTTGCCCTTACTTCCTAGCACCCCAAAATTAGGGTCCCGACAAGGGACTGGGTGGACCCAGAGCAAGTTGTGAGCTATGTGCTACCCTGGCATCGAAATGGGTTTGATCAAAGTGCCATAATACTTAACTATAAGTTAAGAGCATGGTAATGGACAAATTCTGTCATGATCCAAAAAGTAATAACTAGATTTGGACCCTGCTAGGGTTACGAAAGATTAATCCGGCCTGAGCACTGTAGTCTGAATCTCTGGCGAGATGTTCCCAGGACAGCCACCCTACAAGCTCAATCTATCTTCTACTGTGTCCATACAAAATAACTAATATTAAGAAGTAGAATTTAGATATTAATTAAGATGTTAATTAAGTTATTGGATTATGGAGAAGAGGAATACCTCTAGGTGGTGTTTCCACCCTTGAGCCTGATGGGCGGTTAGGAAGGGCTTTCTTATGTTGATTTTGCTACCAGACTGGGTGTAGTGTTTAGCCCCAGTGCTGGGGGGTTGGAGAGAGATGAGAGAGAGAGAGAAGGGCAGCAAGATGGAGTGCGGAGAGACTAGCAAGAGGAACAGACAGAAGAATGTAGAAGAATAATACAGGAGCAGACACATGGAGAGAGAGAGAGTCTAGGGCAGAGTGATGAGTGGGAGAGACAGGAGGAGATGGGAATGAGGGGCAGTGTGAAACTAGAATGGGGGGCTCAGAGAGACTGGTGCATGGGGAGAATGGAATAAACGGCAACTGATCAATCAACCGGCTTGGCCCTTGTTTTCTCCTTCCTCCGCCCCATGGCCTGGGTGGGGGAGTGGCCAGAGGCCACCGATGGGAAGACAGTGCTACAGTGCTACTTGAGAAGCATTTCTCTTTAGAATTTATCACATATTTTTTATACAATTATCTGTCAGTGAGCCCTTTGATTCCTTTCATATGTTAGCTGATATTAAAAATCTGCTGAAATCAATATTGAGACAGCAGCAATTCTTATGTTAATGTTTTTCTGTTCTTTAGGTAGATTCCCACAGTAGGATTCCTGGAGAATGTGAGGGTCTCTCTTTAATGTTTTTAGGAACTTCTATACTGTGTTCCAAAATGATTGTACCAATATGTATTCTCAATAGGGTTCTTTTTTTCACCACAATTTCTTGAGCACTTGTCATGGTTCCTTCTGATATAAATAATTTTCACACATGTAATGCAGTACCTTGTGGCTTCAACTTGAATTTATTTGGTAATTAACGATCATGAGTCAGTTAGTTTCTCTTAGAAAATTTCTTGGTTGTCTTCTTTCTTTGTTTTTGGTCTAGTAATACTAGACCAACTCTCAGGAAATAGTTCAAAAGGCTGGTGAATTTGCTTTGTATACAGGTGATCTGGGTTTGCTCCCTGGTACTACACGGTTCTCTGATCACTGTTGGGAGAAACCCCTGAGAAATACATAGGGAGAAGACCCTGAGCATTTCCTGTGAAGGGATCCAAAACCAAACAAAATTAAAACTCTGGGGAAAGTGGTGTATGTATTCTTATTAATCCTTTGTCAGATGAGTGATGTATAAATATCTTCTCCCATTCAGTAGGTTGTCTTTTTTCTGTTCTAAATATAATTTTTGCTGTGCCAAAGTGACTTTTGTTTCTACATTTTTCATTAGTTTACAACATTATGTAACTTCACAGGTATAGATAAATACCTCTGTATGTATGCAAGACTCACCGTGGCTACCCTTGCAGTTTCAGTGCAATTCAAACAGCAAAAACACCCTTAATCCATTCCTTTCAACCATCCACCTTTCACTTATGTAGCTGCCTTAATTTCATTGAGTCTGGAAATTAATTTTTTGTGTGTCTTCACAGTTATGTTGCATTAGTTATTTATATTCCATGACTGAAACATCTAGTAATTGTCTTTTGCTACTATTTAATGTGATCTAATTAGCTTAATTTTCATGCAATTTTGTTCCAAATGGCATGATTTCATCCTTTATAATTGCAGAAAATACTGTTGAATGTATGACATATGCATACGCATACTTATATATCAGATTCTTTATAAGGACACTTATCAATAGAAACATTGGTTAAACACATGCTTGGGCTTTTGTGAAAATGTTACTTAATTACCTAGTTTATTTTTGTGGTAATCTTTTATGATCTTTAATATCTTGTGCTTTCTATTGTTACATGTCCCCTTTATTTTCTGATCATTTTTTTTATTTTTTAAAAAAGTTTTATTAGTGAATCACGGTGAGGTACAGTTACAAACTTATGAACTTTTGTGTTTGCATTTCAGTCATACAATGATCACTTACCCATCCCTCCACCAGTGCCCATTCTCCTCCACCAATGTTCCCAGTATCGCTCCCATCACCCCCACCCCACCCCACCCCCCGCCACCCTGCCCTGCCTGAGGCAGGGCATTCCCTTTTGTTCTCTCTCCTTTCAATTTTATTTTAGAAATATTTTTTAAATTTTATTCGTGAATCACTGTGAGGTACAGTTACAGACTTACAAACTTTCGTGCTTGCATTTCAGTCACACAATGGTCGAGTGCCCATCCCTCCACCAGTGCCCATTTTCCACCACCAATGGTCCCACAATCCCTCCCACCAACCCCACCCCGTCCTCTCCTCACCCCACCCCAATTTTTTAAGTGGCGCATCTCTTTGTGAGTTTATCTAAGTGTTAATATTATCTAAGTGTCAATATTATTTATTCTTACAAAGACACCACTCTTGGTTTCATTATCTTTTGAATTATTTTTCTATTTCTATATTGCTGGCTTCTGTTCTAATTTTATTTTCATTCCTTCTACTTTGGCTTTATTTTTTCTTTTCTTTTTTTTTTTTTTTTTTGCTTTTTGGGTCACACTGGTGATGGACAGGGGTTACTCTTGGCTCGTGCACTCAGAAATTACTCCTGGCAGTGCTCAGGGGACCATATGGATGCTGGGAATCGAAGCTGAGTCAGCCGCATGCAAGGTAAATGCCCTACCTGCTGTTCTATCACTCCAGCCCCCTTACTAGTTTTGTAAGATGTGAAATTATGTCATTTTTGTATAGCTCAACCATTTTTTGTTTCATGGTGAAATTATATAGTTATAAACATGCCTCTTAGTATTGCTTTTGCTGTGCCCCATATGTTCAGGTAGCTTGTATCTCCATTCTTTGTCATTTACAAGAATTTGTTGTCTTATCCAACAATTTCCTTGTCTTATTCCTTTAGACCCACTGGTAGTTCAGTAGTATGTGTTTAATCTCATCAGTGTTTGAGTATTTCCAGGATTTCTCTTTCTGCTTGGTTTCTACCTTTCTAGCATTGTAGAATGAACAGAGATGTCCTTTTTTTTTCATTACTTGTTTTGGATAAGTGACCACTTGTTTTGTGTCTTAGCATTTAGTCTATCCTTGAAAATGCTGCAGATACAGTGAAAACAATTGTGTATTTGGCTTTTGTGTGTGTGGCATGGGGGGGGTGGTGGGAGTAAAGAGCTCTGTACATGTCTATTAATCTCAATTCTTTGGATTTTTATTAGGGCTGTTGTTTTCTTATTGATTTCCTACCTGGGTGACATGCGCGGCAATGAGATTAGCATCATACTACTATGAAAGTCTTCTGCCACTGTTGTGTTGCTACTATTAATGTGTCTCCTCAGGTCTTTAAACCTTTGTTCTGTATATGTTGATACAATTAAGTGCTCTTGATGTGTTAATCTCTCAATCAATATATAATGCCTATCAGTATTTCTTCCTAAATTATAACTTTGTTTTATCTGGTAGAAGTATGCATGCTTTTAAAACTGCCATTTGCCTTGATGTGTCAGCATATCCCTAGATCAGGCAGGTCAGTGCTATGTTCCGGAGAACACAATTTCAGATATCTCATAATGGTTGTGGTGTCCAGGTGCTCATCAGGCTGGGACTGTAACTGAAGTTCATGATCATGAGCACTCAATAGCAGGAGTAGCATGAAGCAGCCCTAGAATTAATATATTTGAGTTTGCTGGTGCCTGGCACTCCGCACTACCAGGCTCAAAGTAACCTGAGTCCCACCCTAAGGTTGACCAGATCTCGGATAAATATGAGCACAGCAGGAAAACATCATCTAGACAGGAGGCTGCTTATCCTTATGTAGTCTTTCATTCCATTGCTTACAATCTGATAGCTGGGGTGCTGGGTGAAGTGTTGGTTGGTTTATTCTGACTGGTGAAGGTTGATTTCTTTCATTCCACTATTCCACCCACCCTCATATTAAGATGGTAGAATCTGCCCTCAGGGTGATTCCTGTTCTGCGAGGGCTCAAGGCTCTCTGCTGGTTTGCAGGGCTACTGAGAGCACTCATATCATGCCTGCTTTAAATATTATCCCAAGCTTAAATTTCATAAGAGTGATTTTAATACTGGAGTACTGGTTTTTTCAGATCTTCTATCCTTTTTTCCCAGGACTAAGTTCTAATCTTTCATCCATCCCTTTCCCATACAGCTGCACTCTCCAGGTTTGAAATCAGCTCAACTCTATGCTCAACAGAAGAGAATCTACTGCACATGGCATTTGGATTCTTTAATGAGTTTTCTCAACTGTACTCCATGAAAGTTATTTTTATTTAATTTCATATGATGTGTTTTCTTTTTTACTATTGTAGGTATACTCTCAAATTGCTCCCATTTTTGTTTTCTTGGCACTATCTTCTCTAGTGTTTGGTCTATTAAAAACATAGTTATGCAGATTCCATGAGCAGACTATAATTGAAAAAATTAAGCAAACTCATTTTTATGTTGTTATAGTGATTTTTAATAGATAAGGTTAGGTGGAAAGTTCAATTCTCATGATTGTTCCATATACATATATTTATTTATTCTTATGATGGTTCAAATATATATATGTATGTATATGTATTTATTTATATATACACAGCTGGCAGTGGTCAGGGATTATTCTTAACTCTGTGTTCAGGGATCACTCCTGGAAGGGCTCAGGGAACCATATAGGGTGTCAGGGATCAAACTCTGCTCAGCAAGGCATGCAAGCACCCTAACACTACACTATCCTTCCAGCCCAGTTCCTTATGTTATAAAAAATAATATTCAGAGAAATTTTAGAAAATCCATACATTTATTAAAACACCCATTTTAAAAATTATACTGGATAACTAAAGCACATTTTTTAAAAATAAAAATAAAAATTGCTACTCGGCAAGGATATAGCTACGTGACCAAGAATATGCTTTTATTTTAAGAAATAACATAAGATATTTTCTAAGGTGTTCTCTTAAGTTTCTACTTTTTGAAAAATGCACTAGTCTTTTCCTTTGAAAATCATACAGTCTATAGATATTTTCCATAATCTATAAAATGTAGGGATAGTTGTCATGTGATAACAACAAAACCATTATTTGAGGCCGCAGGGTCTAAAATAGTTCATGATATAAAGCTTCTCCAAAATCCAATGTAGATTTTCAGTAGTCTTTAGTGTCTTTAATATCTTCTTTTTTGCCACCATTTGAAAACTACTGCTTAACTGCCCGTAGATGAATCTCTGTAGAAGGCTTTTGGGAGATTACTGCTATAAGGTAAACTTTATACTACAAGGCCTTCAAGGCCTTTATAACCTAATGCAAGGCATCGACAGAAAGATAGAGTAAATATAACTTTATTGTGCATAGAACATACTAGAACATGCTCCGTGTCTTAGTATGCATGTCTATTAACTTAATGGAAATAAAAGAAGTAAAAGAAATTATGGACAGGAATTTGTGGACTAGAAATTGTTGGAATTGTTAACATGAGCTCTGAGACATATGGTTTCTGGTTGGGAAAAAATGGCAAAGTTGTGACTTGAACCAAGAAGATGGTAAACAGTTGGTCAACATGAAGACATTGGACACAGGATCTGAAAGCATAGAAAGCAGATAAGAGAGCATGTACAAGAGCATATAAGTTTGAATTTGATATAAAAAATCTCTTAATAGAGATATAACTAGTCATTCATTGGAATATTTTTTATGGCAATGACTGGCAATAGTTGTTTCAAAATTAAATTTTTTTCAAATGACCCTCCAGGGAATATATGATTCTATCCAACATAACATCTAAGTGTTGTATTTTTAAAATCCCTGGAGAAAATATTTTTCAAACATTTTGTCTGTTGTCATAGATACTTCAAGACTAGATGAGAAAATCGGAAAGACTTTGAGACTTTCAAGACTGAGAGGGAAAAAATAATTCAAAGAGAACACGAGATGGCAGCAGTTATATCATATGAAGACAAAGATTAAGGAAAGAAAAACATTTGAAATTATTTTTAAGGTTAAAAGTATTTAGCTATTTTTTCTTTATGTGCTTTAAATTCCTTTTCAGTTCAGAGATTACTCAGTCATTGGCTTCAAGCTTCACAGCACATCTGAGATTCATTCTGAATGTAGTAAAAATCTTACTCCATTACATGCGATTATTTCCTAAAATAAATCTGTTACTGTTTTCTGCATATTACTGTGTCTCTGTGTTATCTGAAGCAGAAGAGTTTTGGATGGTGCAAATTTGTTTTAAATGTTCCAGCATTTCTTTTTCTTTCTCTTCTAGTCTTTCGTCCTTCAATTCCCACCTAAAATAAAAAATCACATCTTAGTATTTTTGTAGTTTCCAAACTATAGTCATCATTCAGTTACTCAAGGTTTGAATATATCTAGTCACTGGTTTACTGAGATATTTGTTTTGCTTTGTTCATTCTTTTCCTGATTGCCTTTTGGCAACACAATTCAACACAATTCACCTCTACAGAGACAGTCTGTAGAATGAGAGAGGAAAAGAAGAGTGCAGCACTTCAGGTTAGAGGTTTTTAAGTATTGTTTGAAATAAAGTTACTACATTTCTAGATTTTCAAATTGTATATGGCTTATCAAGGTATATATGCAAAGAAACAAAATCTATGATCAGTAATTAGAAGGTATTTTTTCATAACATTTTTACCTCACTGATCAACGTATCAATTTTTTTAAGCTTTTCAGAAAGACTTGGGGAGTAAAAGGACCACTACGCTAAATAAAATATACCTTAGAGGCAGGTGGGACTGGAGCAATAGCACAGCAGGTAGGACGTTTTCCTTGCACACAGCTGACCCGAGTTCAAATCCTCCACCCATCTCGGAGAGCCCGGCAAGCTACCAAGAGTATTCCGCCTGCACAGAAGAGCCTGGCAAGCTACCCATGGCGTATTCGATATGCCAAAAACAGTAACAACAAGTCTCACAACAGAGACGTTACTGGTGCCCCCTCGAGCAAATCGATGAGCAAGGGGATGCCAGTGATACTGTGATACAGAGGTAGGTTATCCTTTCCCAAGAAATAATATCAAGTTTGAAGTAACCAAGTTAAACTGCTTTTGGAAAAAATTCAGCAAAGTACTACAACTTTCTAGAGAGTATTTGCTTTAAAAATATGTGTTTGGAGGCTGGGTAAGTGGAAAAGAGAAATTAAAATCTGCATTTGTACTAATTGAGGGATAAAACTAAATGTTAGAATATAGATAATATTGCAAAGTACTTATCACAATAATCTGGACATAGTTAATCCTTCTTTCTCTTTCCCTCTCATATATTCAACCTTCCCAGGACTGCCAGGGCATGTAACACAAAACTCCCAACAAGGAATTTTCTGCATAGATTCTACCCCCAACCCCCACTAATTCTTATTTTACCATCCACCATGATCTGCTGTCATATAAAGATTTTAAAACTAAGGTTGATACATCTCAAAAGACATTCAGTTGATAGAAGTATCTCTGGGTTTCTAACAAAGAAGCAGCTGGTCTATTGATGGCTTCTGGAAGTCACCTACCACAAACACCAGGAAAGCACACTCAGAATGGAGTGGGATTTTTCTCAGTTTGAATAGTCAAAGGAAAGCAAGGGCATTACATGTTCCTTAGGTGCTTCCTAATACAATTCTTTTCCCATTCCGAAATTTTATTAGGAAGTACCTGTGGAATATAGGTGGATCCCTGGAACCCCTGTGGGGTTGCTGGGCTCAGAGTGCTTTGGGAGGTGAGAAAAGGGTAGAGGGAAAGAAAGGGGGAGTATAATCTAACAGATTAAATGTTCTTTAATTTATATCTTTTCTTCATCCTCTGCTTGGAATTCTCTCATCTCATAGCCCAAACTTTGGCTGGAAATAAACACTTCTATTTCTGGATGTCAGAGTTATGTCATTGGTTCTGTAGATTTTTTTTTCTTTTTGGGTCACACCTAGCGATGCACAGGGGTCACTCCTGGCTCTGCACTCAGGAGTTACCCCTGGCGATGCTCAGGGGACCATATGGGATGCTAGGAATTGAACCCGGGTTGGCCGCATGCAAGGCAAACACCCTACCCGCTCTGCTATCACTCCAGCCCCGGTTCTATAGATTTTAATAGTGAAAGATATCCCACCACTACACTGTTTAAAGTCAGTAGGGGGTAATTTTTCTAAAATCAGAATTTTGGGATTTCTAATTTATGCCAAAATATCACCTCGTACTGCTTTCATGGTATTTAAAGATAAAAACGATCACAATCCATTTTAGTATTATTTGGTTTGGGGGCCACACCCAGCTGTGCCTACAGCTTACTTTGGTTTTCTGTTAAGGGATAACATATGTGAAGGAATAAATTCTGGCAGAATTTGGGGGATCATATGTGGTGCTGGGGATTAAACTAGTTTCGGCCCTGTGCAAGCAAGTACCTTACCCACTGTACTACGGCTAAAGTTCCATTACAAAACCCATTTTATGTAGGTGAATTTGGGCACCATTATTTTCTAAGCAGAAAATATTTAACAAAAAATGATTTAGGTAGCACTAAGTATATGTTGGGCATTGTTTTATATACTTGACATATCACTCTAAATAGCATATGTAAAATGTTATTCCCATTCTACAGGAGTAAGCTAAAGCACAGAATGCTAAATGTCATTTACCCAAATATATTTGGATTAAACTCAAGGCATTAATCTTAAGACTCTATGCTTTTATGCTTACAAATTAAATCATAGTTTGAAAACCATTTAATAGTTATCATTAATTACCATTCAAAGCAGTTTAAATATTTTGCTTGCTGTATTTGAGCTAGATATATAAAGAACTATCTAAAATTATTGCAAAAAAAAGAAATCCTAAAGAAATCAAAACATAAAAATTAAATTTTTCATTTTTTCTTCCATGTAAAAGGTACTAATATTGTCTTATTTAAATGAATTATTTCATGAATATCAACAGAACAAAATATGTAATGTGCATATAAATATTTTGATCACTGTCTCCACTTGTGAAAACTGAAAGCACAATCTTTGCTTCATTAAAAATCTGTATAATTAATGTAATTTAAATGAATTGTATACATAATAGAATCCAAGATGAGAATTTCTGAAGCTTCATGACAATAGATTCCTCACAGTATGATTAAGCTGTTACTAATTAATGATATTAGGCATAGTTATTTACCTACCACAACCATCTTATATTTTCTCTGTGCCTTTTAGGAATAAATCATTTTGTGAGAGACTAAGAAATTATGACAATGATGGGAGAAAAACTGCTACACATCCCTAATAATTTTACTTTATTTAAGTAAAAGCATTAGGAATTGAAAATACACATTTTATTTACCACAATCATTATTATATCTCACTTCCATAGATTAGGTTACTGGGTTCTATTTTTGGGGAAGTGTCTATACACAGTGATGCTCAAGGGTCATGGCTTGTTGGCTCAGGGCACCATGTGGTACAGGGCCTTGAACCCAGCCCTCCTGCTCATTGAACTACTTCTCAGTCCATCATGTCTAAAAATTCTTAAGACAAGAAATATGTAACGCTATCCTCATTTTATGTTTTATTAATACAGCAAAATTGAGTCAATTCTATTAAAAAAGAAAAAGAAAAAGACTGGAAGAAAAAAACAATTTATAAATTTGCTGAACACCATTGAGTGGCAAATCTTTCCTTTCGGTGGGGAGGGGCAGTACACCCTGCAGTGCTCAGGCCTTACTCTTGGCTCTAAGCTGAGGGATCATTTCCTGAGGGCTCGGGGGGACCATGTAAGACGCATGAAATTGAACCTAGGTCAGTCATGTGTAAGGCAAATGCCCTACCAATCTGTTTAAAGGGTCAATCCCTAGTTTCCTATAAAATATTTAATTCCTGTAGTAGAGCATGTCTCTTTAAAAATCAAAAAATGTTCAAACCAATGTACTCTAATTTTCCTAAAAATGGTTAATGGAGTGATTATAGTTTTTGTTTTTCCTGACTAGGCAACCAAGTATTTTCAAGTATTTCTAAATCTCCCACCTTCACACTCTGAAAAAACAAAGCAAAACAAAACAAAAAACAGTCCAAACTCACCCCAAGTGTCTGGAGTAAGCCCTGAGATCTGCCAGGTGTGGCTTCAAAATCACACACACATAATAATAATAATAATAATAATAATAATAATAACAACAATAATTGTAATAATCATGATAGAGTTTGCTAAGGAGGTGGGTTAGGTAGAGCAAGAGAACTTGGGTGGAGGTGACATTGGTGGTGGCCTTGAAGTTCAAATATTGAATGCCCAAAAATATATTATGAACAGCTTTGTAAACCAGAAAAAAGGAAAGGGACACGGAAGAAGAAATAGGAAGAAAGAATTTCATCTTTCAAAAAACAAATTATGTCAGTGTTAAAAATAAGAAGGACTAGGTCTTTAAGAAAGCATGGTGAGCGGGAAATCCAAATCAAGATGGCAGTGAGATACCAACTCACACCAGTGAGAATGGCTGTCACTGTCACCCCATTGTTCATTGATTTGCTCGAGTGGGCACCAGTAACGTCTCCATTGTGAGACCTGTTACTGTCTTTGGAATATCGTATATGCCACGGGTAGCTTGCCAGGCTCTGCCATGTGGGTGATACTCTCGGTAGCTTGCCAGCTCTCCAAGAGGGACAGAAGAATCAAACCTGGGTTGGCCACGTGCAAGGCAAACGCCCTACCCACTGTGCCATCGCTCTGCCCAGGCATAGCAATTTTCTAAATTTCTGCTTAAAATCTCATGACGATTAAAAAAATCGTTGAATCACTGTGAATTACAAAGTTATTCCTGATTGGGTTGCAGATGTACAACACCAATCCCTTCACTAGTGACCACTTCCCTCCACCAATATTCCCTGTTTCCCTCCTGCCTCAATCTTCCTCTATGCAGGTACTTTTTCCTTTTTCCTTTCTCCAGTCTTTTAGGCACTGTGGTTTGCAATGCTGTTATGGACAGATATCTGTATATCAGTTTACTTCCTTTCAGCACCTAGTTTTTGTCCAAAGTGACCACTTCTCTCTATCATTATCAAAGTGTTCCCTTCCCTGACCCATCCCCCTTCCCCACAGTACTAAACTTCCTACTAAGAACCTATTAAAATCCTTTAAAGATCATGTAAAATCACTGGCACTGTTATCCTGTTGTTCATCAATTTGCTTGAGCAGGTGCCAGTAACATTTCAATTTGTTCTAGCCCTGAGATTTTAGCAGCCTCTCTACTTATTTTTCCCAACGGTGCTGTGTTGGAGGCTTTTTCAGGTCAGGGGAATGAGACCCATCACTGTTATTGTTTTTGGCATATAGAATACGCCATGGGGAGCTTGCTAAGCTCTGCCATGCTGGCAGGATACTCTTGGTAGCTTGCTGGGTTCTCCAAGAGGGAGAACTAGACAATAGGAAGTCGTGCTTCCAGGAGCTTTGTTTTATAGTCTCTGGATCTTGGCCATTGATGAGATTACACAGTGTGTGAGGGAGGGAGGAGGGCAGTTTGTGGGTGTGACTGCCTAGCTACTGGTAAATGGGGGATCTGGGTGAAGTGGACCCAGTCCCGATCCAAGAAGGCTCGGAGATCTCAGACCCGAGTCCCCCACACCTGGGTTCCTCTGCTGTTTTCTTCAGGTGTGAGTCTCTTCAGAGCATGTGGAGAGTGGCCTTGAGCATGACTGTTTCTAGGTTCTGGAGGTCTTTGGCTGCCCGGGGCTCTGCTCAGGGCAGGGAGGGAAACTCAACCTGCCCCCCTCCAAGGGGCCCCAGATGAAGACAGCCAGGCTTGGGGGCAGGAGACTCTGCCGTAGAGCAGGTAAAGCACTTATATACTGCTGATCTGGGTTCCATCCCAGGCATTTCATACCACCCCCAAACAGGAGTCAGCCCTGAGCACCTCCCAGTGTGGCAAAAAGAAAAGAAAAGAAATAAGTACTTTATATCAATGTAACTATTAAAACAGAATCAAAAATAGATAAAAAGTCCTGGATCAGAAGGCTTTTCTGAAAAATTTGACCAAATCTTCTAAGATGATCCCAGGTGCATCCTCATAAGACTCAAAAAGCTGGAAGGAATACTACACACATTTTGAGATTAACATTATACTGATACTAAAATCAGTCAAAGATATTACATGCAAAAAATAAAACTACAAACTAATATCCTTGATAAACACAAATGTAAAAATTCTCAATAAATTCTTGACAATGCATTAAAAAGATCAGATATATGGGTCCAGAGCAATAGAACAGTGGATACGTGTTTACCTTGCATGCAGCTGACCCAGATTCAATTCCTGGCACCTCAAACAGTCCTGCAAAACCTGCCAGGAGAGATCTCTGAGTGCAGAGCCAGGAGTAAGCCCTGAGCATCACTGGGTGTGGCCCTCTCCAAAATAAAAAAGATCAAATATAGGGCTTGAGAGACCATACAGTGTGTAGGGCACTTGCCTTGCACACAGACAATCCTGGTTCAATTTCCAGCATTCCATACGGTCCCCTGATCACAATCACCAGAAGCATCACCAGGTGTACCATGCCCCCCAAATCAAATGTCATCACCAAATGGGTTTTATTTGAGGCACACAAAGACAGTTCTAATAGATGTTAATGTAATACCATATTGTGGTGATCATGCTGTATCAATAAAAAGAAGAACTAAGGGGCCAGAGACACAGTACAGCAGATAAGTCCCTTGTCTTGCACGTGGCCAACCCAAGTGCGATCCCTGGCACTCCATATAGTGCCTTGAGTACTACCAGGAGTGATTTCTGAGGGCAGAGTCTGGAGTAACACCTGAGCATCGCCAGTGGGAACCAAAAACAACAACAAATCATATAATATCAAAGGGTGCTGGACTATTCTTTAAATTCATATAGGAAATAAATTCAAAATGGATTAAAGTCAGTATAAGATCAGAGAGATAAAGCAAAGGTTAAGGTGCTTGCCTGCGTGGCTAGCACACAGTCACTCAGGTTCCACCTCCAGCCCCACAGATGATCCCAGGGTCTCACCAGGGCATAAATCCAGGAGTTAAGCCCTGAGCACAGCTGGGTGTGGTGCCAAAACCAAATTTAAAAAATTTAAAATTAATATAAGTGAATTGTTCCATGATATTAGCATTAGGGACTCAATCCCAACAGCAAGGAAAATGAGAGTAAACATAAATAGGGAGTAAAGTCAATTAAAAAGCTTTGTAAAGGAAAAGATAACCAGGGAGAAAAGGCTCAATGAGCTGAGCTCACGCTTGGTATGCAGAAAGGTCTGGGTCCAGTTCCTGGGCCTCCAAGCACCACCAGGAGGGACCCCAAACACAGAGATGGGTACACACAGCACTAGGTACTCCCTCAAACAAATAATACAAAAGCAAAAAGTCTAATAAATGAGATAAGTTATTTTCATATCAAACTTCTGACACTGGTTACTACCAAGGGTACAGGGGCCAGAGTGAGAGTATAGTGGGTAGGGTGATTGTCTTACACTTGGTCAACCCAGGATTAATTCCTGTCAACACATATGGTCCCCCAACCCCCGTCAGCAGTAACCCCTGAGCATCACTGGGTGTGACCCAAAAACAAAAAATACTTAAGATATGGCCCCTGAGCATAACCAGGTATGGCCCAAAATCCAATACATAAATACATAAATAAATAAAACTTAGTGCTTAAATAAATAAAACCTTTTAAAAATATTTTATTTTATTTTAATTTATTTTTTGTGTCACACCTGGCAATGCACAGGGGATACTCCTGGCTCTGCATTCAGGAATTACTCTGGTGGTGCTCGGGGGACCATAGGGATGCTGGGTATCGAACCCAGGTTGGCCGCATGCCAGGCAAATGCCAAACCCACTGTGCTATCACTCCAGTCCCTAAAAGATATTTTAAGATGACTTTTTTGTTGTTCTTGAGCCACACCTGTAGGATATCATTGGTTTGTCCTTCCTCCCTTACCACAAAGAGTTTGGGCATATCTGGTAATAATCTCTAAACAATTCTAGACTACATTGGTATCTCCTGTGCCCCTTGCCACTAGGAGCTTAGGTATATCAGTCACGCCCATCAAGGTGCTCCCGAGTCACTCCCATTCCGTAATCACCTCTATACTCTCTTCCCCAACTAGTTAATCAGCCTTTCCCCTAATCAGACTCTGTTAATTTGTAAGGTCAGACCTTCTAGGACAGTGAACTTGTATCGTAAGTTAATATTGCCTTGCTCCTCTCCTTATGTCTTTTGAATAGTTTACTTTAAAGCAATGTCCTTTTTGTATGGACAAAGAAAGACAGTTGTTAATATGCTTTGGTAACGTGGGATTTCATTGGCTTCGAATATTATTCACTCCTGGGCATCTGCTTTCTTGACTTAAGCCTCAGCTGTCCTTACTTCCTAGCACCCCCAAAAACAGGGTCCCGACAAGGGACGGGACGGACCCAGGGCAAGTGGTGAGTTATGTGCTACCCTGGCATCGAGATGGGCCTGGCCAAAGCGCCTAATGCTTAACTATATGTTAAGAGCTTGGTCATGGACATGTCATGTCATGATCCAAAAGCAATGACAAGACCAGGACCCTGCTAGGGATAGGAAAGACTAATCTGGCCTAAGCACTGTAGTCTGAGATCGAGATGACCCCAGGAGAGCAATTCTATAAGCTTAATGCATCTCTTGCTATATCCATACAAAATGATTAATATTATGAATACTTATATTTTAGTTGGACAAGGAGAGGAGAAACACACCCATGGGATTCCACTCTTGGGTGGGTGTCCTGCTGAAAGAGTATCTGTCCTAGAAGAAGCATCCCCTGAGGGAAAGAACTTTACCCCTATTGATTGTGACCACACCTATGTGTAAGCCCCAACCCCTCATGCTTGGGGATTTAATTAGGCTGTAAGAGTGGGCTGGGGCCAGTCCCAGGGCCAGATCTGGAGAAGCTAGATCGAGATCCGGATCCAGAGTGAGAAGGAGAATGAAGTAGCATAGGGGAGGAAGAAGCAGGAGGAGAATCAGAGGAGAATGGAGATGGGAATGGAATAAACTGCAACTGAGACCAACCAGCCTGGTCTCGCTCCTTCCTTCGCCTGCCCCATCATCGCCATCAACCTCCCCAGGGTGGGGGAAGCAGCTGGAGACTACCGAACTCTGGCAGTGGGAGAAATAGAGCACTGTTGCCCTGTGCCCAGTGCGGTGCCCCTACACACACACCCAGTAGTGCTTAGGGCTTATTCCTGGCTCTGGGCTCAGGGATCACTCCCGGTAGGCTGAGGGACTGGCTGTATGTGTAGCTGGGGATTGAACCCGGTCTGCAGAGTGCCAGGCAAGCACCTTCCCTGCTGTACTGTATCTCTGGCCCCTCTGACAACTTGGGAAAGTTGTGCTAACATCACCCTTATGTTTCCTTGCCCCCTCGGCAGCAGAAACTTAGTTCTTGTTCACATTCTTTGCCAGTGGTTCTTTTCTGAATCTTGAACTCAGGGCCACCATTTGGGACTGCTATTCTCACACCCAGAGTTGCGGGAGCTCCAGGTCTTTCCACTTTCTCCTTTAAACAGGGGACTCCAGGACCATGACTCCAGGAGGTGGAGAGAGCTGCTTTGTCTCTTTGATGGGGAAGGGTTGAATCAGTACTTGAGGACAGTGCTTCACACACTGCGGCCCTGCTATTCTCGCCCCTACCCCCCACCCCTCAGTCAGGCCACTGGAGTCAGCTTCCATTCTTTTTCTCTGCTGGCTCTAGCTTTTTGATACTCTGGGATGACCATCATTATCTTGGTCCAGGTGCTGCTAACTGCCTCCAAATTCATCCTCCCTGGGTCTTCAGGTTCTCTGGCCAAGCAGGGAAGACCTATCTTGTCCCTTTTGTGTCAACACTGCCCGGACTGTCTGTCTGGAGACTTTGTTTTGTTTTCAGTCACACCCGTTCTCAGGTCTTACTCCAGGCTCTGTGCTTAGTGTTCTGAGGGAACCATGTGTGGTTCTGGAAATCGTACCCAGGTTGGCTGCATGTAATGCAAGCACCTTACATACTGTATGATCTCTCTAAACTTTAGTGACTTTTTTTGGGGGGGGGGGTGAAACAAGATCTTTTTTGTTTTGTTTAGGGGCCACACATGGTGGTGCTCAGGGCTTACTCCTGATCTGTGTACAGGGCTTACTTCTGCTGTGCTAACTGTGCTCAATGATCATTCCTGGAGGGTTCAAAGGACCCTATGGGAGGCCAGGGATAGACCCTGGGTTGAAGATGTGCAAGGCAATCCCTATGTAAGAATGCTCAGGGACCACTCCCGGAGGGGCTCGGGGACCATATAGTGTGCAGGGACCAAACCCAAGTCGGCTGCATGCAAGGCAAGCAGGCTACCTGCTGGACTATCTCTCCAGCCCCAGAGAAAGATCGTTTCATTGAAACTTACTTAGATGTGAGGGGAGAGAAAGGAAGTACTAATTCAAGGGCTTGAAGAGTGAGCCAGTAGACATGTTATTAGAGTATTGAGATGAGTAGAGATGGGTAGATTTGAGAAGGGCCATCCCAGAAAGTTTGGGCACATTCTTTGCCTCTTGTAATGGCTTCCAATTCCCATAGCCTGTCATCTTTTGCTTTTCTGAATATAAACTCACTTACTCCAATAGATCTACTTTGTTGTTGTTTTTTGATCTTTACTTTTTGCTTCCTGCAATGTTATTTAATTTTTGCATAGTTGACATACTCAGAGTCAGAAAGTTCAGAGGTGTGCTGTTTTCTGTCTAGTAGTCTGGTATGCTGCAGGCCCCCACCATATCTCTTTCTATAGACACTTGGTAACTGTGAGCAAAGGTATGTTCTTTTTTCTTACAGTGTTTTTGAGTTTATGCGCCCTGCTATTTTATAATAAATAGGGGTGTGGGTAGGCGGAGAGGATGGTAGAGCAGGGTGGGAACTTGCCTTGCACATCTTCAACCCAGGGTCTATCCCTGGCCCCCCATAGGATCCTTTGAACCCTCCAGGAGTGATCATTGAGCACAGCGCCAGGAATAGGCTCTGAGCACTGTTGGGTGCGGCCCCCAGACCAAAAGTTACAAAACCCTAAATGTTTAGGAACCTAAGGACATTTTATTTACCATTTTTAAAGTTAATTTTTATTTAAAACACTGATTTACTAAGTTGTCCATTATCAGTTGTTTCAAGCATTTAGTGTTCCAACGCCACCAGTGTGCTCTTCCCACCACCAATATTCCCAGTTTCCTCCCAGTCCCAATCTGCCCCCTTCGGCACATAACAAATGTAGTTTATATTACTTATTACAATAAAGCTTTAAGAAATGGCAAATAGAATGATGAGAAAATAAATCAGTAAGGACCAATTTGTGTTACTATATGATTTTGACCTGTGTAAATAAGAAAATTAAAAGCATTTAATACAATATAATAAAACACTTAATTTAGTTTTTTTTTTTTTTTTTTGACCACTCCAGCTGGTGCTCAGGCTACACTCTTGTCTGCTCTCAGGAATCACTACTGGTGGGTGGAGTTTGGAGCACTGTATGTGGTGCAGGGTATCAAGCCCCAATGGGCTGTGTGCAAGATAAGCACCCTACCCACTGGATTATCACTGGCCTGTCTCTCAGTTTTTAAATATTATAAAATATTTCAGTCTAAGCATGCAATGTAGCTGTTTATTAGGCACCCATGAATTTCTTTAGGCTTTATTTTAGTAGTTGTGACAAAGGTGTAATTCAAACATTTCTTTCTTTTTAAAAAAATTTGTGAAGGAAGTTGGTTTTTACTGAAACTTAAAAATATGTGAGAGGGAGGGCTGGAGAGATAGTGCAGTGGGTGGGGCACTTGCCTTGTGCACGGCTGATCTGGATTTGATCCCCAGCATCCCATATGGTCCTCTGAGCACCACAAGGAGTAATTCCTGAGTGCAGAACCAGGACTAACCCCTGAGCATTGGCAGTGTGAACAAAAAACCAAAATAATTAACTAACTAACTAAATAAATAAATAAAAGGAAAAGAAAAAGATAGAACAACTGGCCTCAGAGATGCCTCCAAACCATGCGCCAGGCTATCTCTTCCAGGGCAACCCAGAAAGGGGCGAATGAGTTTCCCTTTCCGCCCCAACAGAGCCTTGCAGTTGAAAAACTACAGAACTCAATTGCCGCCATACTCATGGCCATTCTCCACAGTCTCGGATGAGCCTCACCCATGAGTAAATCTGCTGTATAATTGTATTCTAAACTTTAGAATTCCTGGAGCAACATCTCATACTTTACACCACTACTGGTGAACCAAGAGTAGCACACAACATTTGATGGGGTTTAAAGTAGAAGGCAACCAATCTCATGGGGAAAAATATATGCATATTTTTAAGCTCCCCGTGGTTCATTCGATATGCCAAAAACAGTAACAACAAGTCTCACAATGGAGATGTTACTGGTGCCTGCTCAAGCAAATTGATGAACAACGGGATGACAGTGCTACAGTGTTATTTATATATAAATATAATTCATGTTTTATATTTATATATAAATAAATCATACAAGCCTCAACCTTTAATAAACATATTAGTAATCTCTTATACAAGGTTTAATGGCTCTAGGGTGAAACACAACAATCTTCACACACTTTCCTCTAAGGAAACTTTATTGAACCATTTTTCAGCGGATTATTCATAACAAGCAATAGAAAATTAAATGTTTCAGTTATTTGGGGTACAGTTTGGGATTTGGTGAAAACATTCGAAATATGGTGGTGGGAAGGTGCAATGGTGATGGCACTGGTGTTCAAATATTAAATGTCATGAATTATTGTGAACAACTTTATAAAAATTAAATTAAATTTAAAAAAAAGAAGAAAGAAAAAAATATGTAAGGGAATAGAGAGGAGCATTTATCGAAGAGAGAACAGGAGCTTCTCCAGAGTGAAATAAGCAAGCAGAGAGATAGAGGCAGGCAAGTGAGACGCATGTTCAAGGGAGAACAAGGGCTTGGAGTGGAAGCCCCAAATGACTCCAAGAGAAGAAGCATTTGTTTCTTGAACCATGAAGAAATCTGCTTAGGGAATAATTCATATCCTTCTCACTCACTGCAAAGGCATAATTAATGGCAGAGGCATACTTTTTAGAAGTAAGCCATTATCAAATCTTAAGGTAAATTGAAAAAACTATAGAATTTGATGCTCTACTTTTACAGACATTTCTATAAGAAGGTGATTCTGAATAGCACTTAGTCCCAAAGGACAAACTTTAGGGGAGTGAAAGAGAAGGCTATCATACATTAGAGAATAAATTCTTAAGTATTGTGATTCATGAATAGTTAGGGAAAATCTATTATGACTCAGAAAATAAGCTTTTCATGTGATCACCTTGAATATTAAAAAGCATCATTTTTTAGTAGCTCTTTGTTCCCATATAGAACCACAGGTTTAGAATTAGTCGCTTTCCTTGGAGACATGTCTTCACAATAATAAAGTTAACAGATGAGATCAACCCTTTTTCTACATGATACAAGTTCAAAACCACTTTCCTCATTTTAAGAAACAAAAACAGTTTCACTTCATCTCCTTTAGCATACATTTATTATTTATTTATTTTAATTTATCATCTTTTTCACTCACACAGATTATTTTTTTATTGTCTTAGGTCAGATCATTCTTGGAAAATCTGCAGTGTTTAATCCCAGAACAATGAATGTGTCACACAATCAACTTTGTATATAACCATTTTCACTTTGACAAATTTGCCATCTATTAGTTTCTATTAGTTTCTTAGTGGAAGTATTGCTCTTACATAACATGGATTATTTATTGCTTAGTTTAATCATCTCTAAAATAAAATATAATAGTTAAAACCTTTGGGGCTGGAGCAATAGCACAGTGGGTAGGGCATTTGCCTTGCACGCGACTGACCCAGGTTCAATTCCGAGCATCCCATATGGTCCCCTGAGCACCGCCAGGAGTAATTCCTGAGTGCAAAGACAGGAGTAACCCCTGTGCATCTCCAGGTGTGACCCAAAAAGAAAAAAAATCTTTTCTTATAGACTGTAAATTTTATTTATTTATTTCAGTTTTATTGAATCACAGTGAGATACATAGTTACAAAATTGTTCATGAGTGGGCTTCAGTCATACAATGTTTCAGCAATTCTCTCCTCACCAGTATACATTGTCCACCATCAGTGTCCCCACTTTCCCACCGCCACAACCTGGTCCCTCAAGTCTGCCTCCACAGCAGGTACTTTCAAAATTTAGTTGTAATTTTTCACACTTAAAAGTTTTAAAATTTTCCTTTGAACTTTGCATTGAATCTCCAGAGTAATGTAATACTAGAGGTCCCTCACAGAAGTTCCAGATTTATACTGTAATCTCAGATTTATACTTAATCCAGATTTATACTGTAATCTCACTTTATCAGGGTGAGACACCACCTACAAACTTATTTCTAGCTTAATTTAGTTAATCCCTCAAGCTAATTAGGGTGTGCTACTTTGAAAAGAACTCAATAGAAAAAAAATTAAATGTATAAAGGTCAAAAACTGTTAAGAATTTAATTGTAAGTTTTCTTCCAAATAAAAAGAGTGAAAATTTCCTTTTCAAATTATATATGATACATAATACATTAAGATGTGTAAACAAATAGACATAAAAATAGCTCTTATCTATATACTTCAATCTCAATAGTATTCAGTGCCATCATAAATTAACAGTTTGGTTGCTTGTGGCAGTCAAAAATTTATTACATGACTATGGTAACTAGGTATATATTAAGTTTATCCTGCTACTTATGCAAAAATTCAAATGATTATTCTTTGGTAAGACAGTTGATTTCTTTTACTACTACTAGTGCAATAAAAGGGATCTTCCTAAGATCAGACACAAGAAGCAAGCCCTTAATTTGAATTTATAGCCTTGAGAGACAATCTGCAAAATAACATAACTGCCCAAGCAATTTATTTTAATTAATATGATTTGTTATAAATATATGTGTGTGTATGTAGCGATGTTATATAGGAAAGGTGTCTTCCAACAAATGGCACAACTAAGAATGCTAACAGTAACATTTTAAATAGTTATGCCTCAGGGAAAACATAATGGAAGCATAGCCATCAGTAGTAATGGAAGCTGAACTTTTCCTTTATCAGTAAATCATCCATATCTCCATTGAGACTTCATTTCGCAAGTGCATTTTTAAAGATTATAAGATATTAGTTAGAAGGCTAAGGTCATGATATTTGACCAGCTTTTAGAGATAATGTAGAAGAAATGCTCTTTGCTAAGAGAAGTGTCGGTACTATATATACTATCAGAGTCACACTGCACATTTTCCCTGATAAATGTATAATTTAATGAATCCCACCAAATGTCTTTTTTCCTAGTCAAATGTGATAATATCTGTAGATTTTTGTGCTCTATAAATATGCTCTATAAACATATGATGTCTATGTCATTTAACTATTACATAAAAAGGTTCTTAGACTATGTCACACAATACTATTCTAAAAATGATAAAAAAAAAGAAAGTACTCTCATGGAGTTCATGCCCAATTCAATCAGCTTAATCAATGGCTGAATAAATAGCAATATTCCTACATTATTAAAAAAAAGAAAGTATCTCTCCATCAAGGACAGTTCTAAATTTTCCAAATATTGAGTGCGTTTTTACTGGCTTGTATGAAGCTGATGTAGCATAGGCATCACAGGTTATTTTGGCATAACAAACTGGCATAATGCTATTGGTTGCACAACTACATCTGGGATAAGTATCTTGAGAAAATCACTATTTAGATGAATGTGGACCATCACTGTTAATCAAATTAATAGTAACATATGTAATTTAAAAATATTTAAAATTTAGACCTGACTTAGATTTTTTTTACTTTTGTAAGAATTAAGAAAGTGAAATGGGGGCCCAGAGACAAATATAGTGGGTATGGCACTTGCCTTCCATGAGGTCAGCCAGGGTTCGATCTCAATATCCCATAAGGCCCACCAGGTGTAATCCTGAGCATAAAGCCCTGAGCACAAAGATGTAAGCCCTGAGCACTGCCAGACAAAACCCAACAAAAAGGAGAGATAAAGAGTGAGTGAAATGAATGAATGAAAAGGAATCCTACCAAACGAAGGTATTTGCTATACACACAAAATGGACACCCATAAGGATCGCACAATTTGAAAAAAAGGTTGAACAGGTATCTCAAAAGAGACAATATGTTATTCATAGAACTAATAAGTCAAGACTACATGCTATAAACTGTAATCTACTGAACAAAATATATAGCGGGGAGAATGGCAAACAAAGATACAAAAGGAACTTAAACTCTTCATCCAGTCTAGCAAATATAAGTTAAAACCAAACCACAAAAGCCATGCATTCATGTTAATAGAGCCAAAAATGTAAAACTGGTAACATCAAGTATCAAAGAAGGTAAGAACAACTATAACTCTCATACACCACTAGTAGGAATAAACATGCTACAACAACTTTGGAAGTAATTTTGACACTATCGTACAGCCACCACTGGTATACATAACGTATAATCTAAGAATTTCATTCCAAGATATAAACCCCACAGAATTACATATGTAAGTATGAATATAATATTCACTAAAATACAGGTACATAAAATTCACAGCAGCATTATCAGTAGCTTTAAGAAAAATTACTCAAGCAATATCCATGGTGGAGAAATTGATAGCTGTAGCATAGAAACACATCAAGATACTACCCAGCAAATTCATAACTTCAAACTCACAAATTCATTACTGCCAGGCATTCAAGAACTCATGCAAAATTTTCTTTAGAGATGACACGAATATTTTGTGCTAGATAGAAGTGGTAGTTGTGCAACAATGAGAATGTATTTATGCTACTGAGTTATACATTTAAAATGTAATGTTCGAGGGGCCAGAAAACTAGTACGAAGTTAAAACACTTGCCTTACACATGGCCTGCCCCAGTTGGATCGGAGGAACTGGATTTGGTCCCCTGAGCACCACCAAGAGAAACACCTGAGGACAGAGCCAAGAGTAAGCCCTGAGCACTACCAGGTGTGGCACAAAAACCGAAATTTAAAAAAAAAACATAGAAAGATCTATTTGTCTCTGGGCCCCCATTTCACTCTCTGAATAGGATGATTAGATGAAAGTTTCATGGGTTCTGCTGAAATCTAGTTTATCTTTTACTTTATTTGCTCTGCTTTTCTGGAGGGGGAGGGACAATCCTACCCTGCAGTGCTCAGGAATCATACCCAGGACCTGATATGGAACTAGGGGTAGAACCAGGGTCTGCGTTATGCAAGGCAAGTGCTTATCACTCTGCTATAAGTGCTATAACTCTGCTCTCTAGCTTGTTTTTTGTTTCATTTTATTTGGGGGGGACATACCTGATTGTGCTCAGTGCTTATCCTGTTTCTGCAATCAGGGATAACAACAGTGGGGCTTGGATATGGGGTGCTGCAGAGCAAAACCCGGTTGGCCTCACGCAAGCCAAACACCCTGCCTGCTGTACTATCTCTTTGACCTTAATTCTGTTAAGAAATCTTTTTGTGCCTCAAGATCATGAAGATATACTCATTTTCTTCTTGAAATTTTGTTTTGTGTGATTTCATATTTATATATAAAATATACTGACACTTAGTTTTTATAAGTGATATGATGTGTTAAGATGTTTTGGTTAATTTTTATCCTGTATGGATAGCCAGTTGACCGGCATTATATACTGAATGAAGTTTCTATTCTGCAATATACTTCAGTGAATCTTTTTTTTTTGAAATCTTTTAAAAAAATAAAACTTATTTTAATGTCCATACTATTCACATATTTAAAGAAATCCTGGCAATATTTCAGTGACATTTTTAACAAAATAAAACAGAAAAATAGTCAAAAATTTATATGGATTCATTTGCCCTATGAATAACCAGGTGATATGCAAGAAAGATAAACCAGGCTTGAAGTCTCATACACTTTTCTGAGTTAGAAATATGTTACAAAGACAGGGTAATGAAAACAGTATGGTACTGACATAAGAGTGTGTGTGTATATATATATATGTGTGTGTGTGTGTGTGTGTGTGTGTGTGTGTGTGTGTGTGTGTGTGTATACCAAAGGAATAGAATAATATACCTTGAATAAAATATATATGATTTTATATATATGAAATATATATTTCACACCCACAAACTGCCCCAGGTGCCGAGTAATCCCACCTATGGCCAATATCCAGAGACTATAAGACCAAGCTCCCTCTTGGAGAACCTGACAAGCTACCAAGAGTCTATTGCCCACACAGGAGAGCCTTGCAAGTTCCCCATGCCGTATTCATATCTCAAATACAGTAAAAGATATATACATACCTCTGAGAGAGCCCAGCAAGCTACCGAGAGTATCCCGCCCACACGCAGAGCCTGACAAGCTACCCATGGCGTATTCGATATGCCAAAAACAGTAATGATAGGTCTCATTCTCCTGACCCTGAAAGAGCCTCCAATCATTGGGAAAGATGAATAAGGAGAGGCTGTTAAAATCTCAGGGCTGTTAAGTGAAATGAGTCAGAAAGAGAGAGACAGACATAGAAAGATTGCACTCATCTGTGGAATATAGAATAATAGACTATAAGACTAACACCCAAGAATAGTAGAAATAAGTACCAGGAGATTGTTTCCATGGCTTGGAGGCTGGTCTCTCATTCTGGGTAACTCAGGGAAGGGACCACCAAGCAAAATGTGGTTGGAGGTCATGTGGGGGAAGGGTGAGGCGGGCGGAATACAGACTAGAGTCTGAACACAATGGCCACTCAACACCTCTTTTGCAAACCACAACACCTAATCAGAGAGAGAGAACAAAAGGGAATTCCCTGCCATAGTGGCAGGGTGGGGTGGGGGGAGACGGGTCTGGGGAGGGGGGGAGGGATGTTGGGTTTACGGGTGGTGGAGAATGGGCACTGGTGAAGGGATGGGTTATTGAACTTTGTATGGGGGAAGCATGAGCATAAAGATGTATGGATCTGTAACTGTACCCTCACGATGACTCTCTAATTAAAAATAAACTAATAAAATTAAAAAAAAAAATCTCAGGGCTGAGAGATTTTACTGGTGCCCGCGTGAGTAAATCAATAAACAATGGGATGACAGTGATACAGTGATATATTATATATATATATGCATATATATATATATCGAATACACCACGGGAGCTTGCCAGGCTTTGCTGTGCGGGCAGTGACAGATGTGTGTGTGTGTGTGTGTGTGTGTGTGTGTGTGTGTGTAGTTCAGTGATTTTTTTTATCACCATGAGATACACAGTTTCAAAGTTGCTCATGATTAAGTTTCAGTCTTACAATGTTCCAATTGCAGTCCCTTCCACGGGTGTATGCAGTATATCTTTGTCCACCTATCAAGCGGAAGCATTTTGTGGGTCTGTTTCTGAACTTTTCACTATTTAACACAGAAATGTTTGTCTTTTCTTACTCCATATCTCAGAACATAAAGATTTCTAAATACTGGTCTTCTATTGACTTTAGTGGTGGGGTCACATCTGGCAATTTACAGGGGTCATGAGATTAAGTGTGTGCTACTCAGAGAACAGCAGGTAGGGCGTTTGCCTTGCATGCGGCTGACCCAGATTCGATTCCTCTGTCCATCTCGGGGAGCACGGCAAGCTACTGAGTGTATCCTGCCTGCACGGCAGAGCCTAGCAAGCTACACGTGGCATATTTGATATGCCAAAAAACAGTAACAAGAGGTCTCACAATGGAGACATTACTGGTGCCCGCTCGAACAAATCGATGAACAATGGGATGACAGTGCTACAGTGCAAGAATTAAGAAAGACTAAGCCTGCCTAAAAACTGGAAGAAAATAGTGACACTACATGATTTATGGGGCACTACTTCTCACTGAGTTACTATATGTTCAAATTGACTTTGGTACCAATTTCTTTCATTCATTTAGTAATCAAAGTATTACTAAGTCCCTGCTATGTTTGGGGTAGGTACTAACAATCCTTATGTAGTAGTTTCAATGTTCTATGGACTGTTCTACTTGGCAATCTTGTCACATTTAGCCCTCACTGCAACTTTATGAGGATGGGTTAACCTGCTATTAATGTTAAAGACCAGAAGTTATTCAAAGTTATTCAACTGGTCAGTGGTAGAGTCAACCTATTCACTTGCATCCATGGCGTATGCTCTTAGGCACGATAGTACATCTACTACAACCTATGATTTTAGTGTCTCTCTGTGTAATAACAGTAAACACTAAATGAAATGTGATCTACTCTCTCTCTCTTTTTTTTTTTTTTTGCTTTTTGGGTCACACCCGGCAATGGACAGGGGTTACTCCTGGCTCTGAACTCAGAAATTACTCCTGGCAGTGCTCAGGGGACCATATGGGATGCTGGGAATCGAACCCAGGTCGGCTGCGTGCAAGGCAAATGCCCTACCCACTGTGCTATCGCTCCAGCCCTGATGATCTACTCTCTTGAAGCTCTTTCTGTGCATATTTCATGTGTCAGGCCAGGACTAGAGAAACTAGTCTATTTCAGAACCATACGAGTTGTGACACCCTCAGTTTGACAGCTGAGGCAGAATAGGAACCTCTCAAAGCCACTGTCATTGTCTCGTTTTTTTTTTGGGTCTGATGAGATCACTTCCTCCTTTCCTTCCTTCAGCTCTGGGGAGCTAGTAAGAAGTACTGCTTCCTTTAACTGTGCTGGCATCTCAGAGACACTAAGCTATTGAGAGGAATGATATCATATTTAAACTCATTGACCTTACAATGTGAAGGGGTAGTCAATGTTATTTCAAGAGAAAATTCTTTATGTTATGGTTCTTCAGTGAGCTATGGTACTCTCTTCAACAGCTGTAGAAAAAGACAAATACCACATCTGTTCAGACTTGGTTAGCCTTTCCAAGGTTCTTGACATGATCTCTTCTTGCCTTTTTGTAAAAACAGTATATTTGAATATAAATTCACCACTGCAATATGGGACTTATTGAGATTAATTTAACTTTTAATATTTTGTCATTTTAACCTTGAGAGTAGCTGTCCCTACATTAAAAAAAAAAAAGAAACCAAATAAGGCCAATACTTCTACAATGCAGGTCCAAGCTTCAGCAAAATGCATAAAAATAACACCAACGCTAAGACAAACTGAAACTCTAAGCACATTTTGCTTGTATTCCTGCATTCCTTCCTTGTTTCTAATTTAATAAATGTTTCCCAGAATGGAGTTTGCAAATCAAAGTAAATATATATATATGTACATATATATATTTAAAATGCTTACTTATTCCCTTTTGGGTTCTGTGTCAATTGTGTACATTTCATAAATATAAACATAAGACATATTTGCTAAGGAATTACATTTGTTGATGTGGCAGCCTCGTGGCTTAAAGCATAAAAAATTTATACCTTGTCAATTATGAATTGCATTTCCCCCATTTGTATACCATAGAATATGGAACTTGTTTGAGTACTAGCTAAGAGTGTACGTGATACTATTTCAGATGTGAGTATTGCTTAAGAAAATCAACCTCACCTGCCGTAAGAGGTCAAACAACACCTGAAAACCATACTCCCAATCCATAATAAAAATACCTGTGCTTTGCTCACTTCTTCAGCCTTTTTCTTACTATGTTCCATTACAAACCCTATCATTCGATTTCCTCTTATTTTTTAGTTCAATGAGTGTCATAATGGGAAGGCAGCATGAATATCCTTAGGTACTTATGAACTTTTCTCTTTCAAATCAGAACATCTTCCTTGCTAAGCAGAATTTATGCACTGACTAATTCCCACAGCTATCACTCCAGAATCTCTTTTCCTATTTCATTACCATTTTGTGGCTGAACACATCATTGGTGTGGTATTTATCTTGATAGATAGTGAAGGAAGTCTTGCCCCCAAAGCTCTGGCATGTTTATGAAGCATCTTTCAGCAGTACTCTCGCTGCAAAGATGCATGCATTAAATGTTGCCCCAACTCAGATTATTGATATTTTCCCCAAGTACAATCCTATCTATGCTGTCAGCTTAATTAGAAACTGGCCTTTTGCTCAATCTTCCCAATTATCTCACCCATTACTTCTCATACTCCTAAAATTGCATCATTGTTCAGAGAATAGGTTATTTCTCTAAACATCGTTGTCTCATTACTTCCAGATAAGTGCCTATTATGCTTTATTTACCTTCAACTGTGTTGGTTATTTTAACGTCTATCATCACAGTACAAAGTGTCATTATGTCTAATAATATTTTGCTATTGTAGTAGGTATATCACAGTCATCACCATATACAGAAAATTCTGATGGACATTTTCAGAGGTTTTAGACATCAGATTAAACAAAGTACTTAGTTTCTTTCCTCCATGGTTACCAGATAAAGGAAAATCCCATGACTAATCCATATCTTGAGAGAAACCCTTACCACGTAGAGACATTTCTTCCTTATCTTGATTTTCTTACAACACTGTCTTTTTTCTTTCTTATGAGTTAATCTTCCTATTTATGTTGAAAATACATCAGTTAGATGACATTAAAGTTAACTCCAAGGAATAACATACAGAAACTCCAAGTTCAGTTTTGATACTGTATGGTTCCCTGAGCACGTCTGGGTCCAGCTCTGATGAACTCTTGCATCTCTTGGCCTAAGCAACACCATATTATCAATCTGAGCATTTAGCCTTCATGCTTTCATAACTGGGCCAAAGACTGCCAGAGTGGTCCCTGGTCCCCTGGTCCCTGAGTATTATAGGTGCTGCTTTGGAGAGACCTGCCCCCAGCAGAGTTAATTCCAAAAGGAGTACACCTCATTGGTAAATTTCATCACTTTAATCTAACTTTACAAATACAAAGCTGAGTAACTATTTTAAGGAAAACTACTAGGAAACATTACAAGTATTTGATAGTCAGACAGTAAAAACAATAATTCACGGCTATTTTTGTATTTTCTCAGCTGTCCTATTCGCCATAATAATGACTCTATCCCAATTGCAGGAAATATTCAATTGTAGGTAGATGAACTTCAAAGGTTGTTGTTCTTATTGATGTCTACATTTTTGTTATATGTTCTTACCACTGTGTTAATGTGCTGATCTCCAGGACAAATTTATTAAATTTTCTTCACTGTTAAAGTCCATCACTAGTTCAGTAGTATGCAATGAAACCAATAATGGCTATTGATGTTTCATGCACCTAACTTTGTCTTTAAATTAGTATGAAAAACAAATCTTTTCCCACCCTTTTATTTAAGGATACTAGGTCATATTCAAAAGGAGATTATCAATTTAGAATTATCATTAAAAAATGTACAAAGCTTGGAATGAGCCAATTCTTTTTGTAAACATTAACTTGAAGATGAACTTTACCCAAAAAAGTACTTTGGGAATACAGTCCACTAATGACCTAATGGGATAAACATTTGATATCTGGAAAACAGAGTTTGAAAAATTGCTTTTACTTTACTTAACCTTGATTTATACAACATAAACAGATTCATTACTGTTGAAAAATGCTGAATATCCAATTTTATTTTCATAAAACTTCAACACACTTCCACAGAATCCAGATTAGTTCTCTCTATAAATAGTTATGACTATGAGAGTAGCATTATTAGTGTTCATAGGAGGTTCTTATTTAAAAGCATAACAGGGATATTATGACACAGTGCACCCACCACTATGAAACACATCAAAACAATATACATACATACCCGTATGTAGATATATTCCCATGTACAATAAAATGTGGATACATATATATAATAGGACTGGAGCGATAGCACAGTGGGTAGGGCGTCCCTTTCAGAGAGCCCACCAAGCCACCGAGAGTATCCCACCTGCATGGCAGAGCCTGGCAAGCTACCCATGGTGTATTTGATATGCCAAAAATAGTAACAACAAGTCTCACAATGGAGATGTTACTGGTGCTGCTCAAGCAAATCGATGAACAACCGGACGACAGTGCTATATATATGTGTATATATATATATATATATATCAGAAAATGCAATATTTTCAGCTGTGGTTTATATATTCAACTGTGGTTCATACAAATTTTGTCAAATAGTTATGATATAATTGAGTTAGTTTTTCTATTTTTATCATGACATTTTATCATGACATTATTCAATAGATTATTCAATAGATATTATAAAGGATAAAGCTTCCCAAGATGTTCGCTTTCTTAAATTATTTTTTTTTGTAGTCTCTTCCAAGATATTTCTGGTTTGGGAGAATACTGATGTTAAGCATGATATTCTTGACTTTCTGTACTTCAGAGTCAAAAAACAAAAGATGAATCAATAGTTTATGATTCAGAGAATAATTAAAGCAAGGGACTTAAAATTGCTTCATTAAAAAAAAATAGAAGTTAGATAGTGGCCCAAAAAACTAGTGAAGCCGATTGAAAATGAATATTTAAAAGCCTCTCTGATTTCATGTGCTCTTGTTTCCATTCCCTTTATTCTTTACAAAGACAAAGAGCCCTCTGTAAATATTGCTTTAAGGATTATCAGGCTTCAATTTTCAGATTCATCCAAAGGCCATAATTTAAACCACAATATTGGCTTTCAAATGTAAACAGTCATTGAGTCACTTTCCTTTAGCTAATAGAAATGCCAATGAAATTAGAGTCAATTAAATAATTTCTTTATTAGCCTAATGTATTATTGCTATAAGACTTTCTGTTGCTCATCTAGCCAAGGGGTTATCTAGAGGGGGATAAAACTACATCAAGATCAAGAGCCCAGAGATCAGCAGATTATGAAAACTTGATCCAAAGAGAAGATAAAATGCTTATTGGAAGTTTGATGCTTCAGCTTCTTAATAATTTAACTATGAATAAATATGGAAAAACTCTAAGAGATTTTAAATTTGAACATTTGATTCTGATGATAGTCGTGTGTGACAAATTATGCCTTTAGATTAGCTTTAACTTGATTTCTCTCATTGCTCTTCCTTCTGGACACCAGCTGCATGGAACTGCCCTCAGCTGTAGCCTTTACTTGCACCCCCTTTGGGTTTTGAGTCACATTCAGCAGTGGCCCATGAATAGCTCGGAGGCTATTCATATTTCTGTACTCAGAAGTGACCTGTAGTGGTGCTCAGGCGACCTTATTAGTACCAAATATCAAACTGGGGTGACTTGATGGAAGGCAAACATCTTTCCTCTGTATTTTCTCACCCTTTAGTTGCATCTCTTTAATAGCTCATCAGTGAGTCACCATTGCCAATGGATGCTTAAATTTTTATCAACTATACATATTCCATTACGATTTGATTCCTCTTCTTTTCTGATCCCTATCTCAGAAAGAGTATTGTTTTCTTGTTTTACATCATATGCCCTTTTCTATACTTATACCTTATATCTCCTGTCCCCTCACCTGGCTGTCTTCACTGGGGCCCCTCGGAGGGGGGCAGGTTGAGTTTCCCTCCCTGCTCCGAGCAGAGCCCTGGCAGCTGAAGACCTCAAGAACACAGCCACAGCCTTGCTGAAGGCTACTCTCCACACTCTCAGACAAGCCTCACGCATGAAGGAACTGGCAGAGGAACCCAGGGGTGTGGGACCCAGGGCTGAAACCTCCAAGCCTGCTCGGATCGGGACAGGGCCTCCTCCACCCAGATCCCCCTTTTTCCAGGGACTAGGCAGTCATACCCACAAACTGCCCCCGGCGCTACTTAATCCCATCACTGGTCAAGATCCAGAGACTATAAAACAAAGCTCCCAAAAGCGCGCAGCTCCCTCTTGGAGAATCCAGCAAGCTACCAAGAGTATCCTGCCCACACGGTAGTGTCTGGCAAGCTCCCCATGGCATTATTCAATATGCCAAAAACAGTAACAATGATGGGTCTCATTCTCCTGACCCTGAAAGAGCCTCCAATGTGGCACTGTTGGGAAGGACGAGTAAAGAGAGGCTGCTAAAATGTCAGGGCGAGGATGAATGGAGATGTTACTGGCACCCGCTTGAGAAAATCCATGAACAACGGGATGACAGTGACGATGATGATGACAGCAATACCTTAAACAAATGGTTTAATCGATTTTAGGAATATGTTACAAGAATTATGATTTAGGAATTCATCACTAGATGAATGGAAAAAGAAAATCTGGCATAGACACATAAACAACAATATATTTCATCCTTAAAAGGAGGAAATTCTGCCCCTTGAAATATGGATATACCTTGAGAGTATGATGGTAAGCAATAATTTCATCATATACTGAAGAAGTTTAGATGCTGCTTTAGTTCTCGAGTCTCTTGTGAAGGTAACAGCACTTCAGAACTTGAAAACAGACATTACATCTCTTGTTAACTAGTTTCATGTGTTTGTATACTTAAGATGAAACTACCTAATTTAGTAGTTTTTACTACTTGAGAAATCAAGTTAAAGCTAATCTAAAGGCATTTACTACCTAATTTGCTAACTGGCTCAAGAAAAGTTGGAGGAGTTTGTTTTTTAAGAATTAAATATATATAGGAAACAAAACAAGCATCTAACAGTTATATAGAGATTTTCTATGTCACAATCATTAATGTAGTAAAACTATCATCTGCATACTGATTTTTCTTAGTTCCAAAGTTTTAAATATGCTCAATTTTATTCATGATGATCATAATTAGTTCAGAAAATATAGTATCAAAGCTAAATTAATGTGTTAAGGAGACACCTTATGAAAAAATGAATGGAAACTAAAAAGAAGCAAATTAGTCATTTGTACAACCATGTAACCATATTGAAAAGGCAAGATTTTAGTTTAAATTTGCATTTACAATTTCTGTCTTTATAATACTTGATTTCTGTTAGTATTATTATCAGTTTCATAATAGATTGAGTAAATTGACCTCTAAGACTATGGAATTGAGTAAAAGGATTTAAGGTGGTGCAAAAAAAAGCAGAACAGTAAGAACAAACTTTTAATGATTCATAATGACAAAAACACTTCTGAAGCTCACATTTTTTCATTTTAAACATTTAATTTATTAAGGAATCATGATTTACAAAATAATTGATAGTTAAGTTTTAGACATATAATGTTATAGCACCAGTTCCACCACCAGTGTCAACTTCCCTTCACTGATGTTCCAGTTTCCTTCTGCACCCCCTTGACACTATTTTATAATTTTTAAAAATTTATTTATTTTTGGAGTTAATTTTATCAAACATTTATTATTTTTTAAATTTTAAAAGATTGAATCAATGATATACACATTTACAAAGTTGTTCATGATTGAAGTTCAGTTATATAATGTTCCAATATCTGTCCCTTCACTAGTGTACTTTTCCCACCAACATTGGTCCCATTTTCCCTTCTGCCCTCCCACCCCATCCCACTGCCTGCCACTATGGCAGGCACTTGTCATCGTCATGGTCTTCTTCTTCTTTTCTCCTCCTCCTCCTCCTCCTCCTTCTTCTCTCTCTCTCCCCCTCTCTCTTTCCCTCCCTCTCCCCCTCTCTCTCTCTCTCTCTCTCTCTCTCTCTCTCTCGTTCCTTTAGGACCTTATAGTTTGCAATACAGATAATAAAATGCTATCAGGTATATCACTTTAAGTGTCCTTCACTCCCCACAGACACATGAGACACATTCCCTGCACTATTTTTTTAAATAGAAGTTTTCATTTGGATAATAACCTGTTCTAAGCTTATTATTTTATATACACATATATATGTTTATGTATATGATGTCCAGGGTGAAAGAAAGTTTTGCCTAACCAAGCGAAGATTTCCTCTCCTAGGTCTCTTTTAGAAGTTCATTTAGTTTTTAACAAATGCCCTGGCCCAGGTGGATTCAATAATGAATTCTTCCAAACCTTTAAAAAGGACCTACTCCCAGTCCTGTTAAAGTTTTTTAAGAAAATTGAAAAAGCTGAAACACTTCCAAACAGTTTCTATGAAGCAAATATCACCCTCATACCAAAAGCAGAGAGAGACACCAGGAAAAAAGAGAACTACAGGCTGAAATCCCTGAAAAACACAGATGCAAAGATCCTCAACAAAATACTAGCAAATAGAATCTAACAATTCACCAAAAATATCATGCACCACAGCCACATAAAATTCATCCTGGGGATGAAAGGATGGTTTAACCCTTGCAAATCAATCAACATAATCACCATATCAATAAAAGGAAAGATAAAACCATATGAGCACATCAGTAGATGCAGAGAAGGCATTTGACAAGATCCAGCAATTATTTATGATAAAAAACAAACAAACAACAAAACGGGAGTCAAAGGAAGTTCCCTCAATATAGTCAAAGCCATCTACCAGGAGCCTACAGCAAGCATTATTCTCAATGAAATCAAAACTAGAGCCGTTTCTCTAAGAGCATGGACAAGACAAGGTTGCCCACTCTTACCACTTCTATTCACTATAATACTGGAAATACTTGCCATAGCAATAAGGCAAGAAAAAGATATCAAGGGCATCCAGATAAGAAAGAAGAAGTCAAGCAAGCACTATTTTTCAGATGACATGATACTAAGAAAATACTAAACACTCTACAAATAAGTTTCTAGAAATAATAGGTTGGTGTAGTAAAGTGGCAGGTTGTGAAATCAATGCCCAAAAGTCCATGGCTTTTCTATATATATATAATGAAAGAGAAGAAAGAGATGTTTAAAAAAAATACCATTCACAATAGTGTCTCAGAAAATCAAGTAGCTTATAATAACCTTAACTAAAGTGGTGAAGGACCTATAAAAAGAAAACTACAAAACACTACTTCAAGAAGTAAAAGAGGTCACTAGAAAACAGACACACCCCATGTTCTTAGATAGGAATGATTAAATTTGTCAAAATGACAATATTCCCCAAAGCATTATACAGATTCCATGTGGTCCTACAGAATGGTAAAAATTATTTACCAAATACCCATCAGTTAAGGGGTTAATATCCAGGATATACAAGACATTGGTAAAACTTTACATGAAATAAACCCTCCAACCCCATCCAAAAATGAAAAGGAGAAATGGACAGAAAATTTTTCAAAAAAGAAATACAAATGGCCAAAAGGCACATAAAAAATGCTCTACATTGCTAATCATCAGGGAAATGCAAATCAAAACAACAATGAAACTCGTACACATCAAAAAGAATAAGAACACCCAGCACTGGTGTGGATACTGTGGAAAAAGGGACTCTCATTCATTGTTAGTGGGAATGCTGGCTGATCTAGCCTTTTTTGGAAAACAATATGAATATTCCTCAAAAAAATAGAAATTGAGCTTCCATATGACCCAGTAATACAACTCCTGGGAATATATCCCAGAGGTGCAAAAAACAGTAGAAATGACATCTGCATTTGTATGTCTCTTGCAGCCTCATTCACAATAGCCAGAATCCGGAAACAACCTGAGGGCCTGGGGACAGATGACTGGTTAAAGAAATTTTGGTACATCTACCCAGTGGAATACTATGCAGCTATTAGATAATATTAGCTCATGAAATTTTCCTACAAGTGGTTGGACACAGAGAGTATCATGCTAAGTGAAATGAGTCAGAAAGAGAGGGACAGACATAGAATGAGTGCACTCATCTGTGGAATATAGCACTGTTGCACTGTCATTCCATTGTTCATCCATTTGCTAGAGCAGGCACCAGTAATGTCTCCATTGTGAGACTTGTAACTGTTTATGGCATATCAAATACACCACAGGTAGCTTGCCAGGCTCTGTAGTGTGGGTGGAATACTCTCGGTAGCTTGCTGGGCTTTTCGAGGGGGACACAGGAATAGAACCCGGGTCAGCTGCATGCAAGGCAAACACACTACCCGCTGTGCTATCGCTCTAGTCCAGATAACATAATATGAGACTAACACCCAAGGACAATAGAGACAAGGGTCAGGAAGATTGCTCTCCATGGTTGGAAGCCTGCCTCATGTGCTGCGGAAGAAGGCAGTTGGGATGGAGAAGGAACCACTAAGGAACCACTAAGTCAATGATGATTGGAGGGATCGCTCTGGATGGGAGATGTGTGCTAAAAGTAGAATCACGAATCATGAATCACGAAATTCTGTTGATTGTCAATTTCTTGAGCGGGGTCCTATCCCTGAGATTTTAGAAGCCTCTCTCCATTCGGTGATGCCGCATTGGAGGCTCTCTCAGGGTCAGGGGAATGAGATCCAGCTTGTTACTGGCTTTAGCATATGAATACACCATGGGAAGCTTGCAAGGCTGTCCCATGTGGGCAGAAAACTCTCAGTAGCTTGCTAGTTTCTCCCAGAGGGAGAAGTAGGTTATAAGATATCGCTTCTGGGAGCTTGCTTTTAAGTCTTTGGATGTTGGCCATTGATGGTATTACACATACCTGCGTTTCTCTGCTGGTACCTTCATGTGTGAGGTTTGTCCGAACCTGTGGAGAGGGGCCTTGACCATGGCTGTAGCTAGGTTCCGGTGGTCTTTGGCCACCAGGAACTCTGCTCAAGATGGGGAGGGAAGCTGGAGCCCATCCCCTCCGAGGGGCCCCAGGGAAGACAGCCAGGTGTTCAGGCAAGAGACTCTCGGCTACCCCTGCCTGTCGCTAAAAGTAGACTAGGGAGGAAACATGATGGTTTCTCAGTATCTGTTTTGCAAGCCCAAAGAGGGTAAAAAGGAAAATGCCTGCCACAGAGGCATGAGGTAGTATGGGGTGGGGATGGTGGGAGGGATACTGGGGATACTGTTGGTGGAAATGAGCACTGGTGGAGTGGTGGGTGTTTGATCATTGCATGACTGAAACTCAAACATGAAAGCTTTGTAAGTGTACCCCATGGTGATTGAATTTAAAAAAAATGTTCATTTAGCTTTTTAGAGTCTTATATTTAAATTTAAGATTAATTTAGAGTGAGCCTGTGTAGAAGGTAAGCATCACAGTCAATTCTTTTTCTATGTAGATATCGAGTTTTAGTTTTGTTTGTTGAAAAGACTATTTTTTTCTAGAATTAAATTGGTACTTTTTTTCAAAACTTAATTGATCATGTAAGTATAGATTTGTTTGGACTTTCCCTGTCCTTGTGCTAATTTTATTCTGTCTTGATTTGCAACTTTATAATATGTCTTCAAATCAGATATTGTAACTCCACCAATATGGTCTTTCTTTTTTAAAGAAAAGTTTGAGCTATTGTTTGATGTAAAATTTAAAATTGTTCTATCAATATTTTCAGAGAATATTATTGGATTTCAAATGGCATCACATGGAATTCATAGACCAGTTTGGAAAGGATTGTCATTTAAAATATACTGAGTCCATGAACATAGTATATTTCTTCATGTACTTAGTTCTCAACTTTCTCTTTGCAGTGTTTTGTGCAACTTTCTCTTGAAGTGTTTAGGTTTGGTTTATCTGAGTATTTTTAAATACAGGTTTAAAATTTTTTCATTGTCAATTGCTTGTTGATAGTTTACACATATGTTAGTTTTGACACTGACTTTAATTGAAAATATTCATTTCTAGCTGTTGACAATGGATTAAAAAGTTTATAACTCAGTATTATTTCATTTAAAAAGTATTCATTTGCCCCAAGGCACATCTTTCTGCAGAATTAACATTTGTTTTCCTAAATTTATTCATAGATTTTGCAGCTAATTTGTGAGTTCCTTCGGGTATTCTATTTCACAATTGTGTCATCTACAAGTCTAAATGTGGTCAACAAAAGATTTTACCTTTCCAGGAGTGGGAAAATAGTAGAGTAGGTAGAGTGTACCTTGCATGTGGCAGACAACTTGGTTTGATCCCTGGCATGCCATGTGGTTCCCTAAGCACCACCAGGAGTGATCCCTGAGTGCAGAGCCAGGAATAAGCCCTGAGTACTACAGAGTGTGGCACAAAACAAAAATAAAACAATAATGTTACCTTCCCCAGATGAATAGCTTTTGCTGTTTGGAAATAATTATCTTGAGAACTTTTGAGAAAGCTTGAGACTCTAGATATCTGTTTCACTAACTTAATGAAGGCAGAATCTCGCTCAGCAGAGTCTGGTAAGCGACAGGTGGCATATTTGATATGCCAAAACAGTAACAATAATCCCCTGACCCGGCACTCAACAGGGACAAATGAGACGTTACTGGTGCCTGCTCGAGCAAATCGATGAGCAACGGGACAACAGTGGTACAGTGATACAAGTAAACAGTTTCCATTCTCCCTTAACCATTTGTGAGCCTTTTATTTCACTTGATTACCTTATTGCACTGAGTAGGACCATTATTAAATGTTAAATAAAAGACAACTGAGTACAACGCTAGCTGTATATTTTTTAACAGAGGCTTAGTATCTTTGTTCTAATTTCTAGATTTCTGTAAGTTATTTTTATTTAATCACGAAATGGTTTCTTTGATGTTTTTCTCTCCTGATTTTTGATAAGAGCTTCCTCCAGCAGTGTTTGGTTGGGCTCAAGAGGCCATGTCCTGAGGCCAGGCAGTGTGTGTTTGAAGATTCAGTGCCCAGGCATGGTGATGTGGGTGCTCATGTTTATGGGACACCAAGTCCACCCATGCAATGTTTGATGTTTGGGGGCCACCAGGAACACACCCAGAAGTACTAAGAGGTTTATGCAGTAACTGGAATTGAACTCAGGTCCTTGCATGTGCAACACATGTGTTCCACTGCTTTGGCCCCTCCTATATTTATTTGTTTATTGACTTATTTAAAGCACTTGGGGCATACCCTGCAGTGTCCAGAGCTTTCTCCTGGCTCTGTATTCAGGAAGCACTTCTCAAATTGCACAGGAGACCATATGTATTACCAGGGCTCAAATCAATGTCAACCACATGAAAATGACACACCTTAAGTTCAGCCTATGTCTCTGGCCTTCTATAGTCTTTAGATGTATTAAACTGCACTGATTTCCAGGCATATGTACATAATTTGACCAAAGCTGAATGTAAATGATAAAACCTAGAAGGACAGAATTCAATATAGCATCATTAAAATAAGAAACAAAATGTATTGTAAGATTACTTGACATGCATATTTTAAAGCAGCGAAAAAATATCAGGTGTCATTTATTTGATTTAGTATATTTTGAAATGGGACATATTCAAAGGGGATAAAATAATACTTTTCCTATTTAAAAGTCTTCAAAAGTTTCTTTCTTTTCTTTCCTTTTTTTTTTTTTTACTTTGCTTTGCTTGTGGTTGACCTGGGTTTGATCCTTGGCACTCCACAGACCCACCAGGAGTGATCCTGAGTGCAGAGCCAGCAGTAAGCCTTGAGCACCACAGGTGTGCCCCCAAAACAAGCCAATTAAAAAAGGGATTTTGAAATAAAAATTTGACATCTTGGGGCTGGAGCAATAGCACAGCAGGTAGGGCATTTGCCTTGCACGCAGCCAACCCGGGTTCAAATCCCAGCATCCCATATGGTCCCCTGAGCACTGCCGGGAGTAATTTCTGAGTGCCTAGCCAGGAGTAACCCCTGTGCATCACGGGTGTGACCCAAAAAGCAAAAAATACATAAATAAAAATAATTTCACAACTCTATATGGTATTTTATCAAAAAGTTTCAAATCACTTGCCTATAAATGACATTTTTTCCCTTGTAAAGTTAGAGCTTATTTTTGCATAACTTACTTGTAACTGACTACTTTGGAAAATTAACCCTCCATTAAAAGTTTTAGCAGTGATTCCATCACTATAACACAAAGATATTTCTGTAATTACATTTAACTATAGCATTAGGCTACTGCCTGATGCTTTTGATTCCAAGAAAGTTTAACTTCATTCTGTAGAGAAAACATTTGGATGATTAGGGATTGGACTAACTACCCATCCACATGAAAACTGAGCATACAATGAAACAATTCATCATGCAAAAAATAGCCACCATAAAAAAAAAAGTTTCCTGAAAGGTAAATTATAAAAGTATGCATTTACCCAATCATTTTAAATACCATAATTATACAGGCTGCTCATCAAAAGACTTTTAAGACTCATTAAAATCATAAAACAATTCTAATTAAATCCATATTTAAATTAAGTTTCTACAACTAACCTACATGGTACTTTAAATCAAACCAAAAAACGTTGTATAAAAGATCCAATTAATTGTAAGTTTTTGTAAGAATTAAAGCCTAATTACTCTATGATTAAGTTTCCCCAAATGTAATCATCAATGGCTCTATTCAGAAGAATTAGCCTTCTGTACCCCAGATGCCAGCAGAGCACTGCAGCCTGTGCTTCACACCAGCAACCCTATTCATGGGAAATCAGCATGACTGTGGAAACTCTCCCCCCACCCACACTGGGGAGCCAAGTGGCAACATCCAACAAAGCTGCATATTTTAGACAGATAAATACCTTCCTATCTTGCGAAGAACCCTGTCAGATTTAATGGATCCCTGTTTATCAGCAAATCAAAAATTCCATTGTCAGAAGCAGGCTTTAGAAACAACAGTCATTTCCAAGATTCCCAAGTTGATGGGAAAAGATGCACAAGAAAAAAAAAAGATTTTCAGCAGCGGAGAAAGAGAACGCGGCCTTCTAATGGGACGGCGCTGAAGCATTTCCTTCCAACTCTATGCAACTCTTCTTTCTTACTTAGCTACTTGAAATGTTTTTCATTTTTATTAGCCCAACTTCCCACGGGAAAGAAAATAAAAAAGCTCTGTGACATCGCTGCCTCTTGTGTGTTCTCCAAAACTAATTAACCCTATAAAGTTATTAGGGCAGCATCAATTTTTTTTCTATGACATCACACAAGGTGAAGGTTACTTCTATAATATTCTTGGCTTCATTCATGTGGTGCCTACCTCACAAATATAATTTATTATAATTTCCCTAGTGCCCTGATAGCCGAGTGATTAGTTATTATGGTACATAAAGAGTTCAGACATATCACACATGATTTATAGCCTCTATTTCTGATAATCTAATTTTCTTTTATGGTAAAAATAAATTTGCTATTTATGTTTTATAGATTGTTATTTTGAGAAAAATGACTAAAGTATCTTCCTATGGGTGCTGGCAAAAAAAAAAAAACAACTGGAAGCTAAAAATTCAAAAGTTTGGGCTATAAGGTCAGATTTTTTGCCTAGTAGACAAGAAATTTTTCTAAGTTACCCTTGTTTGTGCGGGTGACCATTTAAACAAGGCTGGTGCTACCGGCCGAATCACCCTCAGATGTCACTATTAGAAATGGTGGTTCTCGACAGCTGGGACTGAGTTCAGGATTTAACAGCAAGACTTTCTTCTTCCAGTTCCATTGTCCCAGACATAAACAGTACCCAACACTAGCCAGAAAAAAAAAACTATTTTCAGACATTTTTGTTGTTGTTTTTTTGAACTGCAGGTTTGCTGACATGTGTTTGCTTTAAAGAAAAGGAAATGTTTAGTATAATAATTCTTAAATTCTTAAATTTCCTAACAAAGACACCATTTCCCTCTTCTCTTTATTATTTATTTTTACTATACTATCCAGTGGTACTCAAGACTTCCTCTGGGATTTGGGCTCAGGGATCACTCAAGCCAGGGCTAGGGGAATCATTTGGGTGCTGGGGATCGAACCTGATTCAGTCATGTGCACGGCAAGTGCCTTACCTGCAGTATTCTCTCTGGCCCCACTCTTCTCTTTATTAGCTTCCTTTTTATTCTGCTGATGTTATTTATGTGAATGATAAATTCAGGGGTTATATAGAAACAGTTTTTTTTTTCTGTTCATATATTTTATTATAACATTTTTTTTTAAATTTATTTATTTTTAATTAGAGAATCACCGTGAGGGTACAGTTACAGATTTATACACTTTTGTGCTTATACTTCCCTCATACAAAGTTTGGAACCCATCCCTTCACCAGTGCCCATTCTCCACCACCCGTAAACCCAGTGTCCCTCCCACCCTCCCCAATCCCATCTCTCCCCCACCCCACCCTGCCACTGTGGCAAGGCATTCCCTTCTGTTTTCTCTCTCTAATTAGCTGTTGTGGTTTGCAATAAAGGTGTTGAGTGGCCGCTGTGCTCAGTCTCTAGCCCTCATTCAGCCCGCAACTCCCTTCCCCCACATGGCCTTCGACTACAATGTAGTTGGTGATCGCTTCTCTGAGTTGACCTTTCCCCGGAACGTGAGGCCAGCCTCGAAGCCATGGAGTCAACCTCCTGGTACTTATTTCTACAGTTCTTGGGTGTTAGTCTCCCACTCTGTTATTCTATATACCATAGATGAGTGCAATCTTTCTATGTCTGTCTCTCTCTTTCTGACTCATTTCACTCAGCATGAAACTTTTCATGCCCATCCACTTGACTACAAAATTCTTGACCTCCTTTTTTCTAACAGCTGCATAGTATTCCATTGTATAGATGTACCAAAGTTTCCTCAACCAGTCATCCGTTCTGGGGCATTCGGGTTTTTTCCAGATTCTGGCTATTGTAAACAGTGCTGCGATGAACATACATGTGCAGATGTTGTTTCGATTGTACTTTTTTGCCTCTCTGGGATATATTCCCAGCAGTGGTATTGCTGGGTCAAATGGGAATTCAATATCTAATTTTTTGAGAGTCGTCCAAATTGTTTTCCAGAAGGGCTGAACCAGTCGGCATTCCCACCAGCAGTGAAGAAGGGTCCCTTTCTCCCCACATCCTCTCCAACAGCGGTTGCTTTTGTTCTTTTGGATGTGTGCTAGTCTCTGTGGTGTGAGGTGGTATCTCAAAGTTGTTTTGATCTGCATCTCTCTGATGATTAGTGATGCAGAGCACTTTTTCATGTGCCTTTTGGCCATTCGTATTTCTTCCTTGGTAAAGTTTCTGTTCATTTCTTCGCCCCATTTTTTGATGGGATTGGATGTTTTCTTCTTGTAGAGTTCAACCAGTGCTTTATATACCATTGATATCAACCCCTTATCTGATGGGTATTGTGTAAATATCCTTTCCCATTCTGTGGATAGTCTTTGTATTCTGGTCACTGTATCTCTTGCGGTGCAGAAGCTTTTTAGTTTAATGTAGTCCCATTTGTTGATCTCTGTTTTTACTAGATTGCTTAGTTCCGTGTCACCTTTGAAGATACCTTTATCTTCAATATCGTGGAGGGTTTCGCCGACCTTGTCTTCAATGTACCTTATGGTTTGTGGTCTAATGTTGAGGTCTTTAATCCATTTTGATCTGACTTTTGTGCATGGTGTCAGGTCAAGGTCTAAATCCATTTTTTTGCATGTGGTTGTCCAGTTGTGCCAGCACCATTTGTTAAAGAGGCTTTCCTTGCTCCACTTCACATCTCTTGCTCCCTTATCAAAGATTAGATGGTTATACATTTGGGGTTGTGTGTAGGGATATTCCACCCTGTTCCATTGGTCTACGGCTCTGCCTTTGTTCCAGTACCATGCTGTTTTAATTGTTACTGCTTTGTAGTAAAGTTTGAGGTTGGGGATGGTGATGCCTCCCATCATCTTTTTCCCAAGAATTGTTTTAGCTATCCTTGGACGTTTATTATTCCATATGAATTTTAGGATTGCTTGATCCATTTCTTTGAAGAATGTCATGGGTATACTTATAGGGATCGCATTGAATCTGTATAATGCTTTAGGGAGTATTGCCATTTTGACAACATTGATTCTCCCTATCCACGAGCAGGGTATATGTTTCCATTTCCTCATGTCCTCTTTTATTTCATGGAGTAGCGTTATGTAGTTTTCTTTGTAAAGGTCTTTTACTTCCTTGGTTAAGCTGATTCCGAGGTACCTGATTTTCTGGGGCACGATTGTGAATGGGATTGCTTTTTTCATGTCCCTTTCCTCTGCCTCATTGTTTGCATATATGAAGGTCATGGATTTTTGGGTATTGATTTTGTAGCCTGCAACTTTACTGTATAAGTCTATTGTTTCTAAGAGTTTCTTAGTAGAGGTTTTAGGCTTCTCTAGATATAGTATCATGTCGTCTGCAAATAGTGAGAGTTTGATTTCTTCCCTTCCTATCTGGATGCCCTTAATCTCTTTTTCTTGTCTAATAGCTATCGCAAGTACTTCCAGTACTATATTGAAGAGGAGTGGTGAGAGTGGGCATCCTTGTCTTGTGCCTGATCTCAGAGGAAAGGCCCTTAGTTTTTCCCCGTTGAGGATAATGCTTGCCGTAGGCTTGTGATAGATGGCTTCGACTATCTTGAGGAAAGTTCCTCCAAACCCCATTTTGGCGAGGGTTTTCATCATGAAAGGATGTTGGATCTTGTCAAATGCTTTCTCTGCATCTATTGATATGATCATATGGTTTTTATCTTTACTTTTGTTGATATGCTGGATTATGTTGATTGATTTCCGAATGTTAAACCATCCTTGCATCCCTGGGATGAATCCCACTTGGTCGTGATGTATGATCTTTTTGATGAGTTGTTGGATCCTATTTGCTAGTATTTTGTTGAGGATCTTCGCATCGGTGTTCATCAGGGAAATTGGTCTGTAATTTTCTTTCTTAGTGGTGTCTTTGTTTGCTTTTGGTATTAGGGAGATATGTGCTTCATAGAAACTGTTTGGGAGAGTTCCTGTTTTTTCAATTTCCTGGAAAAGTTTGAGGAAAACAGGCAATAGGTCTTCTTTAAATGTTTGGAAGAATTCGCCAGTGAAACCATCTGGGCCTGGGCTTTTGTTTTTGGGGAGGTTTTTGATTACCGTTTCAATTTCCTTAACATTGATGGGTCTATTCAGGTATTCCAGGTCTTCTTTCTTCAGTGTTGGGAGATTATAGGAATCAAGGAATCCATCCATTTCTTTTAGGTTCTCCTTTTTTGTGGCGTAAAGACTTTCAAAGTAGTCTCTAATGATCTTTTGAATCTCACTGGTTTCTGTTATGATGTCCCCCTTTTCATTTCTGATTCGATTTATTAGAGTTTTCTCTCTTTCTTTCTTTGTGAGACTTGCTAGCAGTTTATCAATCTTATTTATTTTCTCAAAGAACCAACTCTTTGTTTCATTGATCTTTCGGATTGTTTTTTTGGTTTCGATGTCATTAATTTCTGCTCTAATTTTTATTATTTCTTTCCTTCGGTCTGGTTTGGGGTCCTTTCTCTGGTCCTTTTCTAGGGTCTTGAGTCGTGAAGTCAAGCTATCTATGTGGATCCTTTCTTCCTTCCTGAGGAATGCTTGGAGAGCTATAAATTTTCCCCTTAACACGGCTTTAGCTGCGTCCCATAGGTTTTGGTAGCTCGTGTCTTCATTCTCATTTGTTTCTAAGTATCTTTTGATTTCTTCCTTGATTTCCTTCTTGACCCACTCATTGTTCAACATGGAATTGTTTAATTTCCAGGTGTTTGATTTGATTTTCCGTATTTGTGGGTGGTTAGCTTCTATCTTCAGCGCATCGTGGTCTGAAAAGATGGTTGATACAATTTCTATTTTTCCGATTCTATTGAGGTATGTTCTGGGGCCCAGTACATGGTCTATTTTTGAAAATGTTCCATGTGCACTGGAAAAGAATGTGTATTCTTTCTTTTTGGGGTGTAAGGCCCTGTATAGGTCTATTAGGCCTCTCTCTTCAATTTCTTCATTCAGAGTTAGTGTTTCCTTGTTGAGTTTTGTTCTTGTGGATCTATCTAGAGGTGATAAGGCCATATTGAAGTCTCCGACTACAATTGTGCTGTTAGTGATGTCCTCTTTGAAGTCTGTTAGGAGTCGTTTTAAATATTTAGCCGGTCGTTTGTTAGGAGCATATACGTTTAAGAGTGTGATTTCTTCCTGTTGTACATATCCCTTGATAAACAGAAAATGACCTTCGCTGTCCCTTTTGATCTTTTTCATCCTGAAATCTATGTTGTCGGATACCAGGATGGCCACTCCAGCTTTTTTAAGGGGGTTGTTTGCTTGGAGGATTGTTTTCCATCCTTTGACTTTGAGTCTATGTTTACTCTGTTTGTTCAGGTGTGTTTCTTGCAGGCAACAGAATGTTGGGTTTAATTTCCGGATCCATTTAGCCACTCTGTGTCTTTTGATAGGTGCATTTAGGCCATTGACATTGAGAGAGATTATTGTGATGTGGTTTTGTGTCATCTTTCTGTGGGATTTGTTGTTCTTATGGGGCTCCTCCTTGTCTTACAGTAGCCCCTTTAGACCTTCTTTCAAGATTGGTTTTGAGTCTATGAAGTTCCTGAGCTGTTGTTTATCCGAGAAATAGTGTATGGTTCCTTCGAGTTTGAGTGAGAGTTTAGCTGGATAAAGTATTCTTGGTGAGGCATTCATTTCGTTGAGTTTTTTCACTATGTCCCACCATTGTCTTCGGGCTCGGAGGGTTTCTTCTGACAGATCGGCCGTAAATCTGAGGGGTGCTCCTTTGTATGTGATTTCCCTCTTTGACCTTGCTACTTGTAGAATTGTGTCTCTATCTACAGCATCCGCCATTCTGACTATGATATGCCTTGGAGTCTTTTTATTTGGGTCTCTTTTTGCTGGCACTCTTCGGACTTCTTGTATCTGGACGCCTGCCTTCTCCAGCTCTGGGAATTTCTTAGTGATGATGTCTTTGACTATGTTTTTTTCATTGGGGTTACTTCCCTGTGGTTCTGGTACTCCAATGATTCTTATGTTGTTCCTCTTGAAATCATCCCCCAGGGCTCTGATTCGCTCTATAGCCATTTTGAGGTCTTTGGCCATTATTTGTTGCTGTCTGTAAGCTTTCTGCAGCTCATCCTCAAGCTCGCTGATTCTGTCTTCGGCTGTAGTCATTCTGCTGTTGAGGGCATCTAGTGAGATTTTTATTTCATCTACCGATTGCTTTATTTGTGAGACTTCGGTTCGAAGGTTTGAAATTTCTGCTCTCATTTCTGCTCTCATTTGTTCCTGTATTTTCTTGGTAGACCGTTCCAGCGCTTGATTCATCTCCTCCCTTAATTTATTGGATGTCTGTTCCATAGTTGCTTGGAGTAGGTCGACTCTCCTCCATATTTCCTCTCTGAATTGTTTATCTGAGAGGTCGTAGATGTTGGGAGACTCTTTTGAGGTTTCTAGTATCTTTTCTTCTCCCTCTCTTCGTGGAGGGGATTTTCGCTGTTTCTTCATATTGTCACGGAAGTGCAGAGTTGGAACCTTGTAGTTATTTATTCCTCTTCCTTTTTGTGGGAAGAAGGGGCTCCGATTGTGCTAAACTTCCCTTATTCACTGATAGCTTTTATACTGTCAGCCTAAGCTAATGGCTAATTTGCGTAAATGTTTGAGATCGCAAAAGTGAGTTTTCAAAGGAATACACAGTACGGATTGAGCTGAGGTAGCAAAGAATAACTGCGGCCGCGTTAGCGTTGGCCGCTCTGAGAGGAGGCCACGCCCACTTTAGACAACGCCCACTAAGACACAGATAGAATGAATTCTATCAATTGTGGCCAAAGGAGAAGGCATGGAATGGTAAAAAAAAAAATAACTGCGGCCGCGTTAGCGTTGGCCGCTCCGGAAAGAGGCCACGCCCACTTTTTAGGCCACGCCCCCTGAGATGAGGACACGCCCCTAAGCAGCAGAATGGGGATTGGTCAGGATCAGACGGCGGCGGCGGAAAGGTGCCAGGCAGGGGCTTCAGGAGAAGCCCCGAGCCGCGGCGGGCAGGGGGCGGGGAGGGGGCTTCTCCGCGCTGAGGCAGGCTCTCCAAGGGATTGCCTGTTTACCTGCAGGATGGAGATTGGTCAGGATCAGACGGCGGCGGCGGAAAGGTGCCAGGCAGGGGCTTCAGGAGAAGCCCCGAGCCGCGGCCTATAGAAACAGTTTTTACTCTAAGAGAAAACTTCACCAGTGAAGCTCATCTAATAACTGATGGCTATGGAAAAGTGTAGAACTCAGGAAGGCAGATCTTAAGAGGGTGAATGACAGAACATTCCATTAATCCAGCCCATGACTTGAGAGGTGAGGACATGAAAGAAGTGTATCTGGGAGGTCTCTCTTTTTCCGTATCAGATATAAAATATCCCTGCACAAGTGATCAGCTATACAACAGAACAGTGGCCTGATAAGCCATACAACACATAATAATGGTTCCTTGCCATTTAGGGCTGGAGCGATAGCACAGCGGTTGGGCGTTTGCCTTTCACGTGGCCGACCCGAGTTCGATTCCTCTGCCCCTCTCGGAGAGCCTGGCAAGCTACCCGTGCGTATTGGATATGCCAAAAACAGTAACAATAAGTCTCTCAAGGAGACACGTTACTGGTGCCCACTCGAACAAATCGATCAACAATGGGATGACAGTGCCATTCAGGGCTTTTGAATCTCTTTGTATCTATTGACTCTTTCAATCTTCACTATTATGAATTAATAATTCATGTAAATTACATGATTTCACATTTTATAGACTAAGAAACTGAGACCCAGAGTGGCTCAGTGATTTGCCCTAAGTCTCACAGCAGTAAAGCAGGACTGGGATTCTTTTTTGATTTTGGTTTGTTTAGTTTGTTGTTAGGTGCCAGGAAATCAATTCCAGAATTTCACACAGGCAAAGGCAAATGCCTGGCCACTGAGATACATCTGACATGTGTTTGTTCTTTATACCAAATGCATAACGCTCTTTCCCTCTTCTCTGTTCTGTATTTATTTAGGAGAGAATACTTAATCTCACATAAAAAATGGATCAGTAGTCATCTAAGAACTTTATATATCTTAATACATTTGGTTCTCACAACCACCCTATGAGATATGTACTATCACATGTTATTATTTCCATTTTTCAGATTACAAAGTCAAGGAATTGAAAATTTGCATAGCTTATAACTGTTATGAAACTTCTGAAGGGAGAAGTGAAATAGAAATGTGAATTGGAAATGAAGCAAGGTGAATCTGTTCCTGGATTTCCTGTTTCATACACCCTCCTTTTTTGATTCTTCTTCCATTTAACTAAGTGGTTGTGAAGGGGCTGGAGTGATAGCACAGCAGGTAGGGCATTTGCTTTGCACTCGGCCGACCCGGGTTCGATTCCCAGTATCCCATATGGTGCCCAAAGCACTGCCAGGAGTAATTCTTGAGTGCATGAGCCAGGAGTAACCCCTGTGCATTACCGGGTATGACCCAAAAAGCAAAAAAACAAAAAACCTAAGTGGATGTGGAGACCTTCCTAAACCTAGCCTACAGGGGCAAATGGCAAGTAATTAAAATCATATGGTATTAAAATAAAAATAGAAAAACTGATAAATGAAGCAAAATTGAAAGCCAAGGAATAAAAGAATGCATATATGGACAACTAATTTATGACAAAGGAACCAAGAGCCAACAATACGGTAAAGAAAGGCTCATCAACAAATTTGTTGCTTAGTAAAATTAGAATGAGCCATTATGGAACCATACTTTGGCTGACTTTCCTCTTCTGGATATATCAACTTTGCTGAGAGTCTGTCACTCTTGATGACTTCGTCTCACAGCCTTTTGTTTTAGATGGGCCCTTTAGTTCAGAGCACTAATGTAGAGCAGTGCTTTGCAGTATCATTTCTATGGTACAACTATGCTGTTTTCACTGATCAGTCCCCGTAGTAGCCCTCACTGAGCTAAGGCCCTAGCTTTAATGATGGCATTCATGTGCACACTAGAGAGAGACATGCAAAGAGTTCATTATTCCTAATGGAACTACAGAAACTTAGAGAAATAAAGTATTACCTGCTGTTTTCATGTTTAACACTTGCAATAGAGTGCATAAATGCTTCAGTTTACAGAAATAGCTAGACCTTCCCAAACCCTCCCGGTGATTAATTAGAAAGCCTGTCTTACAGATTTTTCTCTCAGGTGTAGTAACCTTGTAGCCCTTACCATTAAGAACTAATAAATAAATGCTTGGTTAAGCATAAACAGGGTGATAGGCAGTGAAAGAATGATGATCTTGGTTTTTATGCAATATGCTCACTTTGTCATTTTACCTTGGAGGACAAAATAATATACAAAACTGAAAGTTGGAAAAGCAACCATAGTGAGAAATTTGTTATCCAGTAAAAAAGTATTAACAGTTTTCAGTGTGAATGATCATTTTTGTAATTATATCATAATTAATATTAATATATAAAACTCATGAGTTTATGGATGCATTTCATTTCTACAGAGAAGTGAAGGACATATACTGAGTAAAGATATCCTGGAGGGACAAAGTTTAAATTTACTCTAGAAATAAAAATTATACCACAAAAAGCATATTCAGCTTCAAATGGAAGTAAGTCCACTTAAAATATACTTTAGGATATAATTTGTACAACTATTATAAATTTCCTATCATATTAAATACATTTCCTCATCTTCTTCCCATATATTTTTACGATAATAAACTTAGTAATTGCTGATTCTTTATATTATCCTATCTTTTAAAATAAGCATTAAGAAATAATACGTCAAGCTGGGAACTTTTATAATCATGCAGTGATATAATAATCTTCAAAATTTTAGCTCCTATCATGAACTGATAAAAGTAAATTTAGCTATGTAATCCCACAAACATGACAGCATTTTTTTTTTTTACAAAAGATCAAACTAGACGGTTGTCAACAAAACATTTGCTTAACTAGCCAAATCTGTGAACAATTGAACTGATATCAACTTAAAAGAATCTTTAGCATGACAAACTATTTTACAAAATCTAAGCCATAGTATGTGAGCCAAATCATTCACTTTCATTATTGGGTCAATGTGGATTACGCAAATATGAAAAATATTTACTTCTTTGATAATTGCCAATTCAGTAAATGATTTTCTTTAAGCCAAAATAGTGACTTGAGAAATAGACTACATCATATTCTTAGGATAATAATAAAAATTAATTTGAATCGACCCTTTCTCTTTAAAGCCACATTGGAGTAGCTCCAAAAGATGTCACTTTATTCCTTTAATAATTTAAAAATAAAAATTCACCAACTTACCTGGATAAGAGAGCTGTGAATTATGAGTGAGTACAGCATAAGAGATCTAAAAATATCACAGTTTGGTACCTTGCAAATCAATTTCTGGTTATACAAATTTACCATCATATTCACACTACAAAAAAAAAAAAACCCTTAAAAATATTTAGTTAAATTGGAAGCTTTTTATAAAAAAGTCACTTTTCTTTAGCTTCCTTTGTAATTCCTGAAGATTAACATTCTGCCACTGGGAATACACTGCAGAAATTAATTGAATGGTTCTTTACTTCACCAATTTTTTAGGAAGAAATGAAAAGGAGGTATCTATAAAAGTATCAGCACTCGTTTTCTGATGTATATTTTTTAATGTATATCTATTTTTTTGATATTTAAAATTATTCATTCACAGAGCTATTTATTGATATACTTGTATGCATGGAGGGCAGTTAATAATCACTCAAGATCCAACATCTAGCATGACTTCAATATTTGATAAATGTCTCTCTAGGTACCTATGTGCAAAGACAAAGAGATGAAAATCTTTTTTAAATTGAGTGTCTATAAAGCCAATTTTAATATCAAATAATAAATCAAAGGGAAAAATGAGTGGGAGAGAAAAATGGTTGGACTGCAGAAAAAATATTCTTCATTGGATTATAGAATTTCCTAAATTACTTTAAATTTAAGAAAACAGATAGCAAGAGAATATGACCAAAGTCCACAATTAAACTAGTCGATTATAAAGATATAGAGATGATTCTTCCTATCACTTGTATTTTCCTTCTTATTCTGAAGTTCATATACATGCAAGCACATGTATGTTTATAATCTTTACATATTCAAGATAGAGAACATTTAACCATACAATAGTTCCATGATTTTTTTTTTACATATTTTGCAGTGTTTAACTTTGATTCATCTTTTACTGCTAATTATTATGGGTGTTATAATATTTAAATTCTTACCTGTTTCAGAATGTTTTCTTTAAATTTGAAAGATAACTTGCTTGTGAAAGAAATACTTATATCATATTTTCTTGTCTTGTAACCTTATAGCCATAGCTGCATTGATCTCCATTATTAAGTTTACTTTGAAAAAGTTGAAGGCATAACTAATTCCCCTCTTTCACATGTCTGACTTTCCTGGCTAGAATGTACATATAATTTTATCCTCAAATATCAGAAATTATATTAGCATATGCTTTGCTTTTGGTTATTTTGTGTGTTACTCTTGGATTAAAAGTTTTCTTACAATAGAGATAAAAATCATTCTTTCTCCAATTTTCTTTTATACTCGATCACTTTTAATTCCATCTATTGTTATTTTTTCAAAACTAGTAATTTTGTGATTATTGGCTCTCCTTTGTCTGTTAGCCATAATCATTTTATTCTCTATAATGATTTCTACAATGTTCTTTTGTCCTAATTTTGTTTGTGAGATTTATCTTTTGTGTTTTATTTCTCACTGCTGACCTCCTTGACTTTGTTTTTCACATGTCTGTAGGCTAATTATCATTCACTCTAATGGGAATTTCATGTCTATAATCATTCCTAAATTTTATTTCATTTCTTTCTTGAGTTTTCCAAGGTCATATTCATAATGTATTATTTCATTGTTTTTTAATTTAAATTCCATTTTTTTCAAGAGATTTTGTCTTTAGTTTCATTAAGATTCTAGAACTTCTCTGGGCTATTCCTCTTCAACTATATACTTTATATCATTTTTGGACCTGTCCCCTCTGTTTTTCCAGGTTTTATGCTCTGATCATAGCTGGTTTCTATCTGCTCACGGAACAGGTAGGGTATCTTCTCAAGGACACACTGTTTTTGTTTAGTTGTGCTTTGTGGCTATTGAAAGTCTCCCTAAAATATTTACTCTTCTTATCTTGTTCAAGAGTTCTTGTAAGAGTGACATTACAAATATCATGAAGACCAGATTAAGGACATTTTGGTCCAATATTTATTATACATCAAAGGTTTCCTGAAACCCTAACCTTGAGTTGCTGCCTCTCATCTCCTTCCTGTATTCAGAGTTATTTATCACACAACTCAGGCTCCCTTATAAAGTCTCATCAAGTCTTCATCAACCACTCATGGACTACCTTTTACTCCAGTGTCTCCAAGTGAAATGTGATATACAGAAACAGTCTTAAGGAACCATATTCCTCTGGAATGAAGGTATTCACAGAAAATAAAACAGTTGCTGTTTTATTTTTTGCTTGGAAATATTCCACATTGCTGTTCTTTTTTGCTTGAAGAAGCAGAGGACAGAATCATTATTTATTTGAAATGGTTTCATATTTTTGTTTATAATCTGGGATTACTGTGTTCCTTTTACTCACCAATTCAAAAAATTGAATCAGCAATGTTCTCTGTCCTAATTAGGTTTAGGGGATCCCTTGGTGCCCATGGCCAAGAAATCCGCTATAAATAAAAATGATTTATCATCCTCTATTCTAGTATAATTACCAACGGGGTTGAATCAACACCCACTGAGATAGCCACAAACTGTGATAGAAACTTCATGAAAATATGTGGTCCCAGAAAACACTTTTCAAGCCAGTCCTAAAAAACCCAAGGTATCAGAAAGAGGTAAACTTACATATCACCTTCTTTTAAAAAGCAGACCTCTCAGACCTTCAAAATTTTCCCAAGCCGTTCTATCCTATCTCCAGTCTGCCCTAATTATCTTTGGCACTGAAGGAAAATAAAACACACCTCCTTAGTTTCTGCTTCTCATCTAGTACATTTGTAACTGAAGACTGGGGCAGATAATGGAGTATTCTTCTAAGTTTGGTTCAAATTTCCTTGAATTAGTTTGTTTCCTCAGGTGTATTATTGTACAGTAACTTGCAAACATTCTTTCCCTGTGATTCAGTGATACCGGTAGACAGAGCAATGACACAGATTAAAAGGGAATTGATTTTTTTTTATGTTTTGAGGTCACACCTGGCAGTGCTTAGGAGCTACTCCCTGCTCTGTGCTCAGAGGGTTCCACCTGGAAGTGCTCAGGGCACCATATGATGCTAGGGCTTGGACCCAGACTCCCTGCATGCAAAGATTCTTTCAGCTCACTAAGTTCTCTCTCCAGGCTGAGAGACCTTAAAAACACTTATCATATGAACTAGGGAGACATACTATTCTGACAATAATAGAACTAGTAACATTTGTATATTTCTCTTCCTTCTCTTTGGCATTTTTCTTCTAATATTTCTTGTACCACAATGTCAACATTAGGCAAAACATTTTGTTGCCTTACAATCAGGCTAAACATATTCCTTAGGGATATGTTTAAAAATTCAAAACATGGCTTCCCTGTTTTATGCTATTAAATGGCATACAATACTAGTGTTAAATAAAATTAGATGTGGTGAAACAATTGTAGCCATCAATTATTAATTACCATTCCAATATTTAAGACTATATGGTTTCTGATAAAAGTGAATATTTGAAATACTTACAGAATTGGCACACTATAATGCAATTCATTTCCTGGCATAATTAATATATTTTTATTTATCTTTTTCAGAACAGGGTTTATAGTATTACTAAGTATTATTTCAGGGATGATACCATTATGGCAAATGTAGAAAATCTGAAATAAAAGAGAAGAATATAGACAAGCTGAAGCTAAGTAAAACAGACAAAATAATAGGCCTTGTATATTTTTGCTTACGGGGCAAATCACTCCAAGATTCTAGTAAGAAACCTGAATACATCATGAAAGAGAATACTTATTTCTGTGAATAACTATAAAGTATGAATCTTGGGTTGGAACAAATTAACATCCATTATTCAACATTTCACTTCTACATAGATTTGCTGTACAGATGCCAAAAGTCAATGAGTTGGGAGGCAAGAGGCATAGAAATATGACATGACCTCTTATATAACCTCTTGAAGGGTGAACAAGCTTGTAACTAAGAGAAAAATGCATGTATACAGGCAACTTCAGCATGAGGCAGGAGATGCCAGGATCTCCACATCTAGTTGAAAGCAATAAAGAAGACTTCTTGTAGGAAGCAGGTATTGGAACTAAATCTCAGAGGATGAAAAACAAATTTAGGATGTATGAAGGGTATATAGCATGATCATAGTGGGATGATATTAAAGTAATTATGTTTGTGAACCAATTGAGCACAACTTTTATAAGGAGGAGATATGTTATTAATGGAAATAAGCAATTGTTTATAACTTGAAAATGGTTTGGGGCTTATTCATAAAGCAAAAAGTAATATTATAATCAGTGTACTTTCCGCATTACCCTGGGGATCCTGCGAACACTCCAGCTCCTACACCCACTGCAGAGACTTGTCCACAGTAGACTGGGGTCTGTTGATGGAAATACAGTTTTACTGAACATTCTAGACCTTTCTATTGTGTCTGGCCCCACTTGGTGGGTTTTAGAAATAACTCTTCAGGATTTAGATGGTTTGTCCAGGTGACAGAATCTTGGCATGTTTTGTAAAAACAATTTGGCAAAACAAAAACTCTCGTTGTTTAGATTTGTGTTGGGCATTAAGATTCCTTTTCATGTAAAAAACAGATGAGTTCTTAAAAGAATATTGATAAAATTTAATCACAGACAACACCCACAGATGTGTGAACAGTATTCCCTTCTGAATGCTAGAAATCTTTCTTCTGGCAAAAAGTGTTCAGAAAATAAGCCATGCAAGTCCAAGAATTTTTCAGTTTGAAGTGTCTGTATTCAGAAGCAGCATGAGACATCAAATGCTCTGCACATCAGTAGATTTGAGTAGAAAAGAAATTTAAATAAGAAATGAACTATACTGTAGGGAGGTAAGGAGAACTTATATGTAATCTGACCTGTCAGTGTTAACTTGAAAAGTGGAGAGCTTATGCTTATGTATATCTTTCTGCTATTTTTTTTACAAATTAATGAAAATTTTACACAAGCGTAATGCCTCTGTCTGTGTCTGTCCCTTTATAATTCATTTTCCTCTAAGTTATATTTTTTTCTTTAATAGTGGTTAGAATTCTGTAGTAGGAGTTACATTCTTGACTTTTTCTTTTCTTCTTTTTTTTTTTTTTTTTTTGACAGCATTGCCACAGCTTCATCCTTTTGGTGTTTCTTAATTTCAGACTCTGCATTTTGACAGCTCAACCTTGTTGATTAATGCCTTGTAGGAACCCCTATATGGCCTGCCTGTTAGCAATCTAATTTTGTGCTGGAATGCCTGGGCCGGTATGTTGAACCGATTCACCACCCAGGTGGCTACATTTGGACTAAATGAGCTGTGAAGGGTTTCATCTTTGCCCATCACAGTTTTCCTTAGTGGAGCCCCACAGTACGCAGCCCCTGCTTCAACGTGATTTGTCACAACCCATCAATAGAAAATAAATTATTGCCATTCTCACTTGTCAATGGGCTTGTCTTCACTTCAGCTGGCCTAATGATTGGAAGCTCAAAGGGAACATTTCCCATCTTTGTGGAGCATGATTATGACCGAATGCACGGTTCCCCTATGCATCTTGGCTAGTAAAAACACGTAGGGAAAGCAAATTAATTGGCTGTTTTGCGCCAGTGATTAGAACATTACACTTGAAGTCTGCAGAAACTGATATTAGGCAAGCAAGATTAGGTCGGTTCTGACTTTTATTTGCTTAGTGCAACATGATTAGCAACTGCTTCGTTCAAGGTTAGTGCACTTGCTGTGGCAGAAGAAAATCTTAATAACATAATGATGCTGTCTACCTTTAAGCTGATAAGCATGTTCTAGGCAGAAATCAAAAATCTCTTTGGGAAGGAAGCAAATGAGGGGATGTAGCAGAAAACTCGTCAAATGGCTTTGGAGTCATTCTTATGTCAGGCACTTTTGAAAATTATATTCCTAGAAAACCATGCTGCAAACTATATTTTCAGAATGTGGAGATGGTAATTGTATCAGCTCAAGAGACAAAGAATAAAAGGACCCAAGGAGCAATACCAAGCAGAAGGTGACACCTTTCAATGAACTAAAATGAGCTTATGATTAAAAATAAAAAAATGTATGCATGTATATATATGCACACACACACACACAAACTACAGAAAGAGCAAGAAGATAAAAAGCTACAATGACAGGATATCGAATAAGATCTCATAATTAAATTCAGAAATTAAGTAGATTAAAGAGGAAATTGTTTATTAAAAAAAATATCCGCCTGGGGTGTGGATTTGAACTTTCCTGTTAACAGTTTTGCTGGGTTATAATGACAGAAGGCTTCACTGAACAGACAAATAAACAGGGAAAAGAATGGGGAGCCCCTTAGTTACTTAAAACATGGTGTTAAAGGTTTGCTTTGCACTGCTGGGAGAGAGCACCAAGGAGAGCCAGTGTGAGCCCTGAGCACTGCTAAGGTGGGATCGCAACCTCCCTTCCCGTCCAATAAAATTATGATAGTGTTTTAGATTTTGACCATGACTCCCAGACTAAGCACCTAGTATTTCCACATCTGGTCTATCACTATCTAGGAGTAAGAAATAGAAAGGGGCTGTCAATAAAGATCAGACTCTGAGTCCCCAAATTCTACTCTCTGATCACCTTAGTGGATCTTTTCCATTCCAGTGGCTGAATTATAACCCAGAGTACAACTATATGGTTTAATGAAGTAGGGTACAGAAATACTGTTGGTACAATTTTATGTTTACTTTCTTTATCTTGGTTTTACCTGGGTTTTAAGGACACCAGACTACCTCTGCTTGGTACCAGTGATTCTGACACATGGAAGATTTTCTCCATTTCATAGATAGTTTCGTTTAGCTAAGTAAGTTCTGCTTTCTGGCATTGTTGATACAAGGTTCTTGGGGTCCGGGTCAGCTCTGCAGCCTCTGGATTAAGCGTCCATGTCATTGTGTAGATTGCACTCATGGTGGTAGTCTTCCAAGAAGTCTTGCCTTTCTCTCCACTCATAACTATACTTTCAGCTTCTTCTATTAAAGCACACGGAATCTTCTCCTCTTAGTCTATTTTTAATTTGGATTATTTCAATAAGATTTATGTTCTGCATATTTTGCCTGATATCTTGGATCCTATTTCCTGTTCTTGCTTTGCATTTTGTCTCTTAATCTTTTTTTTTTTTTTTTTAGGTTTCCAAGTACTGGGTCTCTCCAGCAGGAGAGCAATGCTTGAAGTGAACAATATTCTTTTAAACTCATAAATCGCATTTCTGTCTAGTCATACTACCCAGAAGATGCCAGATCTTTTTTTTGTTTTCTTTTTTTGGGTCACACCCGGCGATGCACAGGGGTTACTACTGGCTCATGCACTCAGGAATTACTCCTGGTGGTGCTCAGGGAACCATATGGGATGCTGGGAATTGAACCCGGGTTGGCCGCATGCAAGGCAAACATCCTACCCGCTGTGCTATCACCCCAGCCCCAAGATGCCAGATCTTGTTCAGAATGATCCTACTTATTTTTTATTTAAAAAAATAAAAAGCTCTTAGGGGCTGGAGCAATAGTACAGTGGGTAGGGCGTTTGCCTTGCACGCAGCTAACCCGGGTTCGATTCTCAGCACCCCATCTGATCCCCTGAGCACCGCCAGGGGTAATTCCTGAGTGCAGAGCCAGGAGTAACCCCTGTGCATTGCCAGGTGTGATCCAAAAAGAAAATAAATGAATAAATAAATAAATAAATAAATAAATAAAAAGCTCAAACCAGGAACTGGGGATGTGGCCCAGTGATGAGCACTTGGTTGCATGCCTGAGTTTCTAGACCTATCCAAGTATTGCATGATACCCAAGCCTGTTGAGAGCATTCTGAGATAACTAGGTGTTTTCTACACACACACACACACACACACACACACACACACACACACACACACATTGGTGTATCTTTAGAAATGATGTGTCACATAATCACATGTGGACAAACACATGGATGTGAGATAAGAGATGACCTTGTATGTAAATAACTTCCCAACTGTTATTATGCATTGTGAGTAGGTGGTGTTTGTCAGCTAATAACTGACTTGGTCTATGTAATCTTTTCAACAACTTATACAAACAATAAAAATATTTTGTATGATTTCTTTTATACTTGAGGTATTTAACATGTATATAATATGGATTTGTCCTCTATAGATGCATAACTGCAAGGAGAAAAATTAAGCACAAACAATTTGTGTTCTCAAACTTCCAAATGAGCCAAAGACGGAATTTCTCACAATTAAATTGAAACTTGTTATTATATATGTTTCTGTTTATATATTGTTATAATTACCATTATTGAACGTATCCAAATGTCAGGATTGGTAAACAGCATTTTACAAAACATCTGCATTCATACATCACACTATATAAGTTTATGCTTAAGAGACAACTTTATCCAGAAAAATTAAGTCTGAGATTTTCAGTTTCATGACAGAAGGCCAAAGACCTTAGTCATTCAAGCTACCTTGGGTAATACCAGTCTAGTGTATACGCTGGGTACCTTCAATGCTCAAGTCCCAGGGGGTGATGCAAAGTGGTCCACTCTTTTACACAAGACTGGGCTGAATAACCTCAAACTTAGGAAATCAAACCTTATAAAGAGATACTAGGAAGTCTGTCCAATGAGGAAGTCAATATCTTTACTATGCTGGTAAAGAATCAAATTTATTCTTTCCCTTGAAAGAATCACAAATTCTATATCCTTAGGCTGTTTATCCTTTTTTCTGGTCACACCTAGAAGTGCTCATGGCTTCTCCTGGCACTATGCTTGGGATCACTTCTGGCAGGACTCAGGGTGACCATATGGGATGTTAGGGCTTTAACCTGGGTTGGCCACATGCAAGGCAAGCATCCTACCTGCTGTACTATGTCTCCAGCCTCTTTAGTCTGTTTCTTATACAGAAATTCTTGAGGTGATACTCTGGGAAGAAAGCTAGCTATCACATGACTTAGAGACTTCAGTAGAAATGCAGTGAAAAATTACCACCAGGTTTTAAATGATATTTATTATTTAGATTTCATCTATGGTTCTGGGTAAGGAAGATTAGTATTTATATATGACAGCAGACTGGGGTATTGCTCTCTTCAATCCCCAAATTGAACCAAAAAGTGTCTATTTTATATATCATTTAATTATATCAATAGTTCTATGGAATAGTTAGTTTTCCTCAACTCACAGATAATAAAATTGAAATATACCAAGACAAAGTACTTAACTAAGTAGTTAATTTGCTATAATGTATAGTCAAAGCAGAGCCTTGACAGTTGAAGACCTCCAGAACCCAGCCACAGCCTTACTCAAGGCCACTCTCCACACGTTCGGACAAACCTCAAGCATGAAGGGACCAGCAGAGGAACCCAGGTGTGTGGGACCCAGGGCTGAGATCTCCAAGCCTGCTCGGATTGGGACTGGGCCTTCTTCACCCAGACCCCCCCATTTTCCAGTAGCCTGGCAGCCACACCCACAAACTGCCCCCGGTACAGTGTAATCCCACCAACGGCCAACATCCAGAGACTATAAGACCAAGCTCCCAGAAGCGAGTAGAGCGGCCACTCAACATCTAATAGCCTTGTTCTCTCTCTTGCAGAACCTGACAAGCTAGCAAGAGTCTATTGCCAACACAGGAGAGCCTTGCAAGCTCCCCATGGCATATTCATACCTCAAATACAGTAAAAAATATGTATACCTCTCAGAGAGCCCAGCAAGCTACCAAGAATATCCCACCTGCACGGCTGAGCCTGGCAAGCTATCTGTGGTGTATTCAATATGCCAAAGCAGTAACGATAGGTCTAATTCCCTTGACCCCGAAAGAGCCTCCAATGGTTGGGAAAGATGAGTAAGAAGAGGCTGCTAAGATCTCAGGGCTGAGTGTAATAGAGACCTTACTGGTGCCTGCTCTAGTAAATCAATGAACAAAAGGATGACAGTGATACAGTGATACATGGGAAAATATTCTCACAAAAAAATAAACAACTCAAAACCAGATTTTGATACGTACATTTCAGAAAGGCATAAAAATGACGCTTCTAAAGGATTATGAAAAGAAGTCTAGAGATAACTAGCTTTAACTGATGTTAATCACTTGTACTTTGCATTTTTCATGAGGTTTTATAGGTATTTTTTTCATGCATTCAGAAGTTATTATCTACCATAGACAAAGCATAATGCTGGGCTCTAATGGCCAGACATAATGTTAATGTCTTCATTGGATTTACAGTTTATCCAGGAAGACAGATACTAGCTGTTCAATTATAATTGTGCACTCTTTAAATATAGGAGTGATTATTTTCTTCCAAATTCAGTTGCCATTTTTATGCAATGAACTCCTAGAGCTCTAACTCTAGTTTCTGCCTGTGACCTTCATATTTTTTTATCTGAAATCTTATAAGGCATTGCAGGCATTTCACAGGTATTCTTCCTCTAAAGACCTTTTTCTCTGGTGTTCTCTCAATAAATTACACCACCTTTCATTTAGCGGCCAAATCAGATAACTAGATATTTGTGGTTTTCTTCTCTCTTTGGTCCAGCAAACTACCTACCTACTAAATAGTTCTTGAATTTATTCCCCTAATAATTTAGGACACTGGTATCTCTGGCTAACATTGCTACCATTGTGACTCAAAATTGGTAATACATCTTTTTTTTTTCCCATTCCTTTAATACTATCTCCACTTTTCAGCTAGAACCAACCTCTGTTAAGCAAATCCAGTTGAAGTTTTCCTACGCTACAACTTTTAAATGCATGTATGGGTTCAGGGACATAGCTCAAATGGTTTGAGGGCAAACTAGGCTCTAAACTTGATCCTGGATACTGCATGGCCCATGAGTGCTCCTGGAGTGGCTCTGGCAGCCCCTAGGATGACTGAGCCCAAGCAACACCATTATCACCAGCCCCAGCACTGAACCACTGGACCCACAGAGCTGGTCTATTAACAAGAATGGTCCCAGGGCCGTTGCACACTATTGAACAAAGCATAGCAGAGCGGGTAGGGTGGCTGACCCAGGTTCGACTCCTCCATCCCTCTCAGAGCCCGGCAAGCTACTGAGAGTATCCTGCCCGCATGGCAGAGCCTGGCAGAGCCATTCAATATGCCAAAAACAGTAAGAACAAGTCTAACAATGGAGACGTTACTAGTGCCCGCTCAATGAACATCAATGAACAACCAGACGACAGTACTGCAGAACATAGCGCTGAGCACTATTTGAGAAGATACTCCTGACAGAAATTAAAAAACTAAAAACCTTTCCATGATTTCCCCAAACTGCTAAGGATCGACATGAATCCTTATACCACACATGAAAAGACGTTATGATGGTGACCCAGACTCATCTTTAATATTCAACTCAGCTTCAACTCTGCTTCAGACTCTCCAAATCTGCTTTTCCATAATTGACATTGTTCACATGAGTGAAAGTTCAATGCTCTTTTTCGGCTTCATGATCAAGCACTGTACCCAAATTTCCAGACTTATGCCTGTTTGCCTTCTCTTACCTACTCAACTCCTATCCCTTAAGTTTTAAAATGTTATTGCTGCCATGGGTTGGAGCGATAGCACAGTGGGTAGGGCGTTTGCTTTGCATGAGGCCAACCCAGGTTCAATTCCTCCGCCCCTCTCGGAGAGCACGGCAAGCTACCAAGAGTATCCCGTCCACACGGCAGAGCCTGGCAAGCTACCCATGGCGTATTCTATATGCCAAAAACAGTAACAAGAAGTTTCACAATGGAGACATTACTGGTGCCCGCTCGAGTAAATCGATGAACAAAGGGATGACAGTGCTACACTGCTACACATACTGTGAATTCCAGGAGAAGCAAGAATGGGTTTGTCTTGTTTTCCATTCTACATCAAGTGCTGAAATACACTGATCACATCACAACTGTAAAGGAATATTCTTTAATGAATGAATGAGTATAGATAAATGAGTATATGGGCAAATAAACAAACCAAGAACTGAATAAATTAACTAACAAAATAATTAAACTATTTTCTCTGCATCTAAAGAGATATGAGTTCTATAAATGTTCAGTCCTTCCTCCCATTATCAGAAAAATATTTGAAGATTAATCTTCAAAATAAAAAGAAAATCCTTAAAAACACTGAGTCATTGAGGCAAATCTAGGATGTAAGAGAAGTTCATTTTTATTTTGACCTTGTCTCACTTCAGCATCCCTTCCTGATTAGCATCATGCTCCTTCCCCCTAATTAGATACCCAAGTCTTCCTGCTGAGCTTAGCTGCTTAGAGCCTTCCCTCCCAGTGGCCCCGGGGCGTGCACTCAGGGCAAATCCCCTGCTCCTGGGCCATCTTGACTTTTGACTTAATCAAACCTTGTTTTTTTTTTGCTTTCCTTTGCAAACATAACACTAGCTGATGTCCTAATGATTCCTAAATGACTTAAGGAAATCTTTTCCCATTCTAGGAGTTTAAATATCAAAATATATTGGAAAGATAGCACCAAGTTTCAATTCTAACAAGATACTGACATTCTTCAAATAATTTTCTTTAGGCAACCCAATTCTTTTCTCTATGTTTATATGGATCTGTAGGTTTTGCTTTCAAATATAGGACTTTAACTTTTCATTATTATCATGTTAACTGTTGTATAAGTTAACAACAGGCGATAGGGAAAAATTTTGGACTCATCTCTTTTCATAAGGAATATCAGTAATCAATTTTTAAGGAAAATTTAGTTCAGGTAGCCTGATTACAACAGTGTCAACATTTCTGGTTTTGCACCTTTACCACCATCAAAGCACTTGGGGTTGGGGGGGGGCATATCTGGTGCCAGGAATTTGAATTGTAAATTGTAGTAGCTTAAGGCAAGCACTTTAACCCCTGTGCTATCTCTCCAGAGCCTGAAGGAGGAACATTTGTGGAAAAGATAAGAGAAACTTATGGAAACAATTCTATTCAACTGAATTAGATCAATTTGATTTATTGTTTTCTTGCTTTTGACATTAGTGAAGAGGAATAACTTCAGATTTTTAGTAACAGGGGACAAAAGGAAGAGATAATCTGGTTCCGAAAGACTCTGGGCCAGGACACTCCTGGTTTTTTTGTTGTTGTTGTTGTTTAAAACATTTAGTGTAAGCAACTGTAACAAAGGTCATATTTGGAGGAGTGAACCATTTTTCTCCACTTTTTTACTTTCTTAATTCACATGGATTGTCTACAAGAACTTCTCATACCAGAATCTTAGGTTAGACAAACACAAGTGAATTGAAATTAGTTTAGTGATTTTTCTTTCATATGTATCTAATTCTCTTCTGTTGCTCTTCATTGGTGCATAGTTAAAAGTACTAAAACTTTAGAAACAGATTAGATTAAAATCCATATATTACTTCTAGTTGCCAAATTTTCATGAATCTATGTTAATTAAATAATTCAAATCCGCCATTCATTTACACATTTACTCCTTAATTATTGTGATTATCTTCACTTTTAAAACTCTGCATCAACTGGAAATGAGTCCCATAAAACAAAAAATATTGTGACATATTAATGTTGACATAAGAGAGAAATATGAACATTTCAAAGGCTTTTTCTGCTCTCTCACTCTTTATACATGGAGAAGTTGAATATGAGGTAATTATTCAAACATTTCAGAGCTCAAATATCTCGATAACTGAAGTAAACATTTCAAGAATAAATTATTCACATCTTTTTTAATTTTACATTTTGTTTGGTGAGTATAGACACAGTTTCAAATAATTTATATGTCATTTTTATTATCTTAAAATGAAAATGAAAAGCATAATCAAAGAAGTTAGCAAGTGAATTAAAGGCTTTCATCTTATAAGGGGCCTTCTCAGTGGTATCTGACTTTCTATCTTTTGCACATACAAGTACTTTCAATTATAGCTGAAGAGAGCTGCAGAAATGAGGAGTCAGGAAGACTAGCTTCAACGAAAGCTAGTACTGAGTCACACTTTGAGCTACAAATGCTATTTAGATTCTCAGGGCCATCATGGACTAAACCAGTATCCAATAAAGAGCATATTTGTGGTATGTAGCCAAACTGTAGATAGGTCTGTTTCAGGTGGAGGGGATATGGACTGCATCTGATGATGTTCAGGGTCTCTATCTGCCTCTGTGCTCAAAAGTGACCCCTGAGCCCATACATGGTATCAGGCTCTGTAACCAGTGTCACCCACATACAAAGCAGGCACCTTAACACCTGTACTATCTCTCCAATCCCCCAAAATCTATATTTTATGTTTAAAAATTATAGTCTTGATTTACATTTTCAGTTGATCATGAAACAACAGTGGCTTGAACTATACAGGATTCACTTATATGTAAGATTTTTGTAAATAGATTATTTAAATAGTATTAGCAGTATGATAAGTAGAGTACTATAAAAGCATTTTCTCTTCCCTTTGATTATTTTTTTTTTGGGTGGAGAGGGAGGGTGTCTTGGGCCACACCCAGTAGTGCTTCAGGGCTATTCCTGGATCTGTGCTCAAGAGTGAGCTCTGGTGGTGCTTGGAGGAACATCTGTGGTTCAAGGGATGAAACCAAGGTCAGCTAGATGCAAAGGAAGAGCCTTACCTCTTGTATTATCTCTCTGACCATCCTTATAATTTTCTTTAGAACAGCAGGTTTTTCTAGCTTACTTTGTATAAGAATACAGTAAATAGTATATGCAATATACAAAATATGTATTAATCAAATGTATGTTATTAGTAAGGCAAATGATTATCATCAGACTATTAATAGTTAAATTCTGGGGCATTAAAAGTTATAGATTTTCAACTGTGAGGGAATTAAGTTTAAGGCCCTTGGTTTTTTCATTGTCAAGCATCAATTGTATTTTTAAAAACATATTTCACAGATGGAGCAAGGTGGACAAGACACAACTATTGTGATGGTAGGACACCGGACACTTTTGTTCTCATATGTATGTGTGTGTGTGTCTGTCTGTCTGTTTGCATAAGTATATATACCATTAATAACATATATACCATTAATAACTCTGGAGTCTTTAGATTAAAAAAACGTGGGCCTACTGTGGAATCCATGGAATCAATTAAATGACCTATAACTTGGTTCTTCATTCCACCTACCCCCTATGGATTGAACGCCTTTGTTTCTTTTCTGTCTTTGTTTTGTTTTGACCTTCTCACGTAGACCAAATTCTAACCATCTTGTTTTTAGAAATCCTTTACTAATTCCACAGGTTATGCCGGGGGTTCTCTCCATAGAAGAAAATTCTGAGCCTATCTTCTAATACTTGAAAAGCCTGGTCACGCACTTCCAGAGTCAAGAGAGGGCAGGCTGCTCACCTGCCCCACTGGTCATGCAATACTGAATGTTTCAGAGCATGGATCCCAGGTGGAAAAGCCAGAGAGCTGTCTGGCCATATGGCTGTAGGGTGGTAAGTCCACCTCTCCTCCCCACTCATGTCCCTGCCTGTACTTGTAGCTATTGATATCTACTGCCATCCATGGAGAAATGGCTCCACCTAGGCAGGAGGGTGGAGAAGTCTGCACAGAAGCAGGGGACATACAGTCAGTGCAAATTCAGGTGCCATCAAGTCAGAGGGGGAGAGTCATCATTCAGCCCAGGACTGAGAAGCTGAGAGTTGCCTAACAACTGTAGATTTACAGGCAACACAACCAGCAACAGCTGCCTTCTTCTATTAACATCAGACAGTCAAGTACAAACTGTTCCTCATTGAACTATTGAATATTTGGCGAGGGACTAGACCCAGTCAGATGAGGGAATGTACAGTCGCAAGCCCTATCTAGCTTGTCTAGTACCCAAGCTGGGCACAGCAAAATGCAAGTACTCTGATGGTTTTAGAAGATTTAGTAAATCGAGACAGCAAACACCTAGTACCCCTTTTGCTGGGATTAATCAGTAAATGGGAACCATATGCTGCCATCGAGGTTTGCACAAAAATAAAGCCTCACCACTACCATCCACATAGCACAAGACAGAACGAAGAAGTGTAGAAATTTATTTGCATACGTAGACAATGAGAAAGTTTGGGAATATCCTAAGCAGACAAGAGATATCTAACCTCCCCTTATGAGGACTTAGAAACAACAATGGTTAGACTGTTCACTGAATTAAAGAAAACAATAGGCAAGAGTTCCATAGCCAACAGTATATTCAATGTGGAAAATCTGAATTACTTTATAATAACATCATACACAAAACAATGATATGTACTTCCACCACTAATATTACTGATACTATCGAAAGTCTTAGCCATAGCATTATGCAAGAAGGAAAAAATTAAAGGGATTCAAATTGGTAAAAAAGTCAAATTATCACTATTTAAACTCTATTTTCTGTATCTAGAAAACCCTGTAGATTCAACACAAAGTCTATATAAACAACAAATCTCCACAGTTAGCAGGTTAGAAAACTGATGTTCATATATACATAAAGAAAGGTAAACAACACTGCAGAACAGAAAGATGTTTTGAATTTTATTTATTATCATATTCCCCAAAACTCAAGTAGTTAGGAATCAACAAAGCAGGTTAATGATCTATTAAGTAAAAATGACAAATCACTTCTAAAAGAAATAAAGTACGTAGCAAAATGGCAAGTTTCCTTACTCATTAACTGGATGGATTAATATAATTAAAATGACCATTCTATTGAAAATAACTTATGGATTAAATGCAACTCCCATCAAAATTCCCATGGTATTCTTTAAATATTCAGAACAAAATTGTTTTTATTTTATTTTTTGTTTTTAATTAATTTATTCTTTTATTGAATCACCATGTGGAAAATTACAAAGCTTTCAGGTTTAAGTCTCAGTCATACAAAATTGGTTTTTAATGGCAGCACAAAACTTCCAGAACTGTCAAAGAAACTTGAGAAAAAAATGAAAGTCCTGACTAAACTATATCACAAAACCATAATAAGCAATATTGCAAGACAGAGAATTGGCAACATACTGTCATATCAATGGAATAGAACTGAGAACCCAGAGATAAATCATTGGATGTATTAACAGTAAAATTGCCAAAGAGAGTAGCTGCAATGAAGTAGAGCCAAAAAAAAACCTAAACCAAACCAAACCAAAACAAAACAAAACCAAACCCTTTTAAACAAATGGTCCTGGGAAAACTAGATACCATTTGCAAAAAATGAAATAAAATAAAATTTCCTCAAAGACATGACAATGGCAAAAAGACATATGAAAGTGTTTATTGTCGTGGCTTATCAGGGAAATGCAAATCAAAATAACAATAAGATCTTTCCTCACACTAGTGAGAATAATCTATCAAAAAGAACAGAAACAGTAAGTGTTGGCAGGGATGCAATGAAAAGGGTCCCTCACTCACTGTTGGTGTGACTGCTGTCTGGTTCAGCCTGTACGGAAAATGGGTAAAAACTCCTCTAAAAATAAAAACAGAAGTTCTATGTGATCTAGAAATTCTATTCCAGACCATCTGCTCAAAAAAAAAACCACTGAAATATTAATTTACATGGATATTCAACACCTATGTTAGTTGTAACATTATTTACAATAACTGAGATGTGTAAGCAACTCAAGTGCCCAACAATGGATATAAGGATAATGAAATTCTCTCTCTCTCTCTCTCTCTCTCTCTCTTTCTCTTTCTCTTTCTCTCTCTTTCTTTCTCTCTCACACACACATACACACATTGGAATATTAAGTAGCTATGACAAAGGGGGAAGCTATAAAATGGATGCAACTGGAGGGTATCATGCTAAGTGAAATGAATCAGAAGAGAAAAAGACAAATACAAGATAATCTTGCTAATATGTGGAGTATAAAGAAATCAAGGGACTAGACTATTCCCAATTTAAACAAACCTGTTACAGAGCCAACAGGACAGTGAACTGAGACTGCAAAGGCATACGTGTAAAAGAACAGACTTAGGAACAATGGTATGTTACTGATAGTCTGTCTGGTGGTGAGGGAGTGAAGTAGCACTACAAACAAAAAAAAAATAAGGAAACATATAAAGTACATTCCCTGTATCACTGTATCACTGTCATCACATGAAGTTTGGCCAAAATCAAAAAACAAAAAAATCAAACAAACAAAAAAACATGCAAGGCAAGGTGTCTTAAGCCCTCACTATTTCTTTGTCCCAACCACCATCATTTTAGTGATGATTTATGCACCCTTTTGAATTAAATTTTTCCACTCATTTTACAATGGAAAAGATTCAAATAAGGTTATTGGAAATATTACTCTTCATTTTTTCTCAATATTATTCTAGAGAAGAATGTTGGGCTAAATTCCACCAATGTTTATAATGGCTATAACAACTACTTTTCTACTAAATAAAATGTATTGCAGAGGGCCCACTCTTGAATGCAATTAACCTAGGGTGTGGATGGGAGATTGCCACGATTTCAGAATGAATTAGAGTGTACACTAAGTTTTCCATTTACTGACCTTTTAAGAATCAAAATCTACCTTTCACAGGCCTCCTCTATATGTCACCTTCTAACAAATTATTCCCATACAACTCACATATTTATTAAGGAAACAAAAATCACAAGGGCAACTGTTATGCCATGCACAAAATGACTGTTTTCTAAGTGAAATGAATAGTTAAGATCTGCACACAGTTTTGTAAGCATTCCTACAATGTACAAATATGCTGAGTCTAAGGTTGTTCTGATCAGAAAGTGCTATGAAAGGAACACATGAAGCTATATTTTCTCTCTTAGGAAACATTAAAGATGTCTTTTTTAATTATTACACTACAGATTATCTAACCAACAACATATGCTTGATAATAATTTTGTCTTGTAGAAATATGAATGTTTTCTAATGGGAGGCATTTAAAATGCCTTAGTTGAGGATTGATTCAAAGAAAAGCCTTCCTTTGGATTCATCTCAACATCTATCAGATGGCATTATTTTTCCAATAGTCTTTTACTCCATCCTTAGCATTGAAAAGAACTTATGTCCAACCTATAATTATTTCTTCTAATTAGAGTAATTCATGGTTAATTATTCAAAATGATTCCTCTTCAAAATCAAATCTATTTCTTGTCATGACATTAAAAGAGATACAAATAAAATATGATCTGAATGTAAATTTTTCAGAAGGGAACACTTTTAAAAATTTTTCTCTAAATACCATTAAAATTGTTGTCTGCCAGAAAGGCCTTATGATTCTCTATTAAATTGATGTGGCCTGATGAAGAGCAATTGAACTATAAAGAGATTCTTATTGATATTTCTGACAATTACTAAAATTAATGCTAGCTTGGGACTCTGAGATTCTGAAGATGTACTCTGCATGGACAGTGAGTCTCTGTGGACTGGTCTGAGCCCTGCCAGTGGCAAGTACTCCCATTCCTGGGATAACTTGGTCTAACTCCTTCCCCATATTGTTTCCTAGGGAGACCCTGGACTCCCTCTGGCCCGAAGATAGGATCATGTCTTGTTTGCATTCTGTCCCTTTCCCCACTCTGACCTCCCTCTCTTCTACTCTGACCTATGAGAATCAATGATTGTTCATTTGATCTAAAAGGAAAAGCTTCATCATTTAAACAATTAGCTGAACAGTATGCTATATTGTACCACATCTTCAATCATCTATCAATGGGCACTTCAGTAGTTTCCATATTTTAACTGTGAAGAATCACACTGTAATAAAACCTGAGATGAAAGTAAATTTTGTCTTTTAGCATTTTCTTGGGCCGGAGCGATAGCACAGCGGTTGGGCGTTCGCCTTTCACACGGCCAACCCGAGTTTGATTCCTCCGTCTCTCTCGGAGAGCCCAGCAAGCTACCGAGAGTATCGAGCCCTCGCGGCAGAGCCTGGCAAGCTACCCGTGTGTACTGGATATGCCAAAAGCAGTAACAATAAGTCTCTCAATGAGAGACGCTACTGGTGCTCGCTCAAACAAATTGATGAGCAACGGGATGACAGTGACAGTGACAACGTTTTCTTGTCCTTTAGACAGATACCCCGAAATGGGATTGCTAGATCATATGGTAACTCTATCTGTTGCTTAAAGAAGGTTCCAGGACCCTCTGCTCCTAAAGACTATGATCCAAGAGTTCTTCTAACCCATTTTGGCACCCAGAGCGACTTCTTACAGAAATGCATCTAGACTGTGAACTGAGCTAAAATATCAAAAATCCAAAACCACTCATAGAGTCTTCATTCTCAGCAATGAAAAGAAATTATTAAATAATGCCCTTTCAGCAGGCCTGATTGTTGGGGGAAAATTCCAGACAATAATAGTGAGTTCTCTATTGAAATATTGAATGTATTCAAAGTATAGAGAGAATAAAGTGAAGATAATTAGCTACTTAGGTGAGGGGTGTGTCGGAGGGGGCTATATTTGGGTTCTTGGTGATGGAATATGTGCACTGGTGAAGGGATGGGGGTTTAATCATTATATGACTGAGACTTAAACCTGAAAACTTTGTATTTTTTTCACGGTGATTCAATAAAATAAAAATAGAAAAAAAAGAAGGTTCCAGAGTGTTTTCTAAAATGTAGCAACAATTTATATAACCTTCAACAGTGCACCAGAGTTTCTTTTTACTCCATACTCCGGCCAATACTTGTTGTGTTCTTGCTGTTTTTGAGGTAAGCCATTCTTACAGGTGTGAGGAAGTGTCTCATTATAATCTAAATTTACATTCCTCTATGATCAGTGATGATGAGAATTTTTCATTTCGTTGTATGTATGTCCTTCTTGGAGAAGTGTCTACTCAAATCTTCTGCTTATTAATTAAGCGTTTTTTGTGCTCTAAGTTCCTTATATACCTTGGATATTAACCCTTTCTCAGCTATACAATCTGAAATTTATTCTCCATTTCAGTAGGCTGTCATTTTTCCTATTAATATATTTTCTTATACAAGATATTTTCAATTCAATATAGTCCCAATTGCTGTCATAAATTGTTATTATATATGAGACTAACACCCAAGGACAGTAGAGACAAGGGCCAGGACAATTGCTCCATGGATTGGAAGCCTGCCTCAGGTGCTGGGAGAGAAGGGACCACTAAGTCAATGATGGTTGGAGAGATTGCCTGGGAATGGAGATGTATGCTGAAAGTAGACTAAGGACCAAACATGGTGGCCTCTCAGTATCTGTATTGCAAACCACGATGCCCAAAAGTAGCGAGTAAGAAAGAAGGTGCCTGCCACAGAGGCATGGGGTGGGAAGGGGTGAGGGTGGCAGAAGGGATACGGGGGACATTGTGATGGAAAATGCAAACTGGTGGAGGGATGGGTGTTCGATCATTGTATGACTGAAACTCAATCATAAAAGCTTTGTAACTATATCCTACGGTGATTCAATTAAAAAATTTAAATTGTTATTATAGTCAAGTCCCTAAAAGCACCTCTAATGTAATATTATGTGATGTTTTACTTTAGTTCTAGGTCTTTAATCATTTTGAATTTATTTTTGTATTGGTGGTAGGGAATAATCTAGTTTTATTCTTTTGAATTGGGTTATACAGTTTCCCCAGCACCATTTGTTGAAAAGACATTCCTTTATCTATTGTCTGATCTGACATTCAAATTACACATTGATAAATGTTGGGTTTATTTATAGACTTTCAATTCTATCCTATTAACCTACAGGCTTATTTTTATTCCAATACCCGCTGGTTTTATATACCATTGCTCTGTTAAACCTTCATTATCTTACACTGTAATGATTTGTAGATAATTTGGTTCTGCAGAATATCCTAGCTTAATCAAATTCCACTAGTTCTATGCTTTTGACACACTTCAATGCTATAGTGTCTTTTTGGTCTGGTTCCTTTAATGACTTGAAATTTATTTTTTTTAAATTACCCCCCTTCTTCATTTAAACCCCAGAGTGAACAAAGTTGTTCATGATACATTTGTCACAGGCATTCAATATTCCAACACAATCCCACCACCAATGTCACCTTCCATCCACCATTGTCCACATTTTTCCAACTAGCCCCCAAACCTGCCCCTTAACAGGCACAAAATAATTTATATTATATTGCTTGTTGGGACTAAATGGCTAATGGAATTATAAAAAAATACTTCAGTAAATGAAAATTTGTGAAAATTGTTATATCTTACCGTGGGGTAATTAAGTCCTTGTCTGAGGGTTGACTAAGATGTTTGTTGCTAATTGAACCTTTTGTGTTATTGTTTTTGTTTATTGGCTGAGTAAGACAACTTAAAATTTATCAAAGTTGTGCATGCATGTAACTTTAAAGTGAACTTTTACATAATTCATTATTCACTCATAATAATTTCATTCTAAATAATACAGAATGGAAAACAGGTCATTTTTCACTTCCAAATCCCAAGCCCCAGAAGCAACATTATGCTCAGAGCTGTTTATACTGGCACATATCTGTGTCTAAATAGTACCCTGAGAATGCTATTTCTTGATTTACCAACTACATATTGACCATTGACTTCTTGTTACATGCGTGTCAGTCTGCTTCCTACCTCCACCCACTGTGGTGATGTATAATATTTTGTTGCAACAGCATTTATTTTCCACATTACTATGACCAAATAAATATTTTCACAGTTGATTCAGATAATATACAATGATTGTTTCCTTGTTTTGATATAAATTCTTTGTTCTGACATTAGTAAATTACTTTTTTTGTTTATTGACCAACTTTCTATGTATCTTTATAAGTTCAGATTAATTTGGCTATTAGTAGCAGGAATTCTGAAAACATAGGAGTTAATTTACTCAGACCTTTTTACTATGAAGTCAGTAACTTCCCATATTATTCAAAGATTAACTGTAACTGCTTTCCCGGGCTCTAAAATTATATGTTCATGTAACTTAGTAGTATCTACCATTAGAACAATGGAGTTTGGGAAAATGAGTATTTCTACTACCCAGTCTCTACACTAATGAACTCAAAGGAAAATGGGAGTTGTGGAGAGCTTTTAGGGACGCTGTGCCATGCCTACTACATTAACCATCATTATAACCATCATAACCAGAGAATTAACATTTTCTTATGCTCTTTTGAGCATGCCCTGACTCTGTACTCGGTGATCCCTCTTGGTAGGGATTGAACTGGGTTGGCTGTGTGCAAAACAAGTAACTTACTCGCTGTACTATTTCTATAAACCTGTTTTACTTTTTTTTTGAATTACTTTAGATTGCTGCTGGGCTGGAGTGATAGCACAGTGGTAGGGCATTCGCCTTTCATGCGGCCAACCCGTGTTCGATTCCTCCGCCCCTCTCGGAGAGCCCGGCAAGCTACCGAGAGTATCGCACCCGCACGCCAGAGCCTGGGAAGCTACCCATTGCGTATTGGACATGCCAAAAACAGTAACAATAAGTCTCTCACTGAGAGACATTACTGGTGCCCGCTCGAACAAATCGGTGAGCAACGGGATGACAGTGACTTTAGATTGCTACAAGTTCCAGACTGATATTGATACCACAAAGTCAGGTGTGTTAATTTATCTGATTTTCTAGATGCTTCAGGATATCAAAATTATCTTTTCTATAGGACAGTTTGCTTTGTCTTAAAAAGAATCTCTGGGGCTGGAGAGATAGCACAGCGGGTAGGGCGTTTGCCTTGCACGCGGCCGACCCGGGTTCAAATCCCAGCATCCCATATGGTCCCCTGAGCACGGCCAGGGGTAATTCCTGAGTGCAGAGCCAGGAGTAACCCCTGTGCATCGCCAGGTGTGACCCAAAAAGCAAAAAAAAAAAAAAAAAAAAAAAAAAAAGAATCTCTGACCTGGGCGTGGTAAATGACTGGTAGATGCCATGAAGATCAGGAAGGTGAGGCATTCACATCAGCTTTTCTCAGCTGTTTAGGTCACCTCTATCTTTAGAGGAAAAAACATGCATCTCTTATGAAAGACGGAACTGTGTACTCAGAACCATCTGGTTTCCACCATTATTATTCTCCTAAGATGCCCTATGCCCCTGAACCCTAGAGTTCTAGTGCGTGAATTACCGCTGTCAGAGAACACTCCTTTGCAGTCACCTACATTTTCACATCTAATCATTGATATCTTTTGAATTTTGAAAACTGCTGAAATCTATTCAACACTGCTGTCTTCTTTCTCATTTCTTATGTATTGATGGGCTTATATTAGGGGGAGGCAGGGGCTTACAAGGGTCCTGAAACACTAGGACTCAAACCTCACATAAGCAAGACAGTTGGTTCATGTGCTCTACACATCCTTGAATGGTGGACTTAAAATAAAAAACCAGCAAACAAACACCTTCACTCTCAATCTTGTGAGGATTTTGTTTGTTTTTCTATTGTTGTTTTGGGGCCACACCCGGTGATGCTCAGAACTTACTTATAGCTCTGTGCTCAGGGATCATTCCTGGTGGGCTCAGGGAAACTGGGTACTGGGGGATCGAATAAGCAAGACAAGCATCTTACCCCTAAACCATGTCTCCAGCGCTTCACTTCTGGCGAGGATTTAAAGATGGAATCTACCATGTCTTTTGGTCTACTACATGTAACAAACAGTTCTGGATGAACTTTTATTATTCAAATAAAGGCAAATATACATATGTATTCCCTAACATTTATTTTGAGGTCATGTAAATATACTGAGGTCAATAAAACATTTAGAAAACATTAAAAAGGGACAAGACTCTTATAAACAAACTATTCATCAAATCCTTTCTAATTTTTTTTTTATACAAACATAGAAAACAGCTGTGCTTTACTCTTGTTTTATTTTTTGTTTGTTCGGTTTTTGGGTTACAACTGGTTGTACTCAGGGCTTAGCCCTGACTCTCTACTCGGTGGTCCCTCTTGGTAGGGATTGAACTGGGTTGGCTGTGTGTAAAACAAGCAATATACTCGCTGTGCTATTTCTATAACTCTGTTTTGCTTTTTTTGAATTACTTTAGACTGCTACAAGTTCCAGACTGATAATTATACCACAAAGTCAGTAATATAGAAAGAAACAGAGATACAAAAAGGGCCAATGGAAACACACTGACAGTGTTTCTACAGGAATAAATTAGAAAATAAAGTTTCATTATACAACTTTTGTTTGTTTGGGGGCCACACTCCTGGAAGGCTTGGGGACCATCTGGGATGTTCAGGGAATTAATTTGGGTCAGTTATGTGAAAGGCATGTGCCCTATCTTCTGTACTCTATCTCTGCCCTGACCCTAAAATAATTTTTATATAATAATTTTTATTATGAAAAATTCTCAAAATTTTTCACTCAGGGTCTGGAGAACCTGATGTTAAGAAGAGAAGCTGCATATATAAAGTTTTACTGTCTTAAAAATATCTTTAAAATGTTTTAACATATTTGGGAGTTAGCATAAGAGAATACATAAAATTTACTAATAATATATTTCTTAAACTAACCAAACAATGTAACCAAACATTTTCTAAAAATGTTAATTTTCCCTCTGTTTATTGGATAAACAAGAAGCAGAAAGACTGAAGATAATAATAAGATATTTTAAAATATAATAATCTGCAAAATTGCTTTGCTATTTTACTCTTTGAAATATCTTATTGATCATTTATTTGGGGAAATTTTTACCTTTTGATATTAGTCTCCTGGTATATTTTTTTCTCACATTTCTTTTGTTTTACCCCCACCCAAAAAATTCATTTGAATCATGAATTTTTTGGTAACTATTTAATATGATAATGGTTTAAATTAACTTTCAGATAGAATGTTCTTTTATCCACTTCTGTTTTGTACGCACACCCACCAGGGCTCAGGGATCACTCCTGGCATTGCTCATGGGATCACATGTGGTGCCGTGGAACAAACTGAGATTGGCAAGGCAATCACCTTAACCCTGCACTATCTCTCTGGACCCAAGCGAAATATTTTAATACTCGGTAATAAGTTTAGAAATGTGAAGACTTGTAGCTGACATGCTAGAACTGTGTTTGTTTGGAAGTCTATGCTGCAGCTTGGTTGTAAAAATTTGAGCACATCCTTTGAATTTTGTGCACGCAAGCATGAGTATCTTTAGGGAAATATATCAGTAACTATCATGAAAAGAATACTTTAATAATTTGACAAAGAATATATTAATGATTTGTCAAGAAATAAAGGATAAAGACAAAAAATCAGTAGACTGCCAACTCTTGGAAGCTACATAGTGTTGTCCTCATTAACTTAAGGTACATTGGATAGGACAAATGGTGAAAGAAATATAGCACTAGAATGAAAATGAGAGGGCATCAATTGTCTAAAAGCAAAGATCTATTAAACTTGAGTGCAGTTATGTTTCATATATATCTTTTTGAGGCCATATTTTCTTAAGTATAACTCTACCTGGAATTTGTTTATGCTTTCTTTTGTTATTTTAAGGAAATTAGAGTCAGCTGATGTATTTTTCTTTTTCACACTTGAATCTGTAGATTCAAGTAGAACAATTCCCAGTGAAAGTTCATGCAGAACTTCATTTTAGTTGTATTTATAATAAAGTCTTATTTATATTAACTTCTGAGGCAGCATAGCATTCCCTATCTGATAAACTACTCGAGTTTACTTTTTTATGGAGAGATTTTAATTTAATACGATAGATTCGACTATTGTCTTTTAGGTTTTATATGCATGCCCGGAAGCCTTTTAATAACTTGTAATAACAAACAAAATGAATGTGACTTTTAGGGTAGGTACTCTTGCCATTGTTATTTTTACCAACACTAGGTGTTTATTTATTTTACCCCAAAGTAAAGATCATTCTTTTCATCCATGAGGAATAAAGAGTAATGGGTTTGTGATTTATTTAAAGATGTGAGATTCTGTAGTTTATAATGAAAAAGATTCATATGTATATACATATATGTATCTTTTTTCTTACTTTCGATATGATCTTATATTACTCACCAAAAGTAAAAGGTTTTTTTTTAATCTTAATAAATTCATTAGTCTTTCTGCTAATATTTGGGGAGGGGGCAGGTCACACCCAGAAGTGCTCAGGGTTTACTCCTGGCTCTCTGCTTAGGGGTCACTCCTGGCAGTGTTCTGGTGATCATAAATAGTACCTGGGATCAAACCAGGGTTGGCCATGTTCAAGAGAAGTGCCTTAGCCTTTGAACTATCTCTCCAGCCTACAATGAACTATTTTAAAAACAGTATCAGCAGTTCATAGGAAAGGTATGTTTGGATTTATATGTTGCAAAAGGAATTACATTATTTTAATTTTCAAAGTTACATTATTTCCAACTCTGAAGAATGGAATTTTTGACACAGAAATGACTGATAAATGACAGAATATTGCCCAAGTTCATGGTGAAGATAGAGCCAGGAATATAAATAGGGAATTTATAAATTAGGTGTTATGATAATCATTTTTATAGCATTTAAGTATATCTTTGCAAAGAACCAAAGTCCTGGCAGCTTAAACTTTTTTTTCTTCTGTACCCAAGTACCATGTACTATAATTCAAATTAACATGATTTCTGGAGAAATATTGAAAAATTCTTATGCAGTCATGAGGTGTATCTGAACAATGTTTTGGGGTGACAAACTAATAAAAATTTGAGATGGGAATGGCCTTTGCAAAGGGGTAGTTCACACCAATGAAAACACAAAACAGGGATTTAAGTTTGTCTCATTCCGTGAATTGAAGTTCTTCAAGTGTTTGTACATTAGTCAGCTTGACACCTCAAGGATTCCTAATTTTTATAAAGATGTCAGCAGGCAGGTAACATTTTTGAAAAGGCCATTAAAAAATCTCTGTATCTTACCTGTCCCAAAATTGGATATAATTTGTCATGATTGTTATAGGGCTGCTGTACCAAGAATGGTTTGTGGAAGGGATAAAACAGCGAAAAGGTGAAAAGACAAAATGAATTTTATAAGAAATTCAACAATGTGTGGCTATACCTCACTTTTCAAGAAACAAAAGCAATAGATTTATTAAGTTGCACTTAGTAGATTATTTTCTAAGGCGAGGCACATGGGGTGGCACTCAGGTTTTATTCCTGGCTCTGTGCTCAGGGATTATTCCTGGTCATCATGGATATCTGATGCTGGGAGCCGAACCAAGAGTCAGTCACATGTAAGGCAACTAGTTTAATCTCTGTATTCTCTGAACCCTAGGAATTTCTCAGTAAACTCAGTTTTTTTTTATATCTGAGGGCAATATACACCTCACAGACTACTATATGGATGAAATTATATAATAGACACAAAGGCACCAAATTATTCAAAAGTCTTTGAGATTTAAAACCCATAAATGTCATTTCATCAACTGAAGACCATTGAAAAGTCTTACAAAAGCTTTTAACCTGTAGATATACTCTTGATGTGGTGGACATAAATAGGGAAAAATGTATCACTACAAAGGAGGCAAGATTGAAGAAAGACTGCCTAATACAGATGTCCTCTGTGTCACGGGGTGTTTCTAAAAGTTCCATGCATTGCAAACCTATACCATCACAAGTGCTCTGACCCATTACAAGCTGTTGCCACAGTCAGTGATATTTCTTATCACAAATATTTTCAAATTCAGGTCTCAGAGTAAATAACTCACAAACAATAAAATATATATAGTTACTCGAATAGAAAAAAACAATTGATTTTTTTGGGGAGAGCCACAGCCAATGGTGCTCAGGACTTACTCAGGACTCTGTGCTTCAGAATCACTCCTGCCAGACTCAGAAACCATCTGAGGTGCTGGGGATCGAACTCAGCTTGGTGTATACAAATCAAATACCCCACCTCTGTACTATCACTCTGGCCCATGCAGTCTTTTTCTGATCTCATTTATTTAGTAAATTTACATAGATTATTTACGCATTTAGTATTCTTGTCGAAACATTTTGAGGCTTGTAAAATTTTTCTGCCTGTTTATAGTGCTAAAATAAACATATAATAATTCATTCCTCTCAGTCACCTATATATAAACGTGTGATCTATATTACAGGAAGAGTTTGTTACCAGTAATGGTCTCTTTCCCTTGCATTTCTTTCTATCCCTGTAGTTTCTAGCTTTATATCCTGATGTTTTCTTGGATTCTCATCTTTCTACCCACACATTTATGTACAATGTTTTATCCAGTATTATTTATGCTTCTCTACTCTTAACCACAAAGCCAACAATTCTGGGACCTGGCTACAATAATCAGACTAAAAATATACCAGTTGGGGCCATAGTGCAGAGGGTAAGGCACTTGCTTTGCATGCAGCAAACCCGGGTTCAATCCTTGGCATCCCATTTGATCCTCAAAGCCCACCAGGAATGATTCATAAACACAGAGACAGGACTCAGCCCTGAACACCACCAGGTGTCACCTGAAAACCAGAGGTGGCTGGGGGTGGGGGAGGGGGAGAAAGACAGTTAAGGTGGACTGGAGCGTGGGAGGGAATCTGCTTCCTCTGGGCCCATTTCAGCTGGAAAATGTTTGATATTAGTGGACAATTTAAGTTTTTAAAGGTGTCAATGAACATGAGAAATGGACTTAGAGCTGTGTGTAAACGACGAGGTTGCTTGCATTTTAAGGCAGTTGTACAGGAACATGTTGAGAGCTCTGGCATTCTTAAAAAATGAGCATATGTCATATCAATATTCCTAGTACAGAGTATTTTGTTACTGTTTCTGTGCTCTAAATAGCCCTTTGCAAAGGCGCATCATTGAACCAAAACATATGGAGGGGGCTATTCAGTTATGCTGAGCTATGCTGCAATATCAATTTGCTACTACCTTACTCACCTTTTTCTACACATTGGCCAGTGGAATTTTCTGCTCTAAAAATTATACTATAGCTAAGAAAGGGGTGTGTACATGAGGGCATAATCCATTTTTCAAGACATATCAATGTGAATCCATGCTATTGTCTGTTTCAGAGACTGCTGAATTACTAAAATATATGCACCTATGCCTTAAGGAGGCAGTAACTCTTTAAATTGCCCTTTATATTTACAATTACTTAATTACCTTATTTTGCCCAAAATAAAGGTCATTAAAATCATCTTGAAGCTTGACTTAAATTTCAAAACTAGCCTGCAAGTTGTGTAGTCTTTAACTATGTTCCATTTAACACATTTAATAGACGTAAAAGCTCACAAGTGATGATATAAAGGATAATTTACGCTTGCAATGCATTTTTGTCCAATTAATAGATTGCCTGTGTGTTGCATATTTTGCATGACAAAAGAGCAGAATATTAAACTGCCATTCATAATGAAAATGCACTTTGCAAATTAAAAGTGCCGAAACAGAAATTTTTCACCCTGTTTAGGAAATAAACAGTCCTTAACCAATTAAACTGCATTGTAATAATTCTATGATTTATTGCAAGTTGTTTAACTTTCAAAACTCGGCTAACCCATATTAAGGTCACAATCCATCATGTCTTGCTTGGAAAGCCAGCAAATAATGGCTGTTGTATTAGCTGCTTTTGATGATAGTATGAAAGAAGTATTAGCACTTGTCAACAAAACTGCTTACAACATAACATTAGCATGCATGGGCTGCTGTACCTATTTATTATTCTGGCAGCTTCACACATATTGTTACAAGCTTATAAAACATTTTGTCGGGTGGAAACCGAATGTACACTGTTTGGTTTTCTGATAGACTGGCAGCATAAATGTCTGGGCTGACTTAGTTTAGTTTAAGTGTAAATAGAGACACAAATTCTTCAACCTGTTCTCTTATTGATACTGAAAAGTGCTGAATTATTCAGCATCCAACTCTTCTGTTTGTGTCTATCACAGTTATCAATTACCCATCAGTCTTCTTGTCAAAACAGAATGGATTAATCTGGCTGAAAATAAGACAAATAAATGGATACTATAACAGGGTGTGGGGTTGCCAGACTGTCAAAGGGAAATCCAGGCAGTGACATTTGCCGTCAAAAATGGGATCTCTGGCTTAAGTGAGCAAATGATTCCCCTTTGCGAGCCAAGAATGCACTTAGCTCACCGTAAGTAAATTAATCTGCCTTCTTTGACTGCTAATGCATTAGCACTGAAGTAATGGTTCCATGGCTGAAATTCCTTTATTTTTAAATAATTCTGGTCATCCTTGTTATTGCTCACAGGAAATGCAGATACATTCAGATGCTTTATCGTGGCAAATAGAGGGTTGCCTGGTAAATAAATGGGCCCTGTTAACAACGAAGTGATTGCTGATAGTTTTGAGCCACTCCATTGATCTCAGCTGATGTGATACCAAGTAAGTCTTTGCACAGATGGCTGGTGGAACCCATCCAACATCTGCAAAGTCCATCCCTGTTTTCTTTCCCAAACATTTTATTTGGAAATCTTGTTTGGCAAACTTCCTGAGATTCTGCCTTGCTGTTCAAAGTACATATTTCCAATCTATCTCATTTGGCCCTTCTATAAAAAAGGAGCCAGTAAAATGCCTTCTTATTTGGCACAAAACTTGCAGCACAGACTGAAGTAAATTTTAGGTTCTTGGCCAAAATTTTCCAATAATTTTATCTTAGATGCTTCCATACTGGACTGTTTTACATAGTCATGATTAGCACTGGAAGCCTTCACAACATGACAGAATTAAAGTCCTGAAATCATATCAACAGATATATTAGCTTTGCTAAAAGTTCCACTTACTCTTATTTTCCTAGGCATTTGTAACTAACTAGTGTGGACACTCTACTTAGTTATATCATGGAATATGTAATTGTTTAAAGAGAGACACCTACCTACTAGAAAACGGTTTTATCTACTTGATAAATATACAGATTAACTTTAAATAGTCATTTCCCCTCCCAGCAGATTGTGTAAAGAATCTTAAGCACTTTCTTTTTTAAATCCAACAAAACTTTTCTACCTTTGGGGAGCTCTAAAAAGAACTAATAATTAGAGCTATAATGTCCACAATTTTTTTAAAGGCTTTAACAGACTGGAAATTTCAGTCATACATTCCCAGAACATGACCTCAAATTTCTCCTCAATGTAAATCAGTTTCCCAGAATCTCAACATTAAAAGGAAATGAACTAATTGGCTTGGTCGCAACTCATCTTTGCTAAATCTCATCCTACCGGTGAAAAACTGCAAGACTACTTCATGAAAGATGGCTGGCTACCTAAATGTGTAAAAACCCTTCTCTTCAAATGAAACCTTTTTTTTGTTACCACACTGTTTTACTTTGACTTTCTCTTTTAAGACAAATAGCTCATATATGGAAAGGTAATGTTGTATAAAACTTCATGACTGGACTGTTTGAATCATTTTGTTCTCTTTTGGTTTGGGGGGGTGGGAAGTAGGGACACACCAGGCAGTGCTCAGGTCTTACTCTTGGCTCTGTGTTCAGAGACCACATGCAGTGCTGGGGATTGAACCGGCCTGATCATGCCCAAGGCAAATGCCCTACCCACCGTTGTATTATTGCTCTGGACCCTGTTTTTATCACTATAATTAGTTTTTCTAAAATAATTCTTAGTCGGGGCCGGAGTGATAGCACAGCGGGTAGGGCGTTTGCCTTGCACGCGGCCGACCCAGGTTCGATCCCCGGCATCCCATATGGTCCCCTGAGCACCGCCAGGAGTGATTCCTGAGTGCAAAGCCAGGAGTAACCCCTGAGCATCGCTGGGTGTGACCCAAAAAGCAAATAAAATAAAATAAAATAAAATAATTCTTAGTCATACTAGAAATTAATTGACATTTATAAATAATGAACTTTAAAAAATTACCAGATGTTTGTCCGTACTTTAAGGTACATTTCACTGTATATCCCTACCATTTCAAATCTCATTTATCCAACTTTTTGCATTCTCACCCACTGGTTATTTTTTTGCCATAATCCTAACAAATTGTTAAATACTACAGAACCTGACTTTACAATGTCCCTTCTGTTATTCTCCTTCCAATTATGATTGTCATCATGCTTTTGGAACTCCCAATAATTCATTCATACATTTGTGTAGGCACCGGTTCATTTAGTCAATAACTTTCTGAGTAGCCCAACACGAGTGGTTGCTACTTCTCATCTTCTTAGCATCCCTCCCACTCTGGCCCTCTGCCCACAGCTTAAAATTCCCCCTGGCAACCTATCCATCTTTTAGATTTCTGTTCAATTGCAGCCTCATAGTACATTGTTCTATTCCTTTACCCACATGTCATCTCTTACTTCTTTATACCTCCTGAGCGTTTTCCACTTTCCTTATTACAATGTGACAGAAATCCTATCTGTTGCTTACCAGCAGCAAGATTGTTGGCAAGCAATATAACCAGTTGCTGTCTCATTTTCTCCTCTAAAATCAGGGATACTGTTCCTCCTTATTAAAAGGTTAAATATGGTAAAGGGTTAAATAACATGATGCATATCAAGTAACTTAGCTTTCTGCCAGTGAACACTGTACAAAACCTTACAAATATGTTTTAACATTTGAATTTTTAAGAGACTATGAGAGACTGGAGGGGGGGAGAGAGAAAGAAAGAGAAAGAGAGAGAAAGGAGAACATAGTTCTAATAAATTGAAATATTAGATGTAGTAGAGTACCTATAACTTGAAATTATGAGTTCCGAAAATTTTCTGAAATAGTGTCACATCCTTCTTAAGGCTTTATGACTAACATTTTCTCCAGCATCAGTCTACCTTGTTATCTCCTGTACTGCCTAAGCACTAAGAAATAATGTTTTCCTTCATTACTCCCCAAGGAAGATAAGAAGTGGGAGGCTCTACATTCTTCATTTACCAGAAGATATCAAACCCTTTTCCCAACTCTCAGATTGGTTCCTACTTATATCCCCTCCCCTGAAAGATTTTATCTTATTTTGTCCTAAAATATGCCATTTCCCACTAACACTTCAATTATAGTCCTTTGGGGTCTACAACGCTCTCAGAGTCCATGCCATCTTCCTTGGCCCAGTATCTTCCCTCATCTTGATCACTTCTTCCCTGCCACACAAATCATGGAATTACTCATGCATGCCATCTTTCTTCAGTCTAAGAGGCTGACCTGTGATCAACTAACTTTGCCTGCAAAGATCTGTCAACCAGGCAGGAGAGAGACTACAGTGGTTAAGGCACTTGCCTTGCATGTGGCTGACCCAGGTTTGATCTCCTGAGCATTTTCAGAAGTGATTCCTTTGCATAGCCAGATGTAAGTCCCCCCCAAACAAAAAAAATCTTTCATTCATTCAAAGTTTGAAGCATTTAGAGGTTTTATTACACAATTGAGCTATTCATTACAAATGGTCTTGAACCATTAGCTTTTTGCTTGTCTCTTCAGAGATTATTTCATTTTCTTTTTGGCACCTTCTCTCTTCTCTCTTATGCTCTCCTACCCTGCCCCATGCCTTCCAGCCCCACCTCATTCAAGCTGCAGAGTCTATGAATTACCAACCTTCCTTATTTGGCACTGTGATCAGGCCACCTGTCCACCAGGTCTTAGTATTGATCACAACTGTTTTGGTACATGAGGAAGAATTTTCCTTCCAGCCTGCATTTCTGTCACTTTTTCAAGCACACAGTATCTTTACAGGACAGCCTCACCTATCTGATTGACACAGCACTATATGGTGTGGCGGAAGCTTGAATTAGAATTACAATTAAAATAGTAAGCATTAGAATTATGAACTTCAATATTGTTTTTTCCCTTATTATGTGACCTTAAATTGAATTACTTTTCTGAAACTCCATTTTTATATTTTCCAAAATGCTAATTTATATTTTCCAATGCTAGTATCTAGTTCAAAGGACAGATATTAAAATGATAGGAGATAAGTACCACAGAGAGCCTTACAGATTAGAGGGAGTACAATTTAGGAATTTTACCCTTCAATTAATGTAAAATCATGTTAAAAATACAGTCTATGCTCATTTTATTTACACAGCAGTATAGTCATGATTATTCTACCTATGGATTTATGTTTGAGTATTTATGGATCCATAAATGTCCTTCATCAAATAATCAATGCTTTACAAGTAGTGTATATACCTGTATGTTCATTGCAGCACTGTTCATAATAGCCAGAATCTGGAAACAATCTGAGTATCCAAGAACAGACGACTGGTTAAAAAAACTTTGCTACATCTACACAATGGAATACTATGCAACTGTTAGAAAGAGGAAGTCATGAAATTTGCTTATAAGTGGATGGTCATGGAGAGTATCATGCTAAGTGAAATGAGTCAGCAAAAGAAAAAGACATAAAATGACTGCATCATTGTGGAATATAAAATATCATAATATGAGACTAATAGCCAAGGACAGTAGAGACAAGGGCCAGGAACATTGCTCCAAGTTGGAATCCTGCCTTGTGAGCTGGGAAAGGCAGCTGGGATAGAGAAGGGATCACTAAGTCAAGGATCCCTCGGGATGAAAGATGTGTGCTGAAAGTAGATAAAGGACCAAACATGATTGCCTCTCACTATCTGTATTGCAAACCACAATACCCATAAGTAGAGAGAGGGAGAGAGTAAGAGGGAAATTGTCTGCCACAGTGGCTCGGGGAAGGATGGGACAGGAGGAAGGAGGGATTCTGGGGACATTGGTGGTGGAAAATGTAAACTGGTGGAGGGACAGGTATTTATCATTGTATAACTGAAACTCAAACATGAAAGTTTTGCAAAAAAAAAAAAAAAAACAAAAAAGCTTTAACTGTGACCAATCATAAAATTTGAAAAAAAAAACACATTACTTTCAAATTACATAATTAAAATGGTTAATTTTGATTACTACTAAAAAAAAAGAGTAGTGCATATTCTAATCTTAGTATTTGTAAACCTAACTGCTTTACCATGAAATCTGTAAAGCCACAATTTACTATTCAGGGCTGATTATCATTGAAAATTATCTTTCAAATGATTAGCTGCACTCTTTTCTTATCCACATTTGATGAAATTCAATGCCATAATGCCATAGTCTAAAATCTCCCTCAGTTAAAGATGAATTCCAAACTTGAAACTACCATGCACAAGTCCTGTATTACAGGTTTTGAAATCTAGAAATGTATTTCAAGGTAGTGAGAGAGTTTTCATATTTTATAACATATATAATAAAAATTTATTCAAGAATAGTCATAATCCACGACAGGAAATATGAATAAAGAATAAAAATGAGGGGGCAGGGAGATAATACAGGGTTTTAAGATACTTGCCTCGCATGCAGCTAATACTAGTTCAATCCCTGTTATCATATATTGTCTCTTGAGCACTGCCAGGAAATACACCTGATCAGAGAGTTAAGAGTAAGCCCAGAACATTCCTGGGTGTACCCAACATCCTCCCGACAAATTGAACCATTTAAGTTTGAGTTAGACCAAAACATAGTTGGCAAGCTATTGATGCCAACTGAGCATGTGCCCTGAGCACCTGAGCATGGCAAGTGGTATACTCAGCTACATACGGACATGTCATGTTCACCTCCATAAAGAAAGGAAATGAAGCAGGCCCACAGAGGAAAAAAATGAAATTTAAATTCAACAATCCCTGCTTGACTAGCTCTTCACATACGTTGCATATTGTGGCACCACTCAGAAGTTGACTGACTCACAACCTAATCTGCATCACCAATCTTAGAGAGAATATCCTGCCCATTGTCAGTGCAGCAGCCTGCTCATGCCCCCCCAACAGACAGCACAATTCAAATACATCTTGTGTCCTTATTTTCTGGGCTGCAGCATGAAGCACTTAAGGTCCTAAGACCTCATTTTTGTTTCAGCTGGAACTTTTGGTTCCTTGTTTAATGTTATCAGTTCCAAATGAATTTCATAACTGAAATTACTTGTGCTTTTATTAAAAATATTTTAAAATATCCTTCAATACACTCTTCTCTGGTTGGGCATATCCAGACTTTGGCTGAGAAAACATCGGTTATGTGTTCCAAATAGAGAGACCTGAGCTCCAGATCCCCAGCTCCAGATATCAGAGCTCCACGAGGAGTGATCCCTGAGCAGAGTCAGGAGGCAGCCCTGAGCACAGTCAGGTGTGATGCAAAAACAAAGAAAAACAAAACAAAACAAAACAAAACAAAACAAAACAGAGAAGTGTTTTAAGTAGAGACCTCACAATAAAATAATAAAGTTAAAACAAGAGGCCAATTTGAACTTTGCTTCTTCTGAGGACAGTGTAGAGTGTATTCCTGGATGAACTGATTTACTGATGAGTTTGCTTCTAGCTACAAATATCTTTATTTTCCCAGGGAACAATCCAACCTTCTGAGACAGAGTTAGCATGTAAGGACTATTGCTTCTGTAGGGCAGAATGCAGAGACAGGAAATGCAATTAATATGACGAATATAGGACTGTCATGACAGTCTATCTCATTTGCTGGTCAAAGCAGTTACTACCCTCAAGGAGTTTTCTTTTGAGTAAAAAAGGATGTTGAGAAGCCACATTTTCTCAGGGGCTATTCCAGGATTTGTGCTCGGGAACAACCCCTGGTGATGCTCTAGGGACTGAACTATGGTGGCAGGATGCAAGGCAAAATCTTTAATCCCTAGACTATCTCTTCAAGGTGCAACCACAATTGTCACTCTTGTCTTAAGGGAGAAACAGGAGGGTGGAGTATTTTACTTATTCTTGTCTAAATTCTTATTAGAAGACTACTGAGAAGTTCTGACTCAGCTGTTTTTAAATTACGCAATCATTTTAAAAGTTTTAAATGTGACCTCAACTCTGCACAACACAAATTCATAATCATCCTTCTGTTTGAAAAGCCTAAGTTTTCAGAGTAAACAATGTGATCATAATGAGATTTTCTCATATATATGTATATACATCTATGTATATATATATATATACTCAGAATAATTTTCAGGAGCAGTTTATTGTTTTGAAGAGACAATAAAATATGAGGCTATCATATTAGCAACGAGTTCCTTTTCTCCTTCTGGCAGGTAAACGTACAGCAAAATACTTCCTAAGTGGCAAAATGTACAGGAGCTTCTCTCTGTGCTGTGTAGAGTATCTAGTTGTAAAATTGGCATTCTTCGAACAGAAGTTTCCACAACATGTAATGAAAGAGGCTAAAAATAATGTTTTGTGAATAGAATGGTACTGACCAGCTTAATATAGGGCAAAGTGTCTTCTACCCCCTCTCTTGGGTCTCTCTAAAATATCACATCTCAATAGGATTTGGTGAAGGAGGGTTGCACAAGGTAGGGTGGTATAAACTAAATAAGCAAATGAGACTCTAAAGGAATTCTCTTGCCATGAGAACTATTCCATAATTATTATTTTCACCATCAATGTCCCAATGATTCCTACATTTGCATGATCATACACAAATGGTTCTAGTACAGCACTGTCATTATGATGCTTACCTCATTATAACATATACACATGGAATATGGCAATTATGGCATGTGTTTTATATAATACCTTTTGTTCTGAAGTACTAATGTTTTTATATTTTAATTAAACTGAGATTCAGAGGGGTTAAATGATTTGGCCCAGGTGAACAAGTAACAGAACCAAGTTTCAAACTCAAAACTTGATAACATCATAGACCAAGTTCCTTTCACACCATGTCAGAGGCTTTCAGTTGGAATTATGTCACTTATTCTTAGGTGGCAGAAGAACTGTGCTGAGGGTGTCTGACAATTTCCTCTTGTTCATATTCCTGCTTCCTTCCTATTCCTCTTTATTGTCATCATCACTATTTCCCCCCATTTTCAGAACAAAACAAGAACAGCACTTAAAGTAGAAGATGAGAGCAAACGTGGGGTTTCCTACTAACTGAAATATGGGGAAGTGTTCATCTGCCATGGCTACTAGGATTCCCACTGTTTGAGAGTTAGTTCCTTGAGATATACTTTGTCTCTAAAAGTTTTCTTTGAACAGAGCAGTTTACCATGCTGTCTACAACTTTTCTCAATATATATGTACCCTCTTAATCACAAAAGAAGAATTCCTTTTTTTATTTTTTATTTTTTGGCAATACCCAGAAATGCTCAGGGGTAACTTCTGGCTCTTCACTCAAGAATTTCTCCTGGCAGTGGTTGGGGAACCATATGGGATTCCAGGGATTTAACCCGGGTCAGCCATGTGCAAGGCAATCACCCTATCCACTGTACTATCTCTCCGGCCTATAAAACAAGGATTCTTATTTTTTTAAAAAAAGACAGCATGAAACATCCAAACACGTTCTTAATAGCGAAAGCAGACCAAGTTTTGGAAAAGGGTGCTTGAAGCCAGGAAAGGTCATAGTACTCTGTGAAAAGTAATTATAAAGCACAGAAGCCTTTATTCAGTACTGCATGAATACAGGGGCAAATGCGGCATGGATTAGATTTTTTCTTATTTCAGTTTAGCTGATAGAAAGTCTTCTCAGGCTCCCCCAAACCAGGTTATGAATTCCTACTATTCATATTTGAATGTACTTGTATTTCCCTTGACCAAAAGTACATCTTACTTTGCTATCAATCCGTCTAATTCTTTCACCAGAACATATACTGGGAAGAGTATAATTCCCTTAACATGTTGAATAGGTAACAGGCCACCCTTCAGTAGATTATCAGGAACTGTAAGGGCTATATATACATATGTGCATATATATATATGTATAATGTAGAGAGTTAATACACTTAAGAAATAGTTTTGAGAAAATAAAACTTCTTATGGACTTTTCTTTTGTGAGAGATTATCAAAAACATACTTCATAATCTTACTCCTGACTCAAAAAAGGTACATAGATTATAAAAGGTGATCAAACTATAGTTCAAAGTATGGGAGAAACCTAAAAAAATAAGAAAAGGCAAAAATGGAAGTTCCAAGTAAGAGAACCATACACTAGTAGATTTCAGTATTTGCCAGGTAAGAAGTTACTTGATGGTGATTATTTATTATAAATAATTCATGCAAAAGAAAATTTAAAAGGCAAATGACAAAGGCCCCTTATACAAAATATAGTTTTGAGAACTGACAGATAATTATCTTGCTTGAAGTATATTAAATTAAATAATAAAATCTCTGTCTTGACCAGCGAAATCCTGATATGACATAAAACCCTGCTGGATAGATTCTTACACATGACTTCATAATGTCACTATACTTAGTAGTCACTGGGTAAATCATCATGGCCATCAACAAATGGAAACAGATTTGCCTAAAGGAAAGGTCACCAGTGAATAATGGTATGGATCAAGCCCTGTAGCCTGTTGTAACTCGAAACTATGGACAGCCTGAACTTGAGTCACTGGCATAGAAATTCCTGGCAATTTACCACTCACTGTAACAGAGTATAGTAGAAAGTACCCATCAGTCTATACACTCCAATATTGGGGGTGGAGGATGGTTGCCAGCTGACATAAAGGCCTTGATGTGACATGGGTTTTGCTCTAAGGGGTCTGCCCACACTGCTCAGCGTGTAGACTAATAGATAGCCCCGTGCTTGCTTCTTTCTGAACTGTTAACTTGACTTTGGAGGTGTTGCAAACCTGCTTATAAGATTTCTATTTTACGTTCTTAGATAAACTTGCGGACTGGAGTGACAGCATAATGGGTAGGGCATTTACTGGGTTCAATTCCTCCATCCCTCTTGGAGAGTACGGCAAGCTACCAAGAGTATACCACCCGCAAGGCAAAGCCTGGCAAAGTACCCGTGGCATATTGGATATGTCAAAAAAGGTAACAAGTCTCACAATGGAGACATTTACTGGTGCCTTGCTCGAGCAAATTGATGAACAACAGGACAACAGTGCTATAACGACATAAACCTGCAGTTTCAATATGCTATGAACGCTTGAAATCACCATTTTTCTTTGGTCAAAAAAAATGGTTGACTATTGGCAAATTCAACATATTTTTTTACCTGTTAAATGGTCACATACATCTGGTACTAAAGTTGAGTGTGGGAAGAAAGAAAACAAGAATTCAGAGGTGAACACTAAATGCCTTCATCTTTTTTTCCAAGGAGGCCCTATAGGGTTAAAAGAGAATGCAAATTCCTTTTAGCTGCAATTAGTGTTTGTGGAATATCTAATCACACAGTGCTGTGAAGTGTACACAATACACAGAAGAGACCAATACTACCCTTGAGGAATTCATCATCTGTATGTGAGAATTTTAACTAAATATAGAACAAAAACAGTGCTTCCATTCCTACGCGGAGGAGAAAACGGACTATATTACACAGCGTAGCTGATCTTCCACAACTACACTGATGCCGGGACCCAACATATCCAGAAATATCATTTTCTAAACTTGCTTTTGTATAAACCCACCCTCTCCAAAACACATGTGTGCCCATAACACGCAGAAATAATGTGAGTTTTTTGTTTAAAACGTATTAATTTCAAGCTGGCACTAAGAAAGCATCATGCTCGGCCCCTTGGAAATGTGGACTCCTATGAGCACGAGGATGGAGGCCAGGAAGCCAGTCCTTTCTGCTTCTCTTATCTGCCTGGTTTATTCTGCCACAGGTTATTGGCACTTGCTATATTGTCTTTACATGTTCCTTTATTTATTTTTGGTTTGGGTGCTATACTTGGCTATGACCAGGACTTACTCTCAGTTCTGTGCTTAGGGATCACTCCTGGCAGGCTTAGGGAACAAAATGTGGTGCCAGGGATTGTACCCAGATCAGCTGTATACAGCTACTCACTGTACTACCTCTCCACTCTCTCCCAAGTGCCTTCCTTTTTAATTAGATTACTTATTTTACATTGACTGAGGTTCTGTGATTTACAGTCACTGTCACTGTCATCCCGTTGCTCATTGATTTGTTCGAGTGGGCACCAGTAACGTCGTCTCTCATTGTGAGACTTATTGTTATTGTTTTTGGCATATCCAATATGCCACGGGTAGCTTGCCAGGCTCTGCCTTGTGGGCGGGATACTCTCAGTAGCTTGCCGGGCTCTCCGAGAGGGGCTAAGGAATCGAACAGGGGTCGGCCACATGAAAGGCGAATGCCCTACTGCTGTGCTATCACTCCAGCCCGTGATTTACAGTACTGTAAATAATGGCTTCCCATGTGCATAATTTCAACACCACACCCATCATCAGCATACCCACCTCCTTTCCACATGGTCCCCAATGACCCTCCCTTTCAACCCACACTTCCTCCATCCCCCTACCACCTTGTTGCTACCTTGCTTTGTATCTTTAAGTCCCACATATGAGAAGGATCACTCTGTATCTAGCCTTTTTATTTCACTCAGCATGATATCCTCTGGTTCTAGTCATGTCACAAGCAAATTGCATAATTTTCTTCTTAGATCTGCACAGTATTCCACTATATGTAAATGCCACAACTTCTTGATCCACTCATCAATTGTTGGGATTTGGGTTGTTTCCATATCGTGGCTACTATACTAAGCACTAATTAGGATATAGGTGGCTTGCAACGTTTTTGTGACTAAGCAGAGTTTCCCAAACTTATCTTCCCTGCTTCCTATTTTCAGAAAAGAAATTTACCTAACACCTCCTCTGGAAACCTTTGCTAGGTGAACAAACATAAAGTGTGCCCTGACCATTAAGGCAGAGAGGTCACTATCACCCTTAGGGGAGCACTGAGTAAAAACCTCAGCAAACCTCCCCCAAATCTTTCTTCTTCCTTTGTAGCCATGTCTAAAGATACTCTTTTTTAGGGGGTTACTCTCTGCTCTCTGGATACTGTTTTATTTTCTTTATAACACTTTACTCTGTTATCTTATCCATAATTTATTAGTCATTTTTTCTCTTTCTCTTCACAGTATTACAAAGTCCAAATCATAAGTGATTTTTTCTCATTTAAGTTCTCATTTGCAAATAGCAAATGCTCCTAAACAGTATTTATTTTTATACATAACAGGCATCCACTAAATAAGTTGCATTTTTCTATGGTTGGGGAGAGGTGTTGCACCACTACATCTAGTTATGCTCAGGGATAATTCCTGGCAGTACTTAGGATACCACATAGGGCCCTAGGGATCAAACCTGGGCAGGAAACATACAAGGCCTTACCCACTGTAATCCTCTCTCTCTGACTATACTAAGTTTTTGATGAATAAATTAATAAGATAGCATATTTACAAACCACTTAAAGTATATGTGCTGCCACATCGAGTACTATAATACACTTCTAAATAATAAAAATTAAATATCTGCATTGGTCTTTGGGGTTTGGAGTACAGGGTTGTGTGGGTGGAGAGGGTGTGACTCCCAAGTGGTATTCAGAGGGTCTATTCCACTGTGCCATATCTAGTAATATTTGGCCAATTTGGGCCAGGGACCCAAATGCTAGGGCCTAGAAAGCGGTGCTGCTAGAGCCCCGTAGTGCTGGAGACCACCAGAGCCACCTCACAGTATTCACGGAGCTTCTGAGCTACATGGGTGATACCTAAGAGGAATTGTGGTGCTGGGGATTGACCCGGGCCAGACTCATGCTATCTCCAGGCACCTCTACACTGATCTTGACATTTCTGTGTGTTGCAACCAACTTAGCTGACACACACGAATGTATCCAAACATACAAATGAACCAATGGATGGAATTCAAAACTTCAGCCAGTGCCATACATCAGAAGTAAAACGTTCATTCAACTGTGATTACTAAATGGTTTGTCTCCAGTAATTGTACTGCTTTCTAAAGGTCAACTAGTTTTTAAGAGTTAATTCTGCTATGATGCCAAAAACTTAAAAAATTTAAAGCAAAAGTTGATATATATTAAAATACTGACAGAAAATATCTCATAAAAAAATCCCAAAGAAAGCATAGTAATTTTATTGCAATTGTGCCTACTAAAAATATATTATAATTAAGACACAAAGCACTCTGAAAACTGGATGCAACTACAACTTTTTCATAAAGCTAATATTCGCTTACGGTTAAATTTTCAAAGTCAAATTAATTATAGAGTTGGACTTTGACACCTTGCAAGTATTTCTAGCATGAAAATAACTTTTGTTGAATTAATCTGAAGCTTATGTGAGACTACAAAGCCTTCTCAATATACTTACTTAAGTCTTTAGAATTTGAGTCAGAAATAATGGTCCCCTAAGTCTTGACTTTGCTTTTTACATCCCAGTTGGTTCAGGTTAGAGAGTGGATACTGCATGCAAATCATACATTTTGGTGATTTCATCGAGTATAGCTACAACTAGAAATTAACAAAACAAGTTCCAAGCACTGACTGTTAGAGATATTTCTACACATCTAACGAGATATGCGATGCAAACTAAATAGGAGAACATTTGCAATTTAAAATATAATTTTCCATAATGAAAATGTAAAGCAGTAGTTCTGTTTTATTCAGCATGGCAGGTTAAGAATCCCTGTGAAGCTACATTGAAGCAAAGAGTAGATTAATAATTTAATTTGGTTTAGAACTATGCAATGGGGCACCACAACCTTTTATTCTCTAACCAGCTGCTGACCCTAATATGGATGAACCAATTAGACATCTCTATTTAATTGTTGGGTGACCCATCTAAAACTCGCTAGGAATTTTCATCTTAAACAACACTCAATGGTCTGAAAGAATCCTAGTTATCCCCCTGGTGGATGTGGTTGATTTGATAGAAGCACACAAAGGAGTTCACCAAAGGGGGGGGGGGCTGCAAGATCATTTTAGACTGTGTTCTGTAAAAGAACATCTTAATATAATGAGCTTTTTTCAGTCTCCCTTGGCGAAACATCAGCCCTCTAAGATAACCCCACACAAAGCAAATACCATTCGTCTGAAGTTACATTTGCTCCTTGTTATCACAACTTATGCCACTTAATTCATTATTCAACGAATTCACTTTCTTGTTTATTAGATGCAAGGTAGCCGCTTATCCCTAAAGGCCATGTATGCAAAAGACTGCTTGTAATCCTGTCACTTCAAACCTCTCTAGGCTTTTACATTGCTTCAGGAATTAGAAGGAAAGAAGCAAACAATTTAGATTTATTCCTGATGATATTAAATCTGTACATGATGAAAGAAATAAGAAAGAAATGCTAAGCTGAAATTTTTTTGATTGGGAGAATGCCTTCAGATGCTATCTTTACCTGTAAAAGTTAGAATGTGCTATGTACATTCATTTGATTTCCATAATAAACACAGGGAATTATTCTTCCTGCATTAAAGAGGAATAAATTAAATGCATTTCCTTTATCCCACAGGTTGTTTACAAAAAAAGGTATGATATCTCATCAACTGCATTTCAAAGATGCAGGCCAACGTGACAATTTAAGTCTGAAAACAGATATTAAACACATATTAAAAATTGATATCTGATGTGTTAATGCTTTGGGGCACCATTTTTAATATTTTATGCTGAAATAATAAATGCATAAAATGTTTTTTAATTTATCCATTATAAGTATTTCAGAATTCTTTCTGGTGTCAACAATAAGATTTTACAAATATATTTTAGAATAATATAACATAATGTAACTATTTGAACTTTTCACACGACATATAGCATAATGGTCAGAGATATTTCAACTTGATTGGGTAATATTATGCTATTAAAATCATTAAAATGTAAATGAACTGCTGAATCAAACAACTTTCACTGCACTCTTAGCACAATTAATATTGTATAAAATTATCAGCATAATTATACACAGTATGTTTACACAAAACATCCAGGAAAAAGCTACAGATCAGAGGCTGAGTATAAAACATTTTAAACTGTACTAGAGTCTTCTAAATATGGATATATGAGTAGCTGCTTTAGTATTGTTACTTCCTGTAACTACTGACAATCCCAAATTTCAGGCTTAACTGTATTAAATGCTAAATACTATATTTAAAAATAAAAATCATATACAGGAAATGTTTTAAATGTATGTATTATTCACAAAATGAAGAGGCATTAATTTTTTTCAATTAACTTATATTACGAGCAAAGTATTTGAGATTCAGCATTAGTTCATTAACAAAAGCTTTAGAGAACATTTTAATGCAGCATAACATATACAGATATGCCTAGGACAAAAGACTTGACATCTTGAGAAAATAGTAACCATTTAGAGGGAACATCAATTTTTGACTAGAGTTGTGACTAATAAAACAATGTGTACAGAATTAAGTGCAACTATTCTAAGGAAGGATATACATTTGAAAACTTACATTGCTAGTAACTGTGGGTATTGTAATTGTTGCCATTCTTTCAAAGCATCACTCATGTTAATACAGTGATGAACAAATTGATTCACCTAAACAATTAACCTTTACTATAGCATAACTACCTTAGGTACAGATTAATGTTTTCTATTCAGAGTAAGACACAAACCTACCAGAGAAATCACACTCATTAAAAAGGCTGAAAAAAATCAATTGTTTCCTGCCGGTATGAGGAACTAAAACTAACAATTAAGTTGTGTCGTATTTTTAAAAGCTCATATTGTTCTATTGGTGTCAATGGAATAAAAAACTGCAAAATAGGGCAAAATGAAATTAACAAAGAGTGCTAATAAAAACACAACTTTTCTGTTGATATCTTAGACATATAACTTTATTCATTTATTGTACAACTCTTGGTTTTTTACATGTGGGAGATTTAAAAAGTCACCCAGTGATTTTTATAGTGCAACCGTATGCTAGATAAAGATATTTAAGCTGTCAGTATAAACTGCTTCTGTTTTCATTTTGCATTTAATTTCAATGCCAGACTCAAGGCATAAATTTTTCATCACCTGCAATGCTATGAATAAAAGATTAAAAAAAGAACTGAGAAGAAATTCTAACACATGCAGCGCATGCACTGCATTGTGCAGACGCAGTGTTCATAACTAGATGTTTAATTTCCATCCTTTCTTTTTACGTCAGGAACATTATTATTTGAGTTAATACATCATGGAGTTAATTTTCAGTAATTCAGCTGGGTGAAACTCAGGCTTACATAGTTTTGGCCAAATAAGCCATTCATACATACCACTTCAAATCTGAAGTATATGCCCTCAGATTTACATGCTACTTTGTTCGCACTGCAGGGTTCTATTACTCTCATATTTCTTGAAAGGGAATATTTCAACATCATATAGTTTTGTTTCATTCCATGAAATAGCAGGCACATTAACCTTGCCTCAAAGTTCAAAAAACTAAGAATTACACAAATGATGCCACCTAATATCAGTTCCTCATTAAGTCTTGCTTCATGTTCTCAGCTGAGAGATACGATAATAAATCCCAATGAGTACAACGTGGATGCATTTCTCAGTGTGTCGGACTGTTTTCTTCAGTACAGTGTATCTTCACTCTCACTTTATTAATGCGCACAGGACTTACAGAGCAGAACAATTCTAATTCTTAACAATAACCTCCTAGTGAGCAAGAGATACACAAGAGCTCTTTCGACTCACCTTAACGTGCCTTAGGTTACTAGCCTTGTTATTCTTAAACTGTATCACTGTATCACTGTCATCCTGTTGTTTGTCTATTTATTTGAGTGGGCACCAGTAATGTCTCAAATATAGTTTATTTTTAAACTATGCTTTTTATTTGTTTGTTTGTTTCCTGTTTCCTTTTGGACCATACCCAATGATGCTCAGAGGTTACTGCTGACTCTGCACTCAGAAATAGTCCTGGCTGGCTCTGAGGTCCATATAGGATGCCAGGGATCAAAACCAGGTCACCACGTGTAAGGCAAGCCTCCTACCCGCTGTACATTCACTCCAGTCCCATACACTTTCTGAGGACAGTCTAGGGGTAGCTTTGGGGAAAAAATCCAAAACATTTTCTGATATATTATTATCAATGTGAAGTGGCTTAGCAGATAGTACTAATGAGACCTAGGCCATTGGTTCAACTCCAACTTCATTTTGTGATTACAGATGGATACCTCATTTTAAATAGCAAATGAAGGAATAGAAACATAATCAGCACAAATCCATCCCTATATTTTGGCTCTAGGCGGCACTGATATCATCTTATGCTAGCAATACAAAAATTAGTATTTTCATATAAAATCTTTTTTTGGCTATTGTTTTTGACTGTAAAACAAGCATATTTTATCTTCAAAACATATAGTAGCTTTTAATTAGCCAGATTTCATAACATCTCTATGATGCTGGCAAGTTTAATTAAGCTTACTTTACAGATGACAAAGCTCAGAAGTGAGGGGCTAAGTCTCTTGTCAGAGGTCACATGAAATGTGACGGGCACTTCTCAGAATAGAATTCTTGTCTTCTATATCTCATTCCATCGCGGTGCCCATGAGACTGCTGCCTCTATGGAAACAGCCTGAAGTCACAGTAATATGTCACTATATTATCACATTATTTTTCATTATGCTAGAAGACACAAGCTTAGTGAAAAGGCAGAGTGAGTAAGGATTATAGATGTACATCCCTTTAAGCAGCATAAACGTATGGAAATTTAGATCTTTTGAAGAGATAAATTAGGGGATGTTATATATCATTTAGTCTATGTTACCTCATGCTGTTATTAATCACGCTTTTTACATGCCCTAACTTCCAAACAATACAGCATGCACAGGAAGTAAACCATGTCTTTTATCACTTTGAATCTATAGTATTTTATTAATAAATATTCATGGTAATAGCATTTGATTGGAGGAAAATGGAATATAAGGCTTTATGCCCTATGGGAATGAAAAACCTAGGGATGAGGAAAGCATAATAGTAGGCAGGAGTAAGTTTCTATCGAGAAACAATTCTTGTTTCGTGTTATGTAAATGTTTTATTAGAATATATAACAGGACACCATGAACTAAGAGGACCTAAAGAGATTATATGCACTGAAGGAAGAATTTCACAGAGTAAGACTCAAACAGTAAGGTAGAAGAGGCAATTGGTGTAGCTATAGAAAGTGGAGATGTGGCTGTTTAACACAATAGCACCTGTCAACCGGGAAATGGTGTTGTCCAGTATTAGAGAAGAAACATAATGGCAAGGTGAGAGAAGATAAGTAAGCATTTTTCATTTTGTAAATGATTTGTCATATTTTTAAGCTGTGTGCTTTTCTTGTGCCTACATCAATCGTATTCATAATAAAATTGATCGAGCTAAAATGTTTCAGAAATGTGACAATTTTATGTCCATAACGATTGTTATTTTTGGTTAATTGGATTGAATTTAATTCTCTTAGTAAATGATCAAGTGAAAAACTATTGGGATTGCTTTGTTAAAGAGAAGAGCTGTTTTGGAAACAGAGCTTAACTCTTTGTGATCCAGAAAGGAAAATGGCAGAATCAGCAGCAAATTCAGGTATGATGTGGAAACTTCCCAGAAAGAAGCCAACCCAAGTTTTCACATTTCAGTTCAGTCATTTCCTCCCTTTTCATGTATCTTCACCTTAAATCCCTGGGTATTTGGATGTTTCAAAGGTAATTTTCTGAAATCGAGGAAAATTAGGCCTTATCGCCCTTATAATGGTGAAGGATAACCGTTTTTATTTTTATATATAAGAATATTCTCTATAGAATTATTAGAAATATAAAATTTGTTGTTTAACTTTGACAAAATTATAAGCAATTAAAATTATGAGGCCGGAGTTACAGTATAGGTGGTAGGTGCTTGCCTTACATGTGGCTGACCTGGGTTTAATCTCTGGTGCCCTACTAGGAGTGATTCCTGAGCAGAGCTAGATGTGGCCCAAATACCAAAACACAAAACCAAAATAAAACATTAAACACTGAGGATTTGTGCTCAAAGATTACTCCGGTGGTGTTTGAGGAACCAAAGAAGATGTTGGGGATCCAACCTATACCAGCCTCGTACAAGGCAAATGCTGTACTACTGTACACTGTACTACTGCTATAACCCCCAATGCTGTTATTCTAGGTGAAATACAGAAACTATTTTCAAGCTACACAGATTTATAGTATAATTACATGGCCAATATAGTTCTATTTTCATCTTTTAATTTTTAAAATAAAATAATGAGTCAGTACTTCATATGGGCTGGAGTGATAGCACAGTGGATGGGCGTTTGCCTTGCATGTGGCCGACAGGGCTTGATTCCTCTGTCCTCTCAGAGAGCCCGGCAAGCTATTGAGAGTATCCTGTCCACACAGCAGAGCCTGGCAAGCTACCCATGGCGTATTTGATATGCCCAAAACAGTAACAATAAGTCTCACTTGGAGATATTACTGGTGCCCGCTTGAGCAAATCGATGAACAACTGGACAGCAGTGCTACAGTGCTATCATTTAAGCATAGATGCTATTTTGCCTTCTTAAATATATAAGAAAATATACCAAAAAAATCACTATTTCAGAAATGTCTTATTTCCCCCAGATTACTGTTTATTAATCTAGGAAGCTTCCAGAATCAATTAATCTAATAAAAGCTATGCAGATTTCAAAAGTACATGCTTGTTTGAAGATACATGTTGCATGGTTCTTGGCAGAGGGTTTTTCTTAGCACATCGAGGAAGATCCCATTTCCAAAAAAGTGGATATAAGCCACTACTCTGGGTCATCAGCTTGCAAAGTCTTATAAGAAATTAGCATTTATATTTATGAATTAAAGTTATATGTGTGTATACATATTCAGCTTAATTATTTTATGCATGAGTAGGATGCTCAAGTGAAAAATTGCTGTATCATGGTTCTAATAAGGGAAAAGGAAAGACACAATTGAAACAAAAAATCTATATACTAATTATCTATATATGTATAGAGAGAGATTGAGAAGAGTGGTTAAAGAAGTAGAAATTTTCTTGAACACCTTTGTTTTCCTTTATATTTGAGGTAACAATGAAGCCTCTCTCTAAGAGATATTAGGCGTGAATCCTAGGGAACACTTCGCTAGATTCTTATAATCTCTTTACTGTGTCCATTTATGTCATGTAAAATAACCTATTTTTGGAGGAGGGACCGCACTGCTCTAGGCTTACTTCTGACTTTGCACTCCAGGATCACTCTCTGTGGATTCAGAATACCATATGGGATGTCAAGTTTCAAATCTATGTTGGCCTCATGCAAGGCCCTATCTGCTGTATTATTGCGCCGGCCCCTAAAATAACTTTTTATCCACTGTTGGACACAGCACTTCAGAAACATACCATGCTCTGCTATCATGTCTTTTAAAAATGAATCCTGTTTTGTGCCAAACTAACCCAATTGCACACAGAGACAGAAGGATGAGAGGATGCAGAATAGCATTCTGTTACAGCCCGCTAGCAAGTCACTAAGCACAGTGATCTTGTCTCAAACCCTTGAAGTACACTTTCTAATCCCAATTACTCCAAATGGCTTAAATGTAAGAGAGGTTGCCTTTTTAAAAATGCAAATGTTTTTCAACATGCTTAAAATAATAATAAAATGACAAATTTTCATTCCAATCAGAGGTTTCTGAAGGGAACTGCTCTAAAAGGGCCATAGGAAATGTATAGTATAATAAGGGATCTGAGAGACTCATGATCAGTGAAGTTGGTGAAATCAGGAAGGATATATATATATATACATATATATACATCTATGTATCTATGTATGTATCTATGTATCAATCTATGTATCTATGTATGTATGTATGTATGTATGTATGTATGTATCTATCTATCTATCTATCTATCTATCTATCTATCTATCTATCTATCTATCTATCTATCTATCTTCCTCTCGAAGAACCAAGCAAGCTACCGAGAGTATCTCGCCACACGGAAGAGCCTGGCAAGCTCCCCATGGCATATTCGATATGCCAAAACCAGTAACAATAACAGGTCTCATTCCTCTGACCCTGAAAGATCCACCAATCATCGGGAAAGACAAGTAAGGAGAAGGTGCTAAAATCTCAGGGCTGGGACAAATGGAAACATTACTGGCGCCTGCTCGAGTAAATCGATGAACAATGGAATGACAGTGATACAGTGATATATATGTTGAGGGCACACCTGGAAATGCTCAGGGATTGTACCTGACTCTGCACTCAGGAATTATTCCTGGCTGTGCTCAGGGGACCACGTGGAATGCTGGGGAACAAACTCAAGTTGGTCATGTGCAAGGAAAATGCTCTACCTGTTGTGCTATCTCTCTGATCCAGAGGAAGAATATAATATTCTTAGTCCCCTAAGAATTTTTCGATTTGGGGTCATTGGTATGTGCTTCTTTTCTTCTGAATATTCAACACATTATAGAAATCTCTCAAACAAACTTTACTTGAAGGCTGGAAAGAACTTTTCCAAATATGTAATGAGTTGGTAAGTAAGCAACATAGCATTCAAAGAGTTAATTAAAAATTCTAGTGTCAGAAATACATGATGCAATAGAAACATGTGTGTGATATTAAAAATAAAAGCTTTTCTATCCTTTAAAAATCAGCACATATTTCAAAAGGCATAGATAAGCACAGGGTCAGCATAATTTTTCAGTTATACTCTTGAGAAAACATTTATTTAATATGATCTTGTAGACAATTGGTTCTATTTGAATCTCACAAAGAAAGCTTTTAATTCAAAAGGAGAAGGGCAGGGCATGGGCAGAAAATTGTAAATGGTTTATGAGGGAATTTTTATGAACAAAATTGAGAACCAAGATACCTTCTGTTTCTAATCACGTTTCTATAAAGTTGAATTTTTTTTCCTACCTGAAAGTGTGGAGTGAAATCTTATACTTTGTACTATGGCAACGTTTGCCATTATAATAATGCAATCACATCTGGCTCCTTAGAGAACAGAGCTATGATCAAAAAATTAACAAGGGCATTTTTACTTAGGCTCTGCTAAGGTTTTTCCCAACTTTATAATACAGCAAATTTTACATAACATAGCCTATATGTAAAGAAATAAAATAGAGATGTAGTAGATAATGACAGTTCATTGACAAATACCAGTGTTTTCCAATCAGTAATCTGAGATATTGGATTTACATCACTGAAAAGTGATTGCAACTGAGCTACAGCAATATCAAAAATTTGAACAGTGCCAACACTGAGAAGATGACTACTGATATTTCTGGAAGTTCATTTTAACAATACTAATAATGTATTTATAAATGTCTCTAGGTTAGAAATGATACATAATGGTTGTTATTGCTTAACATGCTGTTGCAGTATAAATAGGTCATATAGTCCTTTGTGGTATAATCTCTCACTACTCAACTGGTAGCTCCATGCTTATCTGTGTAATTTGGTTCAATGGATATAATTTGAGTAAATGTTGAATTGCTAATATAAACTCACTTGTCCCTTTCTGTAAAGTATGCAGATTTACTCTTTCTATTTGGTGGAATACCCAAAATAACTAAAATTTTGTTTGGTAGTTAAATGATTTTCACTTGGAGAATACGTAAACATCTTTTGTTTGTTTCTTGGCCACATCAGAGATCTCAGTAAGATCTCAGGACTTACTCCTGCCTCTCCGTGCAGAGATCACTGCTGGCAGGACGCAGGGCACTATATGAAGTCTTAGGGGTAGAACCCAGGTCCTCCATGTGCAAAGCAAATGCCCACCCACTGTATGATATCTCCAGTCCCTATGTGCACATTTATTTTTAGAGAATTCCTACAGGTATAGAATTATAACATGAAGTTTCTTCTATGTCAGCTTATTTAAACGATTAAGAACAACTTTTATCTAAAACATGTATGCTTGGCTCTACTATTTCCTCACAATAATTTTGTTACATCCTAAATTCAAAAAGCATACTTTTATTGAAACAAGCACCTCAGTTAATTTTTGTAAGTATTAGTAAGGTAAATTATGTAATTTCCTTTGTAAGAATGCAAAGCCACTCATTGAATACATAGCATATTTTGTAACATTATTATTAAAAAATCACTAAAGTTTCAAAACAGTCTAAAGTGTTTTTCCATGTGCTCTTTATTAATTTCTAGTAGTATTTCCATCTATGATATATTTGCATACTGCTGACTCAATGTATTACATTACTGAAAAAGAATTTTTAAGTTTCTATATCATAAAATATTTCTATTATGTCATAAGCATACTTTCAGGTAATGTGTTTATTTAAATGTCCCCTAAAACTATATGAAAGATTAAATTAAGGAAAAGTTTTATATCAGTTTCATTTTCAATAGTTTTCTGGTATCTTTCTTCTATTAGTGATATAACTTACATTATATTTAAAATATATCATATAAATATATTACTGCAAATAATTATTCTAAAGCATTAGCATTACTATTAGTTTTTATTTATATTTGTTCCCTTTAAGTCAATTATATGCTATTAATGGGCCATACAGTTAGATATGATATGCTAATTTGTTCTTGTAACTTATAATTGGTTTAAACAGAAGTTCAGTACAAAGCATTTTGAAGTTTATAAAAATTATTTTGTGTTACATGCCTGTCCATAGATATATAATTCAAAGATTTTCTTTCTTTCATAATATACTATAATATGGTTACAAGTGCATTGAAATTCATCTTGTTAGAATGGTAGTAATATATCCCACCAGGACTACTGTTCCTAGTAGCAATTTAAAATAATTATTGTGAGACTTGATGCTAGACATCAGGTTTGCAATAGAATTACAATGAGGGAAGTGTATTAGAGACAAAACATTGCTGGAAGAAAACTTCATAATGGCGCAATTTGGAACTAAGCCTCAATTTTACAGTAATAGATTCTCTTTATGATGGCACAAAGGAGTGAATGCACTTAGCAAATTTAAATCTATTATTAGTCACACTTTGTGGATTGCAGTGCAAAAAGGAGAAAAGAAATTAGCTTTTTAAGTATCTTCTTATATAAAACAGGTTCTAGTAAGAGCAGCCTTATCTAAAATTCTGCTTGTTATAGTTCAGAAGCACCTTCGTCCATCTTTGCAATAGTAGGGATTTGTCCAGGTTTAAAAGTCCTTCCAAAATAGTTCTGGAGATTTCTAATTCAAATTATAAGTTTCTAAAGTCAGGATATATTTAATATCAGTACATTTCTTATTTACGGAAAAATGGTATGGAACAGAAAGACAATTAATTCAGTCTCTGCTGCAGACTGTGACCCCACTCCTTGAATGAAGATGTGTTTGTAGCTCACATCGGTACTATACCTGCCTTTAATGTGGTTCTACTACAATGAAAGAGCCCAACAGCATTAAGCTGGTGTGATTTGGCTCTCATATGTGTAAAAGGAGTTTCACTGGCAACTTTGCAAAGGATACCACAGTAAGAATTCAGTAGCCATTTTTAGTATAAAGTCAAAACAGTAAAAATTCAAGTTTCCATTTTAAGTGAAGTAAAGTATATTTCACTTTAATTGTGGTTCCCTTTTTTCTACCATCATATTGATTATAATACTTGATAATGGAAAAACTTAGTTATAAACTAATATAACATTTCCATAATGCTATTGACTAGATACATACGGAAGCAACTGTAATTCTTTTTTAAAAAATTAAATTAAGTTCTTATCTCAGGAGTTTCATCTAAATATTTCTGAAAAGAAGTGGAATTGCCTACTTGAATTGGGAAAAGTTAACTATAGGTACAAAAAGTGTTGATAAATCGAAGTGATAAGGAAGCAGGGGCAGAGAATTGTCACCTGTAAAATAAAATTCCATGCAGCCTAAACAGGACAGATAAAATAGTCTAAGGGGATTATTTTTTAAAAATCATTTTTTCTTATGGTATCCATATACACTGCTCCTATTAACACTTCATACTGCTTTCATATGACTTTTTGTTGCTTCTCTAGGTGCCTTTTAAAAATACTTTGGGTAGGTTTTTATCCTGTTGGGTTCAGCTTAGCAGTTCAGGCCAGCTCTGCCACCATGCAATACATATCAAAGATACTAATTTCCCTTCACTACAAAGACATTTTTCTCTTCCATTTTTTCCTCCCATTTCTCAAGTTTTAGTGAGTGATAAGATCTCTGCAGTATGGTTTCTTTTTCCATGGAAAGAATTCTTCCTCATTCAATTATTCTCATTCATTTTCATGGTTTTAGTAAGTATCTATGTACGGATGACTCAAGGCTGTCTCACTGTTAAACTTCAGACCTAGAGAACCAACTACTTTTCATCTATCCCTCAGACACTCCAATTATCTCAAATTTAGTATGTCCCAAACTGAATTTGACTTCCTCTTTCTCCTAATACTAAAAATACTTTTCCAGATGTTCTCCATCTTTGTGAACCTTCCCTGAATCATATAGCTTCCTTTCTCCATGTCTAACCAACTTCCAAGTTAAGATTCCCTTAATCGATATTCAGGCGTTTGCCTTGCACGTGGTCGACCCAGGTTCCATTCCTCCGCCCCTCTTGGAGAGCCTTGCAAGCTACCGAGAGTATCTCACCCGCACAGCAGAGCCTGGCAAGCTACCCGTGGAGTATTCGATATGCCAAAAACCATAACAACAAGTCTCACAAAGGAGATGTTACTGGTGCCCGCTCGAGCAAACCAATGAGCAACGGGATGACAGTGATATTTCACAAACATTTGTCTCTATTTCCCCCACCACTGATCTAATTCAGGACACATCATTTTGTTAGAATACTCCTTTCATTAGTTTTCTGATTGGTTTTTATTAATCCACAAATATGATAAATTAACAAAGGAAGATTCCACAAAATAATTTTTTTAAAAATGAGAAAAGATTGATAAATAAGAATATACAAATTTAAACAGGCATCATCCTAAAAAGAAATCCCAATAAAATGAAGAGATAAATTATAAACTGGGGAAAAAATATCGGCAATATCTGTAGCAAAGTTGCCAATCAAAAAAGAATACATGAATTAGTATCTAAAATAAATGCAGGGTTGGGAGATGGACCAAATGACTAGACTGCATGCTTTGCATGTAGGAGACCTGGGTTTGAGCCGAGACACCCCCAAAACCATCCTGGTCTTCCTGACAGCACTGCTGGGAGCAATTCCTGAACACTGAGCCAGGTAGCCCCTGAGCACTGCACAGTGTGAACAAAAGCAAAATATATGTGAACAAAAACAAAATATATGACTACAAATAAAAGAAATATAGGCAAGAGATATAACCAGTTTACACCAAAATAAAGAGGTTTGAAAAATCTGAAAAGATGCAGTACTTACTAATTTTAAAGGGAATAGAAACTAAAATTGAGAAAAATAAAAAAACTTGGGTATGGGAGGAAAATTAACCCTATCCAAGACTATCACTGAATATGTAAATTAATATATTCCTACAAATGGAAATTTAAAATTATATTTTAAAATTTCAGTGTTTCTTTTTAGTAAAAATTTTAATATTTTTACCTTTAATCAGACTTTTCTATTAGATACACATCTTTTACAAATATAGCTTATCTACATAAAGATAAACATATGCTTACTGAGGCAATATTTTGCATCAAGAATTGGAGATAATGTAAAGCTTAATCAATTGGGATTTTAATAATTTATGAAAATGATATCATGCAATGTTAGGCTATATTTTATTATTTTTAAATTTTTTAAAAATTTTATTGAATCACCATGAGATAGTTACAAGCTTTCATGTTGGGTTACAATCTCACAATGATCAAACACCCATCCCTCCACCAGTGCACATTCCCCACTACCAATATCCTAGGTAAACTTCCCCTTTCCCACCCTCCCCCTGCCTCTATGGCAGACAATATTCCCCATACTCTCTATTTTTGGCCATTATGGCTTGCAACACAGACACTGAGAGGTCATCATGTTTGGTCAATTATCTACTTTCAGCATGCATCTCCCATCCCAACTGGTTCCTCCAGCCATCATTTTTTTTAGTGATCCCTTCTCTATTCAATCTGCCTTCTCCCCTCCCCTCATGAAGCAGTCTTCCAGCTATGGGGCAATCCCCCTGGCCATTGTATCTACCATCCTTGGGTGTCAGCCTCATGTGATGCTATGAGTGCAGTCCTTCTATGTCTATCCCTTCTTTCTGACTCTTTTCACTTAGCATGATACTCTCCATGTTTATCCATTTATAGGCAAATTTCATGACTTCATCTCTCCTAACAGCTGCATAGTATTCCATTGTGTAGATGTACCAAAGTTTCTTTAACCAGTCATCTGTTTTAGGGCACTCGGGTTGTTTCCATATTTTTGCTATTGTGAACAGTGCTGCAATGAATATATAGGTACAGATGTCATTTCTACTGTGCTTTTTTGCATCCTTGGGATATATTCCCAGAAGTGGTATTGTGGGATCATATGGAAGCTCAATTTCTAGTTTTTGAAGGACTGTCCATATTGTTTTCCAGAAAGGTTGGACTAGTCGGCATTCCCACCAACAGTGAAGGAGTGTCCCTTTTTTCCCACATCCACACCAACACTGGTTGCTTTTGTTCCTTTGAATGTGTGCCAGTCTCTGTGGTGTGAGATGATATCTCATTGTTGTTTTGATTTGCACCTCCCTGGTGACTAGCGATGTAGAGCAATTTTCATGTGCCTTTTGGCCATTTGTATTTCTTTTTTGAGGAAACTTCTGTTCATTTCTTCTCCCCATTTTTTGATGGGGTTGGAGGTTTTTTTCTTATACAATTCTACTAGTGGCTTGTATATTTAGGCTATATTTTTAAAAAAGAATGTAATAGTTCTTTGTAAGATAATATGGAAAAATCTTCCTGTTGTATTAGCAAGTGGAAACAGTAAGATACAGAGCAGTTTTCACAATATTTTCTTATCTGTGTAAACACTAATAAACATTTCATATATGCATGTATATGCATTTATAAAATTTTTCAGAATTTTCATGAAAAAAGTATATCATAAATGTTTGAGCCCATTTATACTGGGACACATTCCACTTTTCAATAAATACAGCTAGCTATGAGAATTATAAATGATACCATGCCATTTTCACCTCTAAAAACCATCAATGACTTTTCATTATAATGTCACTAATTCTACTAGTACACATTGAATTTTTCACAGCCATGAACTTGAATTTGGGGAGGGTATACTAGGAAGTGCTCACAGAACTCCAGGGCCAAGTAGGCTGGTAATGGGCCTGAGAAATAGTACAGAGAGTAGGGCACTTGCCTTGTATATTGCTGATCTAGGTCTGATCCCCGGTACCCCCTGAGCCCTGCCAGGAATGAGCCCTAAGTGAATAGGTAGGTGTAAACCATGAACACTGCCAGGTGTGTCCCCAAAAGCAAGTGGACAGGTGGTTTCAATCGAAGGCCCAGGATGCAGTACCGCTTGAGCCCTGCAGGGTATGATGGCCAACATCACCGCTGAACAAACTGTGCTGCTGCATGCACAGTGCATGCTTAACCACTGTACAATCTTTTTATCCCTTGAAAGTGCATTGAAAAAAACTAGGTATGACTCAGGATTGCCTAAATTTATCATCATAATCATCGTCATCATCGTCATCATCATCATTTTGCTTTGGGGTCCACACCTGGTGATGCTCAAGGCTCACTACTGGCTCTGCACTCAAAAGTTACTCCTTGAAGTGCTCAGTGGAGTATATGGGATGCTGGAGATTCAACCCGGGTCAGCTGGTTCCGGCAAGAGCTCTACCTGCTGTACTATCACTTTAATTCCTCAGGGATGTCTTCAATAAAAATAATTATACTAAATTTTTACCTTTAAATAAATTTTAAATATCTGAGATTAAGGTAATAATAATCTCCCTGCCAAAGAAGCCCAGAGAGCTATTACATCAGGTGAAGAACTTGGTGCCGTTGAGATAGTACAGCAGACAAGGTGCTTGCTTGCATGCCAGGTTCATTGCCTGGTATCCCATATGGTCCCTGGGTCCACCAGGAGTGATTCCTGAGTGCAGAGTCAGGAGTAAGCTCTGTGCCCAGCTCCCATTGGTCTCCCTGGCACCACATAGGATCCCTGAGCCCTGCCAGCAGTGACTCCTGAGTGTAGAGCCAGGAGTAAGCCTTAACATTAAACTGTTCCAGGTGCCCAATTCCCCATCCCACCCCCAAAAGCAAAAAAAGTAATGGTAAGGACTTCCACTGAACACTAAAGCATGCGTGTGGCTAAAGTGTTGGTTAAACTAGCCACTCTTGGCACAGAATGCCATTTTTTATTTGAAAGAACAACTAACTAGCTTCATAATAACGATTGTTCCGATTACAGCAGTAGTATAATTAATAATGATAATGTTTTGATATTACCTAATATGATGTATCAACAGTCAAAGATTTATATTACTCAGTGAGCCAATATTTCTCAACTGGATAATGCATAAAATTGCTGTTACATGGTAAATGATCCACTTGAAGATAGGGTTTCAGATTCCACACCGCAATTAACCTGTAAGAAGCTTTTTACGCAGCTTTAAAGTATACTGATAATTATCTAAGTGGTAATAGGGATAATCTTATACATCTGTGTGAGGTGATACTTTTTCCTATGTATTTCAAGTAAGGCTGCATATAAAAAGATTTAATGCAGAAGAAACTTTCTTAAGATAGACATTGAAGAGATTTGTGAATGGAAATCAATGCAACTCATCACTAATTTCTTTTGTTGTGGAAAAGAATTATTTTTCTTAAATTGTTTTAGTATGTAATTTTCGTACTGTTTTAAAAAACACTTCAAATTTCTCATTTAAATTTTCTGATAAATATCAATAGAAATGATACACACAAGCAGATGTCTTGGGGGTCCTCAATAACTTTTAAAAGTATAAAATGCTCTTGAGACCAAAAAGTCTGGGAAACAGGGCAGCGGATGCTCAATGCATATAAATCGGTGAATAAATGATACAATACAAGGAAAGAGGAGGGCCGGATTATAATAAATCTACTTAAGTAATTGAGGGCTCACTTTTGTGGGCTGCCTTAAACATTTGGCTGTAAACATCCCCATCATCATATTGAGAATTGAAGAAGGAGTAAATCCTACTGAGTTTCAGAAAGACGTGAGACACCATTAGAGACAACACCAACTGAGGCTCAGTTTTAAAGGAGAAAGGGGCCCGAGAGATAGCACAGTGGGTAAGGTCCACTTTACATGCACTGCCAGGAGTAACTCCTGAGCACGAGAGAGAGAGAGAGAGAGAGAGAGAGAGAGAGAGAGAGAGAGAGAGAGAGAGAGAGAGGAGAGAGGAGAGAGAGATACACACTCACACACAGATTGAAAGAGTGAGAGAGAGAGAAAGAGAGAGACAGACAGACAGCCTTCCTCACCTTGTACTGGTTCCAAGTATCAGACAAGATTTTTTAAGAACAACGCTCGGGCTTCCCTCAAATTGCTTTAGAAAATGTGAGTTAGGACGACTACTACACAGTATGTTTCCCGGGATGCTGGATCACCAACTGCACAATGCTGGCGAGTAGCCAGCCCACCAGCCTCGAAGCCCTACTGTCACAACACAACTTCTCTGGGCAGGACGGGTGTGGGGAAGGGATGGCAGCTGAGTACTCGAGCAGCTGCCGCCTGGGGAAGTGAAGTGGGGCAACCACAAGGGGAGGGGGCAGGGACGACACTTCAAAGGAGCATTGAATCACAATGTCAGAAACATGTGGCAAAGTTGTTGACTGCTGAGAACCCACAGCAGCACACAAACTGGTCTACTTGGCCATAAATAGAAATGGGGGAGCTCTTTCTGAGCTAAGGCAGTGGGCCAAGTGAGACTAAGAGGGAAGAGCAGCTGCAGCCCCATATCAAAGGAGAATCTTGATAATATATTCTATGGGAAAAGAACTCTTGGTCATGCTCTGCCTATGGATTCGTCCACACCTGCACAGAAAGAAACTAGGAGCCAGTCTTTAAGAACGGGCCTCTCTGCCTCCCTCCCCCCAACTTTCTTTTCACCCTTTATTAATATTTCATATGGCATACATTTTTTCAGCCTAGCATTTTAGTAAAACTGGACATTGTTGATTCTTTCATATCTAATGTAAATTTAGTGATGACCACTCTTTTACCCTCCCCAAATCCATAGTACGCTGGTGTGTATACTTCATGGACTGGAGCGATAGCGCAGTGGGAAGGGCATTTGCTTTGCATGTGACCGACCCGAGTTCAATTCCTCCATCCCTCTCAGGGAGCCTGGCAAGCTACCAAGAGTATCTTGCCCACTTGGCAGACCCTGGCAAGCTCCCCGTAGCGTATTCTATATGCCAAAAACAGTGACAAGTCTCACAATGAAGACGTTACTGGTACCCGCTCAAGCAAATCGATGAGCAATGGGATGACAGTGCTACAGTGTGTACTTCGTAGGTGCTCAATAGATATTCGTTGAATAAATAACATCAAACTTAGCAAAACAGCCACATTGATATGAGAATGGACCCCAGGGGGATAGCTGAAAGGGTGGGGAGCACATGTCTTGCATATAGAGGACCTATCCCTCACACCATCTGCCCCTCGTCCTGCACCACCAGGTGTGGTCTGATAGCACCCAAGTGACAGCAGTTGTGGGCCTGATGGTACTGCCAAGTTTAAGTGCACCATGTCTTTGGGTAGAGCGAATCATCGGGCCCACATGGCTGGAAGGAGTGTCACTGGGACTGACCCCTGGGTTTCTGACCAGTGCTCAGGGTACTTAAAATAAATTGGGCATCTGGCGGCGGCAGCAACATCACGTGGTGAGAGCCACCCTCTAAGACTCCCAACCCAGAGGTATGAATTTTGCAGTTTTGTGGCTCATAGGCGATCATGGGAAGCAGGAGTTACTGGCACGCCCTCAGCCCAGATAAGATCTGGAGCTGCCGAATGCAAAACGGACCCTCTGCTCCTAAAGACTATGATTCCAGAGGTCTTCTAACCCATTTTGGCATCCAGAGCGGCTTCTTACAGAAATGCATCTAGACTGTGAACTGAGCTAAAATATCAGAAATCCAAAACACAGGGCCGTGACAGAGTTCATAGAGTCTTCATTTTCAGCAATGAAAAGAAATTATTAAATGATGCCTTATCAGCAGGCCTGATTGTTGGGGGAAAATTCCAAAAAATAATAGTGAGTTCTCTATTGAAATATTAAATGTATTCAAAGTATAGAGAGAATAAAGTGAAGATCATTAGCTACTTAGGTGGGGGTGGGTGGGAGGGGGTATTTTGGGGTTCTTGGTGGTGGAACATGTGCACTAGTGAAGGGATGGGGGTTCAATCATTATATGACTGAGACTTAAACCTGAAAGCTTTGTATTTTTTTCACGGTGATTCAATAAAATAAAAACTTTTTAAAAAATGGGCATAAAATGTCAAAATTTAAAAGACTTATTATCACATACTGATTTATCTTCTTGCTCATCCAACATTTATTGAGCCCCTATCACATGTACTGAATATGCTGTGATACTGGTTTTTTTAAGGTGAAAGTACACATTGTAGCAGAGAGATGGCACTGCTCGTAAGGCACCTGGCCTCTGACACTGCATGTGGTCTCCTGAGTGCCTGGAAGTGCCCTCTGAGCACAGAGCTAGGAGTAAGCCCTGAGCACACCTGGGTGTGCACTCCCTGCACCCCGCAAAGAAATACATAAATAATTCTCCCAAAGACTGCATTGTTCAAGAACCTAGAGTAGTCTTTTTACTGACTAAATAAGAACATGAAAAAACTTTTTTTGGGGAGGTGGGGAACTAATCTTTATTATTAGCACCTAAGGGAAATGAAGAAAAAAATTTTTTAAAGGATCAAATTCATCCAAGGTATATGAAAGGAGGGAGGAAAAAACGAGGCTGGCTTTGCCAAACTGAAAGGATAACTAAGATGTTTTCCTGAAGTAATCACAATGGGAAAAGCATGAAAATTGATATTCCTTGCTGTAACTCAATAATCTACTAATTGATCTTCAATTAAATCAATCAGGTTGAAAACGAGCCTGACTTGGGAGCAAAATGTTGAACTCCACTTTAATGTACAGTCTTACCAAGCTCACAAATAACCTGTTGCCTGAATTAGGTTATATGAACAATATTTGCTTGTATTGCTTATGTGGACAAGCACTATATCTTGGAGTTGTACTGTTTTGGGGTCAAACCATGTTTCCATAATTTACCAGCCTAGGCTTTAGTTATGTAACATCCCTGATTTAGTTTCTGCATCTGTATAATGGAGGAAATAACCAACTTGTCTCACACATTTGTCATAAGTATTTACATTGTTTGGGCTCTAGGATCTAACTTTCCCTCCCCACTTCCAGGAAAGAATTCCAAGAGGAGATGTACAGTGAAGTAAAACATGGTTGCGTGGGAAATAATGGGAGAGAAAGAGAAAGATATGAGCCCAAAAGATAACAGAGACTTCTCTAGACTTCACCTACACCCTAAATTCTTATGTGGGATGCAATTCCATATGGGACTGTGTAGCTGAATGTGGTGGAAAAGGGTTATAAAAATCATTTTAAAATACATGAATGATGAATCATCAGTATGATTTGTAATTTTATATAACTTTTATATACCTAGGATTGTGTGACTATTTCCCAGGTGAAAAGGGTTTGTGAGTGGAAAAATATTTGGAAGTCTGTCTAAGGACTAACAAAGAGGTATATTAGAATATAACGTGTAATATAATGTCTTTTGCTCACTGCAGCTTATATAGAACAAAGTACCTAATTTAGGATAAACACCTATAGCATATTTGTTAAATAACACACATAGAATTAATTTATGATGCAAATCATTAAATATTCTCCTATATGGACAAGTAATATGTATTGGAGTTGTACTGTTTTGGGGTCAAATCATGGCTCCATAATTACCAGCCTTGCCTTCGGTTATTTAATTTCTCTGCTTTAGTTTCTGCATCTGTATGATGAAGGTAATAATAGCACTTGTCTTACACATTTGTCATAAGTATTAAATGAGCTAATACTCATAAGTTCTTATTACTGTTGCACATAATGCCTTCACATAGTAAGGGCTCAACTTTATTACATATATTTGTGTGAGTATGTTTATGGAGAAATGTTTGTTATTATTAACCTATATCAACTGAGGAATATAAAATATTAAGCATACTTCTGGATGGTATGTAACATGTAAAATATTTAAATATCTATCAAAACCATAAACCCTTTGTGTTTCTATGTGTCCTATAGCTTAGCAAATTACTTAAAAGTTATCAGTATTAAAATTCCTTATTCATCTTTTTATTCTGAAAATTAAGATAGAATCATTTATTCATTATTGTGAGGATTTACATCACTAGAAACTAAAACATGTTCCTCAAGTGTTAATTATTATTTAAATCACAAGCTTCACCATTATGAAAAATAGTGATAGGAAAAAATTATAATTAAATTCACAAAACACATATACAAGGGGAAAAAAGTTAGACTTACTTTGCCATAACTATAAGGATTTATAGGATAGTTTGTTTCCATGGAACAAAAAATGATGTGCCAGAGAAACAGTTTGCCCATTTGTTGGGCAATTTGTGTTCATACCTAGAAGCAATATAACTCAACAGAACAAAAGCTTATTATGAAATTGAAAAGAATTCACAATCTTTACATGCCAATTTATAGGTAGTAAAAGTACTTGACACTGGCATACATAAAAGGAACTTGTGGAATTTACCTCTCAAGGTTTTTAAAGAATGAGTCTGATTATCAGAATAAGATGGTTGAACTAATTCTCTCATCCTGTGAAACTGTTGGACAGTCTTTCAGTACCCTTTCAATTACAAAAATTGGTGAAAAAGAAAGCCAAAGGGTCACTACGAGCACTCAGCACACTGTGTCAATTCAATCAGTCTTAAGTATGATGCCCCTAAAATTAAGTTTTTGTATTGTGACATGATCACCCGGATTTATAATTGCTCTTTCATTTCAACAAAATGAGTATTCAGTGCACCTTTTTTCCAGACACTGTACCAGTCAAAATGTCACTAGATAAAGAGGCAATATCAACATCCTTAAGAGAGATTATAGAATAGGGAATGTCCACATAAACAAATGATTCCAGCATTAAATGACAATTATAATGAGGATTGCTAGGTATAGATGGTTCTTTTGCATAAGAAAATAGGAAGTCCAACTCAAACCATTTAAGTAGAGATTATTGGCTAAGATAAAAAGAGAAGTAGTAGAATCTTGAAGAATAGTTTTTTATTTCCTTTTAGCTAGTTTTGGTTCCATTTTTAAAAGACTATTATCACCTTGTAGAAGAAAAGAACTAATCATGTCTTGCATTATTTTATGTACAACAACAGAGAAAATTTTAGACTTATCCTTGACCCTGATTGGGCTGGAGTAGATCATATGTATATGTTGAAACCAGTCACAGAAGCAAGGGGGTGGGAAGTGGCTCACTCTCAAGCTCATTCACCTTTACCTTAATCACATTGAAATGATTCTCCAGACCATAGACAGGGTATTGCCCCCAAAAGAGAAAACATTGTTAGTCTATTACAGCTATCATGGTCCACTTCTAATGAATATACAAGTTTGATAATATATTCAGGAAATTGTCTTTGAGGACAATCTATAGCTGATGCCCTGGCTTACACATTTTTAAAGATTAAAAGACATTGACAAGAAGATAGACTTATGATGGATAATACTGAGCAGCATATTGTCAAAGTATAACATGATAAGCCTAAAACCAAGATGATGCTACAGACCAACGTTACTTGAATAAAAAGACTTTTTTGTTTGTTTGTGGGGTGATACCCAATGGTGCTCAAGTATCACTCCTGGTGCTTGAGGGACCATGAGGAGTTCCAGGAACTGAACCCAGGTCAACCCATTGTGTAAGGCAAGCACCATGCCTGCAGTACTATCCCTCCAGCTCCTTGGATATATTTTTTAAGATGTTGGTAAAAGGTTTATAATAGAAAGGATGGAGAGGGAGATAAAATGCAGATCTGCTTTCTACTTTGGAGAGTGGTTAGATTAGGGTTCATTCCCCGCTGTTAAAAGCAGGAAAGCTTTCCAGAAATAGATCTGCCCACTTGCCCTAATACAATCACGTCCTGACCTAAATAAAAAAATGTGTCCTGCTTTGGGATATGACCTTTAAATATACTTCATAATCTGCTCCTATAGCTCCTAGAAGCCGCAGACATCTCCAATTGCTGTAATTGGCAGGTAGACGATGCCATTAATAAACTCGCCTGCTTTAAACTCAACCTGGTACATGGCTGCAACTCAAAATATCTTGGTTGAATGAGTGGATGGATGAATGTCTGAATGAACAGAAACGATGGAAACATGTTATTGGGTAGATGAGATTCCTGTGGTCATATAATGTCAATTTAAAAGACATCACTAAACCTTGTCTATGACATGTTATTTCTCTCTGGGTTCACATGGAGACACCTTGCTCCCTTAGGTATCCTTCTGAGGCCCATCAGTAGCATCATTTACACAGCTCGCATTGTGTGTAATGAAATCCAACCTGGCATCTACCACACCTTCAGTCTTTCAGCATAAAACAAAGTGCAGCTTCCCCCACAGAGCATCCTGATTAAACAAATTAACTATGGCGCTGCCTGCAAATATACACACTGGAGTGCAGGAAATGAACAGATACAATGGCCAAGTCTGTATTTAATTTTAATTAAATTTCATTCTGTAGCTCAATTAATCCACATCTCCAAATGTCAGCAGGACTTAGGCAAATGGAATGGCATCTGTTGCACCGCACAGGACTATAAAACCTTCACTGCATGCAGGGTCTCTGGAAGCACACCAGGAAAAATGAAATATCTTTATTAAGTGTGTAGCAATGTATAGAAGTTTAACTCCAAGTCTAATGAAAGGACATAAAGTAGGAAAAATTAGACTAACAATATGAGTGGCTATAGGCACAGCAAATATGGTTCAATATCCTGCCTTGTGTTATTTATTGTTTTAAAGTGGCATTTGGCTTTATAGCAGTTTTCTTTAATATTTACCTAGTGGGATTTCCAAGTGCCCAGGTTGCTTTTCTTTTTTCCCCCTCTTTTATCTGACGTAGGTTTCTTTGCTGAGAAAATAGAATTGCTAGAGATGATCTTTCAAGGTAGATTATGAAGAGGTCACATTTGCTCTGTAAGGCCATTTATTATAGGAACCAGAGAGAGAGGGTGGCATTTGACAAGAACCAGATTAAAAATTTTGGTTTGCCACTTAAAATACAAGACTAGATGGTTTAAAAATATCAAACAAAACACCAATAACTGAGACATTATTAATTAGTGAGACTGTTCTCAGTTCAACAATGACTGATTTGGGGAAATGTATGTGTAATGTGCTTAGAAGATCTCAATGTGATCATTATTATTAGATAAGAAATAGATGAATCTTTAAAAAATCAATTTGCTTAAATGATGTGGCAGATACTTGTTAGATCTGAACACAATAAGATCTGGTCCCATCTCAGGATAAGGGAGAGGTCCTAGCAAAGAATACTCAGTAAAATGTGATAAATACTTATCAAAGAGAAATGCCAAAGTAATTACGGAAGAGCTTGAGAAAAGGTCATCACCTGGGATGGACATTTGTCTTCTTGGAATAGTTCTGAAGGTGAAGGATACAGCAGAAAAATAGCACAGACGTGAAAATGTAAAGAAAGTATAGGGAAACGTATCTTGCCTCCCCCACCTCTACCCCCAGTTTGAGAGGAGAGTTCCAAGCCTTGAAGGGAAGGTAAGCTAGGATATGAAAAAAGAAAGTTCATTTGGGGTCAGACTGACTAGCACTGCATGTACTCTAAAGCCTAGCTTCTTACACTGTGGGGTCACAGAACTCGATGTGGGGGGTTATGAAAGGTTCATTCAAAATTAACCATGTAATAAATATGGAGTATTTCTGACAGCACTTTCGTCAGGGGAAAAGACAAGAGGGGGTCTCCAGAAGAAAAGGTTAAAGAAGCTCTGCTCTATGTCCTGGGGGTATCATCCTGGACAATGAGGGACCTCTGAGGCCTTTGTGGGAGAGGGTGGCCAGATCTTCGGTGGACAGGGAAATGGGAAATATGTATTGGAGGGTGAAGGGTGCCAGAATCTAATACCTTCAAATGATGTCACTATGGCAGGAGTATAGACAGCCAGATTGGCAGGTACAGAAGGGCCTGAGCAGGACCACATCCCTGAACCCCAACACGGCAGTTGAACCCATTGTCCTTGGGACCCCTGAGCACATCTTGGGAGTCACTCCTTTAAGTCAATGCTAAAGACAGGATGATCATGAATAAAATAGAAAAAGATTTTTGGTCATTGTATGTAAACATTAGAGGGGCCATGTATTGTTATACATCATGTTCCTCTCCAATGTTCTTTTCTATTTCTCATAAATCCATCTCCTTTGTGGAGGCACTGAGTTGGAGCCACACCCCACAGTGCTCAGGGTTTTCTCTGGGAAGCTCTGCACTCGGAGATCACTCCTGGGACCATATGTGGTGTCAGAAATAGAACCCAGGTTGGCAACATACAATGCACGTGCCCTACTCACAGAACTAGTACTGAATTAGTACTCTAACCTCAGTCTTCTTTTATGTCTATCTAAAATTTTAATGATTTTCTAGTATTAGTCATTGATTTAAATCAGATGCCTACCCCAAATCATATAGTGCATTAGAAATGATCCAGCTATCTAATAAAATAGAAGGTATATTGAGTTAAATGGCTAAACTTTATTTATTATTAAAATTTTATAGATAACAAAATTACAAAACCTGATTCTGGAAAATTCAAGATAAAATTCTAGTTCTCCTAAGTTATAATATCAAATTTTAAAACCAACATATGAGGTGACACTGGAATTGTGTCTAATAAAAATGTACATGAAGTAACAATTAGCTTCTGACTATCTCATGATTCTTTCTAGTGAGACGCTGAATTGACATGTGGTTCCTAGCATATTAATGAATTTGAAACAAGAATCAATAATGCACCACTAATTTAACAAGGGTTAAGACCGGCTTTACTCCTGACAGAAAGACAATGAGACATATGTAAAAATGAAGAATTAAAGTTATTAAAAAGCCCAATTTTTTCAAATTGAGCTAACGAGCTAAATTGTCCCTGACACCAATCTAATAAATAATAAGAATTAAGTACATGTAAGTCTTTCTGGATGTAACATTTCATTGTTTGTAGTGAGTTATAAGGACTCCAAATAAACTGGAACTTAAAAACCCAGGTACTACTGAGTGATTCTTACATCTGTTCAATAACCAAGAAAAGATGATAGTATGAAGCTGTGATTCTACCAAGGATTTTATAAAAACTGATGTATACTAATAGCACTTTTATTTTTTTATTTTTTGGTTTTGGGTCACACCCGGCGATGCTCAGGGGTTACTCCTAGCTCATGCACTCAGGAATTACTCCTGGCGGTGCTCGGGGGACCATATGGGATGCTGGGATTCGAACCCGGGTCGGCCGCGCACAAGGCAAACGTCCTACCTGTTGTGCTATCACTCCAGCCACATTAACAGCACTTTTAGTTAAATTTTTTCTTAACTCAAGGATCCTGAGTTTAGTACACTATCCATACTACTTCTAGAATACCTTTGTAACTGATTACCGTATGGTGATTAAATTGCATCGCACTACACTGTAGCACTGTCATCCTATTGTTCATCAATTTGCTCGAGCAGGCATCAGTAATGTCTCCATTGTGAGATTTGTTGTTACTGTTTTTGGCATATCGAATATGCCACAGGTAGCTTGCCGGGCTCTACCATGCAGGCGGGATACTCTCGGTAGCTTGCCAGGCTCTCTGAGGGATGGAAGAATGGAACCCAGGTCGGTGATTAAATTAAAAAAAAAACACCACTACTTACAGCACTGAGGGTAGCAAGGTAGGTAAGCTACACTTAGGATGGTTTACCATTGATTCTCTTTTGAGCATTGTTTCTTTAATCAACTTTGTGATTGTAAATGAAGTTAAACTGTACTTTTTCAGTTACTGAACATCAGATATGCATAGTCAGATGATAATTCCAGTTCCCTTCTATTCTTTGAAGAATTTTGTCAATTTTAAATTTGATCACACGTATGTGAATCACTAAATGGGAAGTCATTTATATAAATTATAAATGTGCCTATATCTTACCCTTAAATTTTATTTTATACAACAATGTCCACATAACATATATCAGTTATTTCAGTATAATTTTCTTATTCATATAAAAATAAAGTTCTGTCCTGTCACAATTTTACATATTAATCAAGTCTGATGAAGTATAAATTTTATAAAGTATTTATATTACAAATAATAAATCATCATAAAAATTAGCTAGTAAAAGATTTGAAAAAAGTTGTCAAATTTCTTAGAAACTTGTATTCCTAACTATCAGTTATACATTAATGGTATAATATCTGTCAACTACTTAGAAGATATCAAGAGACTAATATAACTATAAAATCTCAATATAGGGGACTGGAGAAATAATACTGTGGGTAATGTGCTTGCCTTACATGCAGCCAACATGGTTTTAATATCCAGCACCCCATATATTTCCTGAGTCTCTCCAGGTGTGATCTCTGAGTGTAGAGCTAGGAGTAAGCCCTATGCACAACCTGGTGTGACCCAAAAACCAAAATTAATAATAATAATAATACATTTTTAAAAATCTCAAAATAAGATGATCAACATTTAGTGAGAAAAGCAAAATTTAGACAGGTTTAGAAGTGTACTTCTTGGTCTTAATTTTGGCCTTCCTATTAGAGACTCACTCAAATCCACATAATAGTGTAAAGGTGAATATGGCATCATTTTGAAAATAGCATGGAAAGTGTACTATAATGGTACAGTCACAGGCATTTAAAATGGGATAGAGCTTAGAAATCATCACTAACTATATTAATCCATCATCACAACCCAACTCCTTTCCGTCCCGCTTTTCTTATTCTAGTCTACTTATCTCTCCTTACTTTATCATGTCATTTTCCTTCTTTAATTTCTTATATTTCTCCTTCATTTCTATATTGTTTCATACTGAATGTCCTATCTTTTATTTATTTTTAAAATTCAATTATAGTATAGGACACATATTTACAAGAGCATTAATACTTATGGTTTTGATATATAGTTATCACACCTGCCACCACCAAAATGTAAGACCCTTCACCAGTTATGGTATATTCTCATCTGTATCCCAGGGCAAAGGATTTGTTCTCATTTGATACTGTCTGTTCCTTTATGCTGTTTCATTATATTCCATAGATGAGTGAGATCATGTAGCATTTGCCCTCTCCCTCAGGCTTATTTTGCTTAACATGATACCACCCGGTTCCATCCAAGTTGCAGCAAACCGCGTGATTTCATTTTTTCCTTATGGCTATATAGTAACTGAATGCCAATTCTTTGCTAGGCTTCATGATAGTACCTAATTATGATCTGTTGTATGTCTTCAAAGAGCGCATCACCACCTTTATACAAGGCTCAGGTTTCTAAACAAAACAGTCACTCAGCATAATAATTGATGTGAAGGGACTGTCTTAGGGAGAACATGTAAAAGCAGCTGGTTACCAGATAAGGTGAACCCTAAATTGCATTTTAAAGTAATTAAGGACTACTAGAGAAAAAAAAAATGAATGGAGGCACAGCGTTCAGGCAGAAAGAACAATGTAAGGGAAACCCAGTAAAGAGAGGCTCAGATGGCATCTATGCAAGAATCTTAATCTAATCATCTACTTTTGGTCTCAGTGACAGAGTCAGTTTTACATTTTAGAAGTTTCACACTGTACAATCTTAATACTGCTACAGAATTAAAGGTAGATTCATGAGTAACACAACTAGAGTTTAGAAGATCTGTTGGATGCAATTTTTCCTGGATTCCAAGTGAGAGATGATTAATGCCTGGTGAACATTAAATAAAGTACTAAAATCATGCCAGAATCAATTTCCAGGTTTTTCTAGTTCAAGTCCACAACATGGATAGAAGTCTTTTCTGGATATAGTCTTTTCATGTATGGTATCTCAGGATGGGTTTTTCCGATACCCAAATATCTGCTTCATCAGACCTACCCACTACTAGTGGCCCTACAGCATTTCAGGTAGTGAGGTAAGGGGCACATGAGAGGATCTTATGTACCAGGAAGAGAAAAATTAATTTTCAGTGCTAAAAAGATGAGACTGCTGGTACAGACGGTGACTAGCCACCACCAGCTGCTCCATAGATTTGGAATTTGGAAAAGAGAGCCCATTTCAAAATCAATAACATAACTTTAGGACATGAGAAACCAAATTGCTTCAGCGTTTTGAGCAAGGGGAAATTGTCCAAATCAGATTAAATAGCTGGATAATTTGAAAAAAGTACTGATAATTCAGTTTGTACTCACATTAGACTTCGAAATATCTCAACATAGAAAATCAAAAGTGACAAAATATGGTGTCAGTTTAATAGGATCATAGACTGAAAATATGCATCTATGGGATTTATTTGCAAGTTTTATATCTCAAAATATTTTCCTGTATTTTGTGTGCTTAATTTATTTGTGTTTTTTTTGTTGTTGTTCTGGGTCACACCCGGAAGTGCTCAGGGTTTACTCCTAGTTCTGTGCTCAGGATCATTCATGGAGGTGCCTGGTGTTGAAATAGGGTTGGCTACATGTAAGGCAAATGTTTTAAACCCTTGTAATATCTCTCCAGTCCCACTTGTATTATTTAAACCAGACATGATTTTAAAAAAACTGACAGAAATGAGGAATATAAAAATACTCTTTAAATCTAATTTTCTCTCCTTCTTAGCTTCATGAATCAGAGTAGCAGTGCTCAATATATTGGCTGCACAATGGAATCATTCGGGATGCTTTAGAACAGCTGATTCTCAAGGCCCTAATCTGGATCAATGAAGTCAGAATGTTAAGGGATAAATTCTGACTTCATTGGTAGTTTTTCAAATTTCCCAGGTGATTCCATGCACTGGTAGTTTTTTAACTTTCCCAGGTGATCCTAATGAGTATCTGGGGTTAAAAGTCATTTATTCTGCTGGATTTTTTAAATCTTGGCAATATTGACATTTTAGGCCAGATAAGCCTTTATTGTGGCAGCTGGCTTGTGTACTGCAGAATACTTAGCAGTTTTACAGACCTTAATTCACAGTATGCTAATAGCAGCCTCTCCTTTCCCAGTTGTGACAGGCAAAAATGTCTCCAAACATTGACAATCATTTCCTGGAATGGAGTGGAGAGAGAAAAATTGGCCCTTTTTAAGAACCACTGTTTTGATGGGAATAGTGTGTGGGTAATTACCATTATTCCTTTCCTGACTGACTCCCGGCAGTTGCTGTGGGGAGCTTACCATGGTCTCCACAACTTGTCATTTTGCGAAACTGCTTAACTGCTTACCCATGTTCCATCTTCCAAACCAGACCTAACTGCGTATTAACCCAAGAAAGCTTCACCAATGAACCCAAGCATCCTGGCTTTCTGTTCTTTACATCACTTCAGTGTGCCTGCCACCAGAATGTCAGCAGTTTGCTTCACAAATATTCTTTTCTCTTTTATTGCAAGATGTTTTATTAGACTATAGTCACACTGAAAGAATGAAAATGTTATCTCTTGCTTATTTCAGAATCAGTGTTTTCATAGAAATGGTTTAAAATATTATTTTATTGCACTTCTTTATTTTATGATGCAATGTGTAACATGATGTCATATGTTGCTGCATATAATATCAGTGCTCTCCATTAAAATTCCAATTTGGACATTTTTGACTTTAATTCATTTATTTTTTTAAATCGGAAATTTTTATTGAGAAACTATGACTTACAGTTGTTCATAATAGTTGTTTCAAAATACAACATTCCCACACCAATCCCACCACCAATGTCCCCTTCCCTCCACCAATACCCCCAGGCCCCCTCTCAACCCCCAGTCTAACCCCTTAGCAGGTATATAACAAATTTGTTTCATATTGCTTGATTCAATAAAACATAAAAGAATGGCAAAGAGAATTATCAGAAAATAAATCAATAAAAGTCAATTTGTGATGATGAATTGCTATACGTTTTAACCTTTTGTAGTTTAGTAGAGGATAGCCATATGCATCATTAGTGAATACCATACTCAATGCCACATGATGGAACATTTCTCCTGTTCTTTTTTTTTCTTTTTAATTAGAGAGTCATCGTGAGGGTACAGTTACAGATTTATACATTTTTGTGCTCATGTTTCCCCCATACAAAGTTCGATAACCCATCCCTTCACCAGTGCCCATTCTCCACCACCAGTAAACCCAACATCCCTACCCCCCTCCCCAGTCCCGTCTCCCCCCACCCCACACTGCCACTATGGCAGGGTATTCCCTTTTGTTCTCTCTCTCTGATTAGGTGTTGTGGTTTGCAATAAAGGTGTTGAGTGGCCATTGTGTTCAGTCTCTAGTCTGTATTCGGCCCGCATCACCCTTCCCCCTCATGACCTCCGACCACATTTTACTTGGTGGTCCCTTCCCTGAGTTACCCAGAATGAGAGACCAGCCTCCAAGCCATGGAGACAACCTCCTGGTACTTATTTCTACTATTCTTGGGCGTTAGTCTTATAGTCTATTATTCTATATTCCACAGATGAGTGCAATCTTTCTATGTCTGTCTCTCTCTTTCTGACTCATTTCACTTATCATGATACTTTCCATGCTGATCCACTTATATGCAAACGTCATGACCTCATTTTTTCTAACAGCTGCATAGTATTCCATTGTATAGATGTACCAGAGTTTCTTCAACCAGTCATCTGTTCTAGGGCACTCGGGTTTTTTCCAGATTCTGGCTATTGTAAACAGTGCTGCGGTGAACATATAAGTGCATATGTCACTTCGACTATACTTTTTGGCTTTTCTGGGATATATTCCCAGCAGTGGTATTGCTGGGTCAAATGGGAGCTCAACCTCTAGTTTTTTGAGAATCGTCCATATTGTTTTCCAAAAGGGCTGAACTAGCTGGCATTCCCACCAGCAGTGTAGAAGGGTCCCTTTCTCCCCACATCCTCTCCAACAGCGGTTGCTTTTGTTCTTTTGGATTTGTGCTAGTCTCTGTGGTGTGAGGTGGTATCTCGTGGTTGTTTTGATCTGCATCTCTCTGATGATTAGTGATGTAGAGCACTTTTTCATGTGCCTTTTGGCCATTCGTATCTCTTCCTTGGTAAAGTTTCTGTTCATTTCTTCGCCCCATTTTTTGATGGGGTTGGATGTTTTCTTCTTGTAGAGTTCAACCAGTACTTTATATACCATTGATATTAACCCCTTATCTGATGGGTATTGTGTAAATATCCTTTCCCATTCTGTAGATAGTCTTTGTATTCTGGTCACTGTATCTTTTGCGGTGCAGAAGCTTTTTAGTTTAATGTAGTCCCATTTGTTGATCTCTGTTTTTACTAGATTGCTTAGTTCCATGTCATCTTTGAAGATACCTTTATCTTCAATATCGTGGAGGGTTTTGCCGACCTTGTCTTCAATGTACCTTATGGTTTGTGGTCTGATGTTGAGGTCTTTAATCCATTTTGATCTGACTTTTGTGCATGGTGTCAGGTCGAGTTCTAAGCCCATTTTTTTGCATGTGGTTTAGTTGTGCCAGCACCATTTGTTAAAGAGGCTTTCCTTGCTCCACTTCACATCTCTTGCTCCTTTATCAAAGATTAGATGATCATACATTTGTGGTTGTGTGTGGGGATATTCCACTCTGTTCCATTGGTCTGCAGCTCTGCCTTTGTTCCAGTACCATGCTGTTTTAATTGTTACCGCTTTGTAGTAGAGTTTAAGGTTGGGTTTTCCCAAGAATTGTTTTAGCTATCCGTGGGCGTTTATTGTTCCATATAAATTTCAGGATTGCTTGCTCCGTTTCTTTGAAGAATGCCATGGGTATCCCTATAGGGATCGCGTTAAATCTGTATAATGCTTTTGGGAGTATTGCCATTTTGACAATGTTTATTCTCCCTATCCATGAGCAGGGGATATGTTTCCATTTCCTCATGTCCTCTTTTATTTCATGGAGTAGCGTTTTATAGTTTTCTTTGTAGAGGTCCTTTACTTCTTTAGTTAAGCTGATTCCAAGGTATTTGATTTTCTGGGGCACAATTGTGAATGGGATTGCTTTTTTCATGTCCCTTTCCTCTGTCTCATTGTTTGCATATAGGAAGGCCATGGATTTTTGGGTATTGATTTTATAGCCTGCGACTTTACTGTATAGGTCAATTGTTTCTAAGAGTTTCTTACTAGAGCTTTTAGGTTTCTCTAGGTATAGCATCATATTGTCTGCGAATAGTGAGAGCTTGATTTCTTCCTTTCCGATCTGAATCCCCTTAATATCTTTCTCTTGCCTAATGGCTATTGATAATACGTCCAATACTATATTAAAGAGAAGTGGTGAAAGTGGGCATCCTTGTCTTTTCCCCGATCTTAGAGGAAAAGCCCTTAGTTTTTCTCCATTGATGATAATGCTTGCCATAGGTTCGTGGTAGATGGCTTTGACTATCTTGAGAAAAGTTCCTCCAAAACCCATTTTGGTGAGAGTTTTTATCATGAATGGGTGTTGGATTTTGTCAAATGCTTTCTCTGCATCTATTGATATGATCATATGGTTTTTATCTTTACTTTTGTTGATGTGATGGATTATGTTGATTGATTTCCGAATGTTAAACCATCCTTGCATCCCCGGGATGAATCCTACTTGGTCATGGTGTATGATCTTTTTGATGAGTTGTTGGATTCTATTTGCTAGTATTTTGTTGAAGATCTTTGCATCGGTGTTCATCAAGGATATTGGTCTATAGTTTTCTTTGTTAATGGTTTCTTTGTTTGCTTTTGGTATTAGGGAGATATGTGCCTTGTAGAAACTGTTTGGAAGGGTTCCTGTCTTTTCAATTTCCTGGAAAAGTTTGAGGAGAACTGGCAACAAGTCTTCTTTAAATGTTTGGAAGAATTCGCCAGTGAATCTGTCTGGACCTGGGCTTTTGTTTTTGGGGAGACTTTTGATTACAGTTTCAATTTCCTTGATATTTATGGGCCTATTGAGGTATTTCACATCTTCTTGGCTCAGTCTTGGGAGATTGTAGGAGTCAAGGAATTCGTCCATTTCTTTTAGGTTCTCTTGTTTCGTGCCATACAGACTTTCAAAGTAGTCTCTGATGATCCTCGGAAAGGTGCCAGGCGGGGGCTTCAGGACAAGCCCCAATCCGAGGCGGGCAGGAGGCGGGGAGGGGGCTTCTCCCTCTCCTGTTATTTAAAGGAGCATTTATAGCTCTTTTATTTTTCTGAGGGGGGTGCAGGGAGAGGGGCTTTTGGCCATACCTCACAGTACTCATGCTTACTCCTGGATTTTCATTCAGGGATCATTCCTGGCAGTTTTAGGGGACCGTATAGGGTACTGGGTATCACACCTGGTTCTGCCACATGCAAGGGAAATGCCCTACTTGCTGTACTATCTCTCTGGCTCCAAAAAGAGCTCGTCTAATGCTTCTTGAAAAACTAGTTTCAAAGCTATGCATTCCCAAAGCTGTTGCCTGTTCATGGGCTCTGTATCAGTCTTTCAAATCTGAATGATAAATCTTGGTCAGGTGTTCATTTTGTTGAGTTTTTGTACTGTATCATCCATATTCTTCTGGCTCATCGAGTCTCATTTCTTAGATCTGCTGTACATCTAGTGGTATATATCTATATATAAGCTTTCTTTGTATATAAGTTTCTTTTTTGATCATGCTGCATTCAATTTTCTGGATTTACCTTTGGATTTGGCCATTTTGAGTATAATATTCTTGGACTTTTCCTAATTGGTTCTATTTTTACTAGAACCTTTCAAGTCTTTGGATCTTAATGTAATCTTCAACTCTGGGATTTTTTTTTTTTTGCTTTTTGGGTCACACCTGGCGATGCACAGGGGTTACTCCTGGCTCTGCACTCAGGAATTACTCCTGGCGGTGCTCAGGGGACCATATGGGATGCTGGGATTTGAACTCGGGTCGGCCGCGTGCAAGGCAAACGCCCTACCCGCTATGCTATCACTCCAGCCCCAACTCTGGGATTTTCTTACTGAAGATTTCTTTAACTAATGCTTATTCAAAACATTTGCCTACCTGTTCTTCAGGGACTTCAGTGATTTTTATATTGTTCCATTTGAACTCACCCCTTTGCTCTCATATTTCTTTTCAGACTATTTTCTACCTTTTGTTGTTTCCTGGTGGTTCCCTTCTCATCTTGGAGCTCCATGATCCTTCGCTTAGCTTCTTTTATTCTGCTGTTCAGGCCTTTCATTGACCTTTTTATATAACCTATCATGTTCTTCATTTTCATCATTTCTGATTGCAGTAGGTCTTTTTTTTTTCATTTTGACTCTCATGCTTTCTTGTGTTATGCTGACTACACATGCTATCGGTTCTTTGAACTCACTGAACATCCTCATCACTGTGTCACTAAAGTCACCAGCTGAGGATTTACTGGCATTGTTGTCTTTAGTGATATTGTATTTGCTCATTGAGCTTAGTGGGCTTCCACATGTTTTCCCCATTGGTTTTCTAGTGTTCTTCCTGCCCTGCTGCTGTAGTCATAAACTGTCTCTCCCCCATCCCCCTCACTTGAAAGATACTGAGGGATTCAACTGGAGATTGCTCTCTGTCTTCTCTACGTGTCCTCACAGGATGACAGGAAGAATAACTGTGAGCAGCATGTAATTTGTTAAGTAAAGCTGTCCACTTCAGGACTTGTCATGTGGGCCCTTGATATGGTGTAGGTTGGGTGCAGAGGCCGCTGGGACCCACCCAGTAGGGAGGGGCTCTGCCTTTCACTCTGTTATAAGCCTTGTGACATCAGCCTTATGTAGGACAGTGGAGCAGGAAGCAGGAGTTCAGTCCAATTAGACTTTTTAGGGGATCAATATTACTTTAAAAGTCATGTGGAAGTATATAGTCAGATATCATTATACCTTTATAAAGAAGGACTTGCCCTGCCAGGCATTTATATATATAATAATGCCATAAAATAAAAGACTGAAATGACACAGGACAGAAAAACTGATGAATGGAACAAAACAGAAAACTTAGAGACAGGCCCATGAATCTATATGAGTTTAATAAATGAGTAAAGTAGCAACACAAATCAATTTTTAGGAATATGATCAACTATGAAAACATGTATGCTAATGTTTTTGAGATGAAATATTGAAACTCCCAGTATTTTTATTTTTTCATATAATTTTAACTCTTAATTTTTGTTCTGTCAGTTTCATCCTCCAAACCAAGTTGCTTTTTTGATGGTTGCTTAACAACTTATAACCTGCCTCTCTAATGTAAGAAATGTCTGTGGGAATGTGTAGTGACAAGCAAATAACTTTGCTTTAATTTCCAAATGGGTGGAACATCAATTTCAAGATAAACCAACTGCTACAATAGTAAATTATTGTCCATATAGATGCAAGTAAGATTATGGGAACATTTTCAAAAGAAAATATAAGAAGTACAAAGCGGGGCCGAAGCAATAGTACAGCTGGTAGAGTGCTTGCCTTGAATACCATGAAGCTGGGTTTGATCCCTGGTACCCCACAAAGCCCCCTGAGCCAATGCACCACCAGATGTGGACTGCCTCCCCACCCCAATACCTTTAAATTGAAAAAAAATTTTCAAAGTGGAGAAGAGACACAGGTATGTAAGTTTGGAGGTGGAGAGGGGTGCAAAAAGATGAAGAAAGCATTTATAACAGAAGCTAAGGGAAGCTACAAAATAAAGTGAATCTTAACACAGCAGAAGAATGTGATAATTACTTCGGGAGGTTTGAGGCTTGAATGAAATAATATAAACATTCAAAACTAAAAGGCAGGAATAGGAAGGAAATCTAACTTCAGAGATTCTATTTTGAAAGCTGAGCAGAAAGCTGAATGATTCCTACATTTTTTGTTTTGGTTTTGGTGCCACACCCATAGTCCCTGGACTTACTCCAGCTCTGAAATTCTGGTGAGCTAGTGGGTGGTGGGGCTGGGGTGGGGGTGGGGGTTGGGCAAGCCACAAATGGGATGCTGGAGATTGAACTCAGGTGAGCTATGTATATGACAGGCACTCTACCTGCTGAACTATTGCTCTGAGCCCCTGGTTCCTATATTGTGTATATATATATTTATTTTTAAAATCTATTGTTACATTTTGGATATGTAATACTCCTACTATTGATTCATTAAACATCTGCATGCCAGTATTTCAAAGTGCTTTGCAAATGTCTTATATGTTTCTTTTTAATAGATAGAGAATTGAAGTTATGTAAAGCTTAAATGACGTGTTCGTTGTTGCCGTTAATCGGTGGTAATATTGAAAAAGGAATTCGAAGCTCTCTGCTATTTAGGGCAGGGACTATTTGCTGCCTCTTATTCAATGACCCATAGTTGACTTACTACAGAAATAAAGTAGTTCATTAGGAAATAATTATGAAAGTCATACCTTGGTCAAGAGTCATGCTTATGGGCCAGGGTGATATAGTACAGTGTGTAGGGCACTTGTTTTGGATGTGGTCAACCCAACATTCAATCCCTGGCATTTCACAGGATCTTCCGAGCTACACCAGAAGTGATTCCTGAGCACAGAGTGAGGAGAAAGCCCTGAGCACAGCTGAGTGTGGCTCAAAAATAAAAAACAAAAAATTTAGAAATAAATTTAAAAAGATTCTTGTTGTATCAGTAATAAAAGTGTAAAAAGTACTCAAATACATCACTATTACTTGGAGGGAAAAAGTACCTCATTTGAATAAGACAAGTATATAGACAAAGCAGTATTTCAATAGCAAACAGAAAGCTAGGGAGGTAATTTTTAACTTTAAAAAGTAATTTATGGGTGGGGGACTGGAGAGATGGTACAAAAGTGAGGTGCTTGCTTAGTATGCAGCTGTGGCAGCGTCAATGGTTTGGATCCTGGCACTGCATATGGTTCCTGAAGCATCACTAGGTTTGGCCCTTGAGCACAGTGTGGTCCCAGTGCACCACTGGGTGTGGCTTCAAAACCAAAAACAATAGAAAACAACAAAAGCAAAAAACAATGTAATCTGCAGGGCTGGTGAGAGAGTACCGGGACTCAGATACTTGCTTTGCATGCAGCTGACTCTGGTTCAATTCCTGGTTCTGTATATGGACCCCTAAGCCTAACTAGGGTTGATCCCTAAACACAAAGGCAGGAGTAAGCCCTAAACACTGCCGAGTGTGCCCCCCACCCTAAAAATGTAACCTCTCTGCCATTTCCTGGTATTTAACTGACTTCTAACTGGGTATTAACTGGCTCAATGATCATTTTATGTACAGTTTATGAACTTTGAAGCTCACCATATCTATTCCATATTAAGTACCTATATAAGAGTTTGGTTATGAATTAAACACAGACAGGTTTGCTGAATATTTATATTGGCACCATTGATATAGTCTACTGACTTTCTAAGAGTTTTGATATATTTTAAAGTGAGGAATAGAAGTCATTTGATTATTTGCTGAGTACATATAAATGATCATTTATTGATTGTACAATCTAGTTGTGCTTAATTCATGAATTCTGATAACATCAACAGAAAATAGTGACGTTTAAAATGCCTTCTTCCAGACAAATTTACATTATAAATTTATACAAAAATTCTATATTTAGGCAGAATTCCACAGCTCTGATGAATGAATACAGCATGAATCACCAGTTATTTTCCCACTTGATAATTTTCTTTCCTCAGACTTTTTCACTCTGCTTCCCAATATTTAATTATAACTTCTGTTTTCCCTTTCAAAATAAAGGTGTCACCTTGACAGAATTATGTCCTAGAAGTATTGGAAGAAGCTGACATTCTTGAGAAAGTCCACAGACAACCGTGCCTGTGTCATATGTCATCTTACTGTGAATTGGTCCAAATAATACTTAATTATACCTAAAGATGGGATGCAGGAAAGCTGCCATGGAATAATTCTTTGTGTTCTAAGTGCCACAGCATGTTGTTTTAGCCCAGACCAATCGTCATGCAGACAACATATTAGTTTAACCCTTCAGACACATTATACTTAAAACCATTTCTACAGCAAGGTTCATTAGTGCTCTTCCCCGTCTCCACTCAGCCCATTTTTTCTAGTGAGGAAGGTATCTGGACCTTGTCATTCAATTCTCTCCATAATATGAAATTTAAAAAAAAACAACACTTTCCAGTACTAATGTGTCACTGAAGTTGTGCTATTTTGCAATTCTTTAAATACATCTTGGCCTTTTTTCTTTACCTTTTGCTAACAAAACTGTCTGCCATTAATTAACCTTATCCTAAAACAGTCCACGTTAAATGTTACTTTTTCTGTGCTTCATCTTTTGATAATCCCATTCATCTCTGTAGCTTATCAATTTCCCTTAGTTTCTTAATTTAGCAGACAGAATGACTTTTGCCAAATCACGTATTAATTTCCCCATGGGTCTTTTTGCGCAGGTCTGTTTTTCTTACTGAATTATACGCTTCCTGATGGTGGCCCTCCATCCTACATATTTGCTGGTATTTCACACCAGTATTTGCTCAGTACATATTTTTTTTAAATAAATATAGACAATAAAATAATTAGAGGCATTATGTAAGACTGCCAAATTGGCAAAATAAAACCCAAAGTTGTATGTATTGCTATTAATTTGAGGGGACCTTCCTTGCAGTACTTGGGGGGCTCAGAGTGCTGTTCCTGGTGATGCTCAGCCTTATAGAACTAGAGTAACCCCGGCAGAGATGCTGGACTGCTCTAGCTCTGCTGTGCCAGGGGTCCTTAGGGCCACATCCAACATGCTGGGCGTGGGGTAAGGAGGGATCAAACTCAGAGCCTCACACATGCAAGGCTTCTGTTTTAGCCCTCTGTACTATCTCCCTGGTCCTGAAATCTACATATTTAAATTACACATACTTACAGTCTGTCCTGGGTATTGAAATAGTTACTTAATTCTCCTAGGAGAAGATGCCTCTAGAATATAAATTATCTGAAGCAAAAATTTTTAAAATTTGTCTTTTTTTTCAATGATGTATTCAAAGCACTTAAAACAGCATCAGGCACATAGTAAGCATTTAATAAATATTCATCGAATTAAATTAATAGCAAAGTTTTAAATATGCTCTTTTTTTAAATGTTCTTAGATTTTTTTTAATAGGCCTATAATTTCCTAGCATCCCAGTTAAAGAACCCCAGTCCAATATTATTCTCTTTAATATACCTGGCTATGTGTAGAAAGAATTTTTTTAAAATTCCAGGCATTATTATTTATAATATTGTTAATGATAGAGTTGCATGCATACAATATTCCAATACCATACCCCACTGCAGAGTTGTTCCCCTTCAAATGACATCCCCCATCCTCAACCCTGATTCTGTGGACCAGATCTCGGGCTCTAAACATAGATATTTAGAAAAATACAAAACTACCCACACCAAACACAAGTTTTGCACACCAAAAGGCTTCACTACAGAGAGAGGCCATTGAACTTTCTGGAATAGATCATATATTTTCAGGTTGTCAGTGATGCAGAGTACAATTATTCACATATAACCCTTATGAAGGGATTTAACTCAAGTTTTTCAGCAGTTTTTAACTTATCTAGTCACTGCCCAAGTTTGCCTAGGCTGAGAAAGTTCTGAAGACTGAAGAGTCCATTAGGTAATGACTAGGCACGCCAGAGTTGATGGTATCACTTTGATCTATTCCTCACAGCTCTTAGATAAAACAACCCTATAATCATAGGCTTAGTTTTAAACACAGCACACAGAGCTACGATCAGAAAGAGGGAAGAAACCCAGACTCTGGCACTGAGGTGGGGGTTAGCACATCCCACTCATTCTCAGGGAAACTTTTCCAGATCAAAAACTGCAAAGGTCATATAGCATCCAATGCCAGAGAAAACCCACAGCAATTCAGAAAGCAAAGATGAAAACTATAATCAAATTCTGCTACCTGAGCAGCACATTGCCTAATGCACTGCTAACAAAACAGAAACCCCTAATCAAGAAGTCAGCATGTCTTCTGGGACAAGAGTAGATCAAACATAGTGTCAACATGACTTCAAAGTCAAACCAAGTGACATATCAAGTGCTGAAAACCTTCTCTTATTTCTTGTCTTTCTTATTAGTTGACTCGGATGAGTTGGCATCATGAAGGGTATGCACATATGTATTTATATGTATGTGTACACTATTTGATGTGCCTGCATTTAACAACAGTAAGATAAGATCAATTAATTACTGATTGCCGTTTCCACTTCATACATAGCTCTGATTCTTGACATGCTTATAATGACCAAATGCCATAAAGAATTAAGATTTGTTGATGTGTTAGTCTTCCCCTTGGTCTATAGGCTCTGTGAAGGTGGAAACCTCTGATATTTATCTGTGTAGCCTATATAGAGGCATCGTCTGTACCCAGACAATGCTTTGTTGAAAGTCTAGCTTCCTTTGGTAGTTTCATGCTATGGTCATGATTCAGGGAGATCACCGCTTAACCATCTGTGACACTTCTCTGTTAGGTTTAAACCTCAGCACTAGTAGGCCAGTGCCTTTTCTCTGATCTTCAGTTTCCCATATGTTTAATGGGAATAACAACACATATCAAATGACTGTCAAGAGATGATGTGAGATAATCTACATAGTAAGTACTGAACAAAGGGAAGCTATCATTAAACCACCTCTCAAACATGCCTCTAGCTCTGAATAATATGTGGACTGATCTTCATGTATCACTTGTCATCGATTTGCTGGAGCGGGCACCAGTAATGTCTCCATTCGTTCCTGTTGTGTGCTAGTGTAGCCCAATGGCGTCTGCTTACTCCAGGAGCACAAAGAGCCTCAAACCATTCGTTCAGGGTCTTTACGAAGTAGTCTGACCATCTCGTAGGTGGGTGGTCACACGTTCTCTTGATGTCCTGTGGAATCTAGTTGGTAACAGCTCTAGTCCAGTGGTTGTCTGTCTCTGAATCGCATTACGTGTCCGGCCCATCTGATTTTTGATGGCTTGGCAAACGAGACAGCGTCCCTGATCCTCGATCATTGATGGAGGTTGGAACTCCAGATTCCTTCTCTCACTTGAGTGAAATGTGATATTCCAAATATAGCTCTTTTGATTCCTCTTTGGGAGACCCAAATAAAGTTCTCATCCTGTTTTCATAGGGCCCAGGTCTCTGAGGCGTATGTTAGTGCAGGAAGAATGGTGGAGTTGAAAAGATGTGCAACTATTTGCTGGAATTGCAATATACATTAGCCCCTGTAGAAAGATCTTAACTCAAATCTTCAATGTTATCTTGAATTATAAGAAAATCAACGCTTTACTAAGGTGCTTTAAAGCAAGCAAGCATTCTTTCCTGAATCCAAATACATGCCAGATTTTGTACCTTCATTCATTATCAATTTATGAATAAAAATGGGCAAGAAATTCAAATACTGTGTCTTCCTTCTGTTTGGAAAACAGCATAATTTTTCTGAGACACTGAGATATAGTCTAGACTGCTATTTGTCAAATCAGTAGTTTAAAACCATTATAACATTCATACAAGAATCCTTTATATTGCTCATGTTAAAATTCCAAATGCCTGAGAAGTGATGAACTAAAATAAGTTCCCTTTCTCTTAAAAAATATATTTAGAAACAAAGGACAACTTCACTCGGAGCATCTTTAAAATAAATGGGGAGTATCATTTTCCCATTCACTGAATTTTTAGAGGTGTGTGTTAAATTGAACACTCTGTAGTCATTACTAAACTGAATTGCTAAAATATTCTCACTGGTGATATCAGGCTACATCATGAGGTCAAATGGTAACTCAGCCTGTCATCCTTATCCCTGGAGGTACTGCTACAGAAATCCATCAGTCATCAGTTAAGATACACTGGACACTGCAAGAAGTCTCCTGAGAACAAAGCTAGTTTCTCATAAGGTGAAGCCCCTCTCAATTTGAACCAAGATCATGGAGAAGAAGGCTTAAAGGGCATGACTAGGCCTAGTTCTCCTTCAACCTCATAAAGGGTGTCTTTTAGGGGGAAAATGACTCAAAGGCCCTTCAGTTACCCCAATATTGCTTTCAACCAATGTTTTCAACATTTCAACCATCATCACCTAAAATCATGAAAACTGATGGAGCTACAAGAAGGAAATGAATTGATGAGCACTGAGCTGGGTGAGTTTATCTCCCAGTCATGCTTCCCTTAATGATGCTTCAGTCAAAGATGCACTGCATTTGTTATGGTGGTACGTGATACCACATAGCTCAGCTATGTGAGATAGTGAGACTATCCCGTCTAAGTTTAAGTGTACTTTATGATGTTTCTAGCATTTCTTACAATATATCCCTGCAACATTCCTCTAAGTCATTAATTGCTGAGCATTTTAAGAACACAAAACATCAACCTGGTTGTTTTTTCTCCCTACTTGAACATATCCTAATAAAAGATAGACATGTAAAAAAATAGGATTAGGGCTGTTTCCTAGGGAAATAAATCTATGAAATAGAAATTAAACTCTTAACAAGTTCAACTTCAAATAGAGATTCAGACGTACTCACAGCATGAGTGTAATAAAGGGATCAGAGTGAAGAATATAGATACTGGAAGAAAATTTCAAGTGCAGGAATCAGGAGGTCCATTTAGCTAATCTGAACAGAAATCATATTTGTAACTCTTATTGTGAGATGCCTTAACACACACCTCTTTGGGTAAAAATTTAGCATAAAACCTGGGATGCTTTCCTATTTTCATTTTAATTTTATCTGTCCATAAACAAACACACATACGTTTGAAATGTGAAAAAAAATAAAAATTCTGTAGCAGCTTTTGCAAAAATAGTGGAACCTTTTGTAAAAACAGCTTTAAACACCCTGTTTGCCAAGTTAAACAATGTGCCAATTCTGTGAAAGCTGCCACAGGTTTTGTACTTGTCGAGAGTTGTGGAACCTGGACTGTTCTGACAGTCACCAGAGATTATTTAAATATAAGAATAATTACAATTTACATCAGCGACTTCTGATAGACTAAAGTCTCTGAACGAAGGGCCTAACACAAATGTGAGCTGCATGTGGAAACTGAACATACTTACAGTGTGCACTGCCCCCCCCTCTAATTATGGGTATGAGGCTGACCAAGCCTTCTTTCTTGACTTAAATAGGGAACTTTACTGTTGCAGATGGACTTGAAGGGTATGCCCCTCTCCTTTTTTTTTTTTTATTTTTCAATTACCCATTTAGGGTAAGTATGTCCGAAAAAGGCCATCAGACAGAATTACTCATAGCAGAGTTATTTTCTGTAACTAGCCTGTCTTCTGTAGCAAGCAACTTCAAGTTTCTCTAACTACATAGTTTCTGCCCATCTTTACAGACACTCTTTCAGTGGATACATACAATACTATAGAAGGGAGAATAATTTTCATTAGACAACCCTAATAATGTAAATGTGCTTTGAGGAAGGAAGAAAAAAAATCAGTGTTTTTACATGTGATGATATTCCTAACACTTATGAGTAAGTAATAAATAAAACAAAATCCAAAACCATTTAAATATCTGTTGAAATATACAAATATACAAAAAACTAGTTACATTATATTCATAAGTAGTCAACAGAATATTGGAACTTAATGCTGTACAGAGAAATAAAAGCCATCATTCTACTTGACTTTGTCATTTTATTGATTTAAAACAACAAAATAAGGGCAAGGGTGCATGCCCAAGTGGCAGGTTGCAAGCCTAGCATGCAAGAGGCTCTGAGTCTGATCTTAAATACCACCAGATCTAGCCCAGTGACCAATGAGCACCACCTGGCGGAAGAGTATTCCAACAGTGACTCAGAGTGCTGCAATGCCTGGCCAAAAATCAGCAAGAGTGGCCCCGGTTCCCCCAAGTTCTGCTTGGGATGGCCCTTATTGAAAACTGAAAAGAAGATAGAAGTAGGTAGATAAACTAAAAAAATATTCTATATGAAAGAATGAACTAGGATGGTCGTAGTGAATTCAATGTATAGGCAAATGTTGATTTATGATGAGTTATACCTGAAATTTACATTCTGTTACAATGCAGTTGGGAAAGGAGATGAACAGACACTTCTACAAAAAGGACATTTGGATAGTCGAAAAGCATATGAAAGAAAGAACGTTAGTTGTCACTTATTAAGAAGGAAATCAAAATCTAAATGATAATGAAGGATCATTACACCAGTGAAAATGGCATATATTAGTAACACAAGGTAGCAAAGAGTGCTCTTTCAATCCCTCTCACTCATTCAATGTTATCTGGGTCAACCCTAATGGAAAACAGTGTTGGGATTCCTCAAAAAGCAAAGTATATATTTTATTAATGGAATTACTGGGTCCCTGTGAACCAATGATTCTACTTTTTTTCTTTTTTGTTTGTTTTAGGGCCAAACACAGTGATGCTCAAGGGTTACTCCTGGCTCTGCACTCAGGAATCACTCCGGGTAATTACTCCATATGTTCAGGGGACCCTAAGGGATGCCATTGATTGAACTGGGTCAGCTGCATTCAAGGCAAGTGCCTTACCCACTATACTATTGCTCCACCCCAGAGATTCCACTTCTTAGTATATACTTCCCAAACACAAAAACACTCATCAAAAAATTAAGCACATTGCAGCACTTTGTACAATAGCCAGGACATGGAAACAATGCAAATGTTCAATGGCAGACAAATGGATAAATGAATTCATCATCATCATCATCATCATCCTGTTGATCGTTGAATTTCTCGAGCAGTCTCAGTAACGTCTCCATTTGTCCTAGCCCAGAGACTTTAGAAGCCTCACTTTACTCGTCCTTCCAAATGGTGCCGCATTGGAGGCTCTTTCAGGGTCAGGGGAATGAGACCCAGCATTGTTACTGTTTTTGGCATATGAATACGCCATGGAGAGTTTGCAAGGCTCTCCCATGTGGGCAGGAAACTCTCGGTAGCTTGCCAGGTTCTCCCAGAGGGAGAACTAGGCCATAAGATGTCACACGGCCGTGAAGCAGCCACGCTCTTCCGGGAGCATGGTTTTAAGTCTCTGGGTGTTGACCATTGGTGGGATTACATGGCACTTGGGGCAGTCCCTGGTGTGACTGCCAAGCTACTGAAAATGGGAAATCTGGGCAGAAGAGGCCCAGTCCCGATCCGAGCAAGCTTGGAAGTCTCAGCCCCGGGTCTCACACACCTGGATTCCTCTGCCAGTACCTTCATGCATGAGGCTCGTCCAAATGTGTGGAGAGGGGCCTTGAGCATGGCTGTGGCTAGGCTCCGGAGGGCTTTGGCCTCAGGTGCTCTGCTCAGGGCGGGGAGGGAAGCTGGAGCCCATCCCTTCCGAGGGGCCCCAGGGAAGACAGCCAGGTGTGCAGGGAAGAGACTCTCTACTGGAGAACTTTCACAACTATGACTCTCTTAAGGATAAATGAATTATGTTATGTAAATAATGGAGTACTATGAAGCTACAAAAATATGAAATCATAGTTTGCTACAACTTGATTGGAATTGGAGGACCTCATGCTAAGCAAAATAAGCCAGAGAGATTATTTCATTTGTCTGAGGTGTATAGGGAAACAAAACATGGGAATAGATAATACTGACTGATAACAAACTCTGGATTCTGGAGCAAGGAATAAGAGAAGCATATTAGGGGAGAAGTGGGCTGAAGGTGACAAGGGCATGAGTGGAGTATTGTGGGTATTCTGATGATGGTGGGTTGAGCTAGGTGTGCACACCAAGACAAAGAATGTCAACATTATTGTCAACAAATAACCTCAACTATAGTTTTAAAAAAAGTTTTAAGAGTCAGAGGGACGAAGAAGAGGCAGATGGAGAGTAACACGGGGCAGAGGTCAGGGCTTTGGGTAAATCAATGATTTAGAGGAGTTGTATAGCTATATCCAGACCACAGGGTAAACAACACTGGAAGCAGGAGATCTAAACTACAACCACCAAACTAAAAATGTTTCTGTCAAGTAGGCAGGCTGAGGGCTGGGGCAGGGGAGGGGTGAAGAAAGGGGAGCTGGGGGACACTGTGGGAATAAAGTTGACACTGGTGGTGGGATTGGTGCTAGAACAATGTGTGCCTGAAACTCAAGCATGAATAACCATAAGTATAAATCACGGTGCCTTAATAATTTTTAAAAAGAAGTACTGGCTTATAGGTCACAGACCAACCAAGATGACAAGTTCCAGCCTCTCTAATCTCAATGGTATCATTTTCTCTCCATCCCAATTTCCAGGTCAGGGTTTTGATTGGCTTTTGTTGTTGTCAGTTTAATCCTACTTGCTGCACAACTTGGCAACTTTTTCATCCTATTTCTCATCTGCAAAATGGGGATCCTAACTGACTTGTGAATATTTGGTGAGTCTGTGCAAAACTCTTAAGGCAATATTAGCAGATAGAAAGACTTGGTTTCTGTGATTTGTCATTGTCCACGTCACTGTTACCTCTCATGTTTCTCTCCCTTCTTTGGAAATTCTGCTACTTTCTGTTGCCCCTACCCTTCTCTCCTCTTTCATCCAGAGATGGTTTTCAACCACTAAAACACTTGCCTTCCTAATCTTTATTTAGTTCCATTGATTTTGTTCTCTTATTCTCTAGAAATATTTGAAAATAAAATGTAATTCAAAAATAGAAACCCATGACTGGGGGGAAAAACACCCACAAATCAATGGCACACCAAAAAAAAAAGAAAAACGTTGACCTCAAGATAAGACAATAATGTGACTTTTGGGGGACTAGAGAGATAATACAGTGGGCAGGGCATTTGCCTTGCACATGGCCATCCTGGGTTTAATCCCCAACTTGGGAAACCATATACTGACCTTCTGAGCCCTGAGCCAGTAGTAAGTGATCCTTGAGCACAGAGCCAGTTGTAAGTCCTAAACACCACTGCATATGGCTCAAAGAGCAAAACAACACAGCAAAGTAACAACTAAAAGATGATAGTGTTTCAGTAGAGAATTTACAAACAGTAATAATACTCACAAAAGTGTGGGTTTTGTTTTTGTTTATGTTGTTTATTATCACCAGGTAATGGCAATTCTAAATAATAGTAATACAAAATCATTTCCTTAAAAAATTTTCTCAGTCTAAGTTCTAAATAGCTGCTGTGGTAAAGTTAATTTTAATATTCTATGCAACTGTCAAAACAGCATACTATTATTAGTGTCATTTTTTAAGAATGATGTTATTCTACATGGAAATTCGGAGGGCTTAGTATTAGATTGTTGATTTAGACACATGGAAACTCAGTTCAAAGTGGTCATTGCAAAGTAAGAACCAAAAGTAAGATTTTAATTACTCTGAATTGTTCAACCTGGCTTCAAGCGCTACTAGAAGCACTCAGTACTCTCTGAGTCCTATACCATGACTTATTCCTATGTTTAAGTAGTAGAGTTAAAATAACTGATAAAAAACATAAAATAACTGATAATGGCACACCAAGATAAAGAAATCAAATTTCAGCTTCTTCAAACTGTCCTATATGATGACCTGAAGTTCTTATTTGCTGTGAAAATTTTTTAATGTAAGGATTCCCCCTGCTCCAAAAGATATCAATGTAATTATTAATCAGTTGCATTTTCCTTTTTCTTACATTAAAATATTTACCTTTTGCTTCATCGCTTCTATTAACATTTCTATATGGTCAGAGTTCGTTTTTTTTTAAATTTCCCCCTCCCCCAGACTTCAATCCAGTTATTATTTGCTTTGCTTTATGATTATTGATGAAAATCATTTTATTGAATAGAATGAGGGTGTGTTAAGAATGATGTGCTGCAGGTATCAATGTGCTCAGTATGCCACTGGCTTAAATCAGAGCTTTGTGTAATGTACTGATGTCATTAGTTTTTTTTTTTCTTCCATGATAGTTATGATAAAAAGGCACAAAATAAGACTGGTGGAAATTGCTGCTCTCCTCAAGTTACCATCAACGCAGAGGAAACCAAGATAAAGAATGCCTAGAATACTGAAGGTAATACTGAACTGTGTGGAATTCAAAAATTCTTTAATTTGGAACTGAAAGAATTCACTTGAATTACCATGGGGAATTTTTAATTTTATTGTTGGGATTACAAATTGTTTGATTTACACCCTTTGTTACTGCTTATTTCTTTCCTCCTCTTTTCTTCCATGCCACATCTATTGTGCCTTACACAACAGAAGGAAGTTAGAAGGTAAACTACAGAGATTTGGGGGTTGGAGAGATAGCACAACAGGTAGGGCATTTGCCTTGTACGCGATAGACCGGGTTCGATTCCCAGCATCCCATATGGTCCCATGAGCACCGCCAGGAATAATTCCTGAGTGCAGAGCGAGGAGTAACCCCTGTGCATCTCGGGGTATTACCCAAACCCCCACCCCAAAAAAAAATACAGAGATGCCCAAATCAGACCCTTTTGAGTCTTTTAGTTTTTGAACGAGTGATATGCCTCCTTCTAGAAAATGTCAGCAGTAAAGCAGTAATATTCCTTTAAATATGTTCATCTTGTATTTAAACAGCTGGAGAATCAGCTGACAAGGTAATAAGTGCGTTGTAAAGATATAAAAATGTCCCACCACATAGAAAAATCTGAACTGACCCAAGCTCTCCTTTTTTATTATCTGTGCAGAGACATAACAGGATAAGGTAGTCCCCAAATCACACCACATGAATGAGCAATAAGCAAGTAACTCAGTTGAATAAAGGAATGACTTTTTCTTTAGCATATTACACATCACCTACAAAGCAAAAGCTTTTATTTTTGATTCTGTTCAAGAGTGTTGTCCTTTATTTCCTATGTAATTGATTCAATTCCATATATGCTAAATATAACATTTTCTAAGGATTGGACACAGGCTGGAAAAATCTGAACTCAATTTTATGCATAATGTGGATATGTGTACATCTTGCTTGTTTCAGGGTTGTATTTAGCAGAACTCAATTTCACATCTATTAAACTAAGGTGAGTTCTACTTTCCTTCATAATTTGGAATTTCTAATGTGAGTTTTATTTTAACAGTTTAATTTTGAAGGCAGAGGTATGGTGTTAATAATAATTATGAAGTTTAAATGGCTTTGGGGAGCTTAAGTAAAGGAAATAATCTATTTTTGAAATTTATTAGAACAAGGAACAGGATGTCAGCAATCATGAGTTCCATAATCAGAGCCATTAACTATTTCAGTTTGTCTTGGCAAAAATTATTAACATTTGTATCTGTTTCTCACCTGGAAAATGATGGCATGTATGTAAAACAGCACTTAATTTTTTTTAAATGGACAATTGGCCTAGAAAAAATGTTTTTAAAAATCTAGACTGTCTAATTTATATACTTCCCTTAAGATTCCTTATTATATTTTGCTAAAGAAAAAGACACATTATTAGAAATGTGACAATGTTGGCTTCATAATATGATATATATATGATTTTGCCATGTATATGTAGGATAACACCATGTAAAATATTTTAACCAGCTACTTATATTGGGAATACATCAGAATACTTAGTATACATACATAATACTTAGTATGATTATTTCAAATTACTTAAGAGTTAAGATAAAATATTTTGTAAACTAAGGTTGCATAAACTCTGCCTTTCTTCTCAAAATTAAATCCCAATCACTTTGTAAACGTTTACATACTCAACCTTTGTTTAAAGTATGTTAGAAACATGAAAAAATCTATAGCTGCTCATTTTTATATTACAAGAAATATACTAATAAATAAAAATCAGCTGCAATGTATATATATTTTAAGTTATATTTGATCTAATTGAATTGTCCTATTTCTAATATACATTTAAATTTATATTTATTGAATATCAAAGTTTTTAGAAAATTCAGCAAGACATGCAAAAAAGTTGCAAATCAATTACCAAAGACGTCAGCCGATGTTTGTTATTTTTTAAAGGCAATGGACACACATATACTTCTGTTAAACCTATACTACTCTAATAATTTTTTGGTTGTTCTTTGCTTGCAGAGACAGGGATTGAACTCAGGGCCTTAAACATTCATAGACTAAAACTACTCTAAATAGGACAGAGCAACAGTTTGTCATAAATTCACACAAATAAAAATTATATAATTTTCCAAAATATGAAAAGAATGAGAAAGATCTTTTTACATTTGCTATTATAAAAAATGAAGCTCAGAGATGATGGCTAAGCAAAATTATGACTATATTTTTTAAGAGAACCTTTAAATTTCCTAAATGTTCTTCCCAAACATTTTTGCCTTACATGGCAAGAAAAGGAGCAATTTTCCTTTATAACTAAGAAAGAAAACAATAGTCTCAAGGCAGCTCAGTCTAGCAAAGGGAGGAAGAAGAACAGAAGAAGACAGGATAAAGAGTGTGAGGCATCACTACTTCCTACGCTGATGGATTGGGTTCA